>NW_028261387.1:59314492-59658992 GCF_051295495.1 Thamnophis sirtalis
TTGCTATTAAGATGGTCATCTAAAAAAAGAGTTCTCTACTCATAGGTCCATTGTTAAACCAGCTTTGCAGGACAGAAAGGAGCCTGGCAGAATTATCCTCTCCTCTCTTACGGTGCAACTGTTTTATTTTTCTCTTTTCACAGTTCAAACGAATCCGCAGCCTGCTATGTCATGTGAGCTGGCAAATACGACTTGCAAGAAAGTATCAAAGCTTCACTTGGAGGACAAGGACAAATTATTGTGAAGTTTGCATCAAGTTGGAGAAGAAAAAATCTTACGTTTGTGGGAGAGGAGGAGAAAAGATATAAGCATAGAACATATTTCTGGATAAGCAGAAATAAGGGAAAGTGTGGCTTTCCAGATTTTGCTAAATAAATTTTAAAAATCCTACATTACTGCCCTCTTTTTCTTGCAGTCCTGAGTATTAGCATTAAGCTATCATCCTCTCCACCTCCAAAACTTCTCCATTCAACTTGAGCATGTCTCGTCGATGCATGGAACCATTTCTACCAAAGTTGCTACTCCGTCTTTTTTCTTTCTTTCCCAAGACCAAAACTTAGATATTGACAAAGATGTAAGGGTATCTCCTTTTACTAGAATGAGATGGGTTGAGCTCAGAGTGAGTGACTGGCCCAAAGTCACCCAGTTGGCTTTCATGTCTAAGATGGCAGTGGAACTCAATGTAAATGCTCTCTTGTTTCTAGGCAATGACCATTTGCAAGAATTGTGTGAAATTACAAATAGGATAAAGTGTCTCTACGGGTTGCTTGGTACTCTCTGCACCAAGAGGCAAAGTACTGTATGTTACATCTTCCCCTTCCTTTCCATTTGTTTCCTTAACCATAGATGAGTTATTTTAATTTCATATCAAACCATAGTAATTGCTGGTAATTTCTAGTTGAGTCCTAGAAAGTAAACTTTCCAGATGTAAATCTGTCTTGCTTTGGAATATATTGCATGAAATCCTTGAATTTTTTTGTGAAGTGGTAGGGAGGAAGGAGGCCACTGTTTCATAGGAAGGAGTTTGCCGGTGGCTATTTACAAAACTGTCCCCTGATTTCTGCAGTTGGTGAACCAGCCATTATTAAGTATTGCAGTGCTTTGCATGTGCAGAAAAATGAAGCAATTTATGCACTTTTCTATTATATACACTTTAGCTTGTATTTCTTTAGCAAAATATTAACGTCGTTAGAATAGTAGATTTCAAGAGATACCTTACCAGGATTGTATTATTGAAAGCCTTTGCTCTAATCCATTTGTACACATTTCACAATAGTTATATCTTTCTAGTGGTTGAAACAGCAAAATGCTTCCACCTGTTCCTTCTGTGACGGATAAAAAAATATATGCAGATTTTCTTCCATTTTGATTTTCATTTTACAATTGCATCTTATAACAGCTAAATTATGTGCATGTTTGAAAAGTCAACTTCAAGCATGAAATTTTTAATACTGTATTGATTTTGATACTGCCAGGAACCAGTAAGAGTAAATAATATCTTACCTAAAGGCTTGTCTAATTAAATGTAAGTTACCCCTTTTAGAACATTTTATCTTATTGAAATATAATACAGTGATGTCACTTTTAGGCAAGTAATTGGATAGGGAGCTAGCCATTTGGGAATGAAAGGTTAAAAGTAGAATTTAAAACAACATAAGGCTTTTATTTTGGGTTTTTTTCCATCATGAAGTTGGATTGGAAGGTTTATCAAGCAATAAGGAAGTTGAAGCTATCTCCTTGTTAAGGAAAGTGATCCAAGGAAGAAACTTTCAGATTAAGAGAAAAGATTCAATTGAAGACTAAAATAGAGAGAATAAAACCTTTGATTTAAAGAAAACAGCTCATTGGTTAGGTTAGGGCAGCATCCAGAGAAAAAGATGGAACTACTTTGGTGAAATGCTGATACACAAATTTCTACACATATGTATTTCAAGCAGTTGTTTTGCTGTTTTTAAAATTTATATTAATTGTGAAAGGTCCTTGGAACTCTCTGAATAAGGTTGTTTTATATAGAATTATCTTGAATAGAATAATCTATTGTGTATAGATGTATGTATGTATGTATGTATGCATGCATGCATGCATGCATGCATGCATGTATTATTTATTTATTTGTTTCATTTTGTTTTGTTTTGTTTGGTTTGGTTTGGTTTTGTTTGGTTTGGTTTTGTTTTGTTTGTCAAACATGTAAAAGATAACCGGTATAAGTATAAATCGAAATTTCAACACAGTAAATGGGTATGAAAAAATGGAGAAAGTAAGAAAGGGACGTTAGGATCACTGGTGCACTTATGCATGCCCCTTACAGTCCTCTTAGGAGTAGGGTGAGGTCAACAGTAACAGTCTTAGGTTAAAATTATGAGGTTTGGGGCTGTAATAACAGAGTCAGGTAGTTCATTCCAGGCATTGACCATTCTGTTCCTGAAGTCGTAGTTTCTGCAATCGAGTTTGGAGCAGTTTACCTTGAGTTTGTATTTATTGTTTGCTTGTGTATTATTGTGGTTGAAGCTGAAGTAGTCATTGACAGGTAGGACATTGTAGCACATAATTTTGTGTACTGCACTTAGGTCAGACCGTAGGTCGTATAGTTCTAGGTTTTCCAATATATAGAATTATGTTTAAATACTAATAACAGATTCCCAAAATAGTTAGGAAACATCCTGGTTGCCTTCTTAAAATGTTGCATCTATTTCTCTTAGAAATATTAATCCTAAAGGAAACCACTTTGACAATTTATTTCCAGGAATATTTTCATTTTTAATTAAAATGGGGTTACTAGTCTGGGGCTGCAAAATTCCAAATGATGATAAATTGGCATAAGTTTTCTGTATCATTTCTAGATTTTTATCTATCTGGATTTTACAAGTCTGAAATGTTAATTTCATTTAAAAATCATGGGATTAATTTAGTTGTATCAAGTTCTTTCTTATTTAAAGTTCATTGCTTTTTTTCATTGAACCCATGCTCACAAAAGTAAAAAAAGGGACTTTGGTAGCATTTAATTCTAGATAAGTCACTAAATGTCATGCTGATATTTTAGTAGTTATTTACTGTTGTGATGTTGTTTTAACAAAAATTTTGATTTTTTATATGAACTTGGGGGATGGCAATGGCTTTTGGTCAGATTTTGGCATATCTAGGGATCCCTCTTGGAGGAATGACTTTTCTAGGAGTGACTGACTTCAAACTATATATCTGATGAGAGCTAAATAGCTTGAAATAGATCTATACTAGTCTCCCTTTATTTATCAGCACAAATACAACATATATGTGTGTGTGTGTGTGTGTGTGTGTGTTTTCTGAGGTTTTCGTGGGTGTTAGTATGTAGGTCTTTGGTTATTCGGATTTTCTCTCGTGAAAAATTGGAGGTGTCTTGGCGACGTTTCGACGAAGTCTCATTCGTCATCTTCAGGCTTGTTTGCTTGGCTTCGTGCACGAAGCCTGAAGATGATGAATGTGACTTCATCGAAACGTCACCAAAACACCTCCAATTTTACGTGGGAGAAAACCCAAATAACCAAAGACCTACATACACACACACACACACACACACACACACACACACACACACACTGTTTTTTTCTCTTTTTGTCAAAGCATATGGTGTGGCCAAATATGGGAGGGAGTATACTGTTTCCCTTTTGCCTTTCAGCCCCACTCCAGGAGCCTTCTTGGCAAAACAAACCATTTTGTGTTACATTTTTGCTGATAAATAAATGAAGGGAGACTAGTATAGATCTATTTCAAGCTATTTACAGTATCTGTTATCAGCCCTTACTGGGATTCAAACTTGGACTGTTTTTATATATTAGGCAGTTGTATTAACCTCTAAGTCACTCTCCTCTCTCATCATCTGAGCCAGGGGAGTAATTAAGTGTTTTTTTCTTTTTGTCAAAGCACCTGGTGTGCCCAAATATGGGAGGGAGCATACTGCTTCCCTTTCCCCTTTCAGCCCCACTCCAGGAGCCTTCCAGGCAGTTGCAAGGGTATGGCTAGCTGATGAGAGCTAAATAGCTTGAAATAGATCTATACTTGTCTCCCTTCATTTATTTATCAGCAAACACACACACACACACACACACACATACAAGTATCATGCTATTCCCTTTCAGAATAAGCAACATTAAGCAGAATGAAAGAATGAGAAATAGTGGGGAAAATATAGGCAGGAGATCAGAAAAAAAGAAAAAGAATCTATCCAGGTTCAAAGATTTGCCCTCCATCACGCATCATGGCTTTGAACAGTCAAGATTTTCACATAAAGCTTTTTGTAAGACAAAGGAAAAAATAGACTAGGTTATTAACCTTAGATGTACACAAGGAATTTCTCTGTGTTGCAAAATATAAAAAGGTCACTATTTTATACACTAGGAGGAGATTGCTATTTCATGTGTAAGAGTGACACAATAGAAGTTTCGAATGAAGTTACACAAAGAACCTTGATTTGGGATTTGAAATCATTAATAACAGCTTATGTTACTGCTTCTTTCCTGGAACCCAAGTGTAGGAACAGTAAACTTTGATTTCTGAAGTCTGAGTATTGCTGAGGCATAATTTAAGCTTTTTCATTTGTAGTTATACACAAATACTACAAACTGGCAAAAACTCCTTTCTTTCCTTTTCAAAGGAAAACTGAAGGTAGGTAAAAACTTCAATCCAGTAAACCTATGGATTACAAATCCCAGGATTTTTAATTCCACATAGTTTCCTATGACATAAGGTTGCAATGTCCTCGGCAGACATTATTTTAAATAATACTTTTTACAATATAGCTTGTGAAGAAATGTAGCACTGCTTGCTGCATTTGCATAATATACCTAATTACTCAAGTCATCTGCTGGATTTACATAATATTTTAAACCATAAATGATCTAAATGAACTGAATTTGTACCTGGAAAACTACAAAAACCTAACCAAGGTTAATACCAACCAAACCTAACGTTTTGTACAAATACATATAGTGATTCTTTATCTGACCTGGTTAAATGCTGTATGAATAAACCATTCAGTTTAGAATTTAAAGTATCAATCATCAAACATGCAAATGAAAATGAAGTATTTTTTCAGGTGAGTGCACAATTTGAAGTCTCATGGAATTGAAATGTGTGGAATCTCCTTATTTTCACTCTAACAATATTCTCAAGGAATGTTAATTTTGGGGGATTAGATTATGACATCCCCTTTCTCCATTTTTACCCATATAAACTGTTTTCATTTATGTTCTATATTCTCTCCACTGTACTCCCCTCCCCTCATCTCTTTGAATTTCAGCAGTGTATTTGTGCCAAGAGAAGCTCTAGTTTTCTGATTATATTCTGGCCAGTGAGTGGGATGCTTTAATCTGCTTGAGCAGTTTATAGCAATGGGCTTTATATGTATTGCATGCCCACATGATGCTATTTTGGAGAAAACCTGCCTTGTATTTTGTCAATAACCTGATATTTATAGAAGCAGACAGAATTTGGCCTCAAATGGACCTTCAAGAACTCAAGAGCTGAATATTATAAATATGGAACATTATTCCTGATGACAAATCACAGATTCACTTCTACATTATCTCAGTATTTCTCTTTCTTATCTTTTGGTAAGAATCCCTTCATCTGCAAGAATGCAGTGTCAATAAACTCAGTTTTTAAACCAAGATTGTATTTTTCATGCAGGGATTCTGACTTAGAACATTTGATAGAATGGCTCTGTTCAAATTGCAGCTTTTGCTTACTATTACCTTATTACTTCTGATGAGGAAGCATGATATTATTTTAAAAATTAAATTGGTGTCATTTTTACTTATAAATGAAAAGATCCATTAGAATTCAACAGCATTTACTTCTGAATAAATATTCCTATATGTGTAAGATATTATTCTGTGAATTTACCTAATTCTCCTTCTATAGCAAATATGTGAGGTGGGTTGGACTAAGAGAGAATAGTTTGGCCAAAGTCATACAGGGACTTTGTTTGAGGAAGGACTAGAATTCACAGTCTCCTGGTTTCTAGGCTAGCATCTTAACCACTACAGTTAACTGGCTTCTTAAGATAGCTTCCTTTGGATTAATCTTGACTTCTGGTATTTTCATGGATGTATTCACTAGTTTTCTTGGCAATAACATAGAAGTGGTTTGCCATTAAGTTTAGGAGGCAGTCATGTAAATTGAATAAATTCCTAAACTCTTATAAGCCCTCTATTTAAATATTAACGGGTTCAGCCCTGTTTATCTTCAAAACCCAGATAAGATTGGCTGACTGCTACTACTTGGAGGCTGATGGGTAGGCAAATTACTATTCTGGGCTGATTAACTGTTCATTTCATTACATGCCTTTCACTGGTTCTATTGTGGCAACATGGCTGAGCTTCAGCCACTCCTTATGGCGTGATCTTGTCTCACCAACAAGCCATTTTGGAGCAAAAATAAATCCTCAGGGGAAGATGCTAGGACATGTGGCCAACTCTGATATTCTTTCAGCCATAGGTCCTCCAGTCTATGGAGAAGAGCCAATAGCTTTCCTTGGCATAGGAAAAGGACTGCAGTACTTAGAAAAAAAGATTCAGCATGGTGAGAGGCTTGGATTATTGCAGCAATTGGGCCAGATCCAGCTGAAAAAGTAATCCGTTGAAAAGTACTGATGCTCTGATCATAATCTAACCAGATGCCTCTTTTCAAATAACAAATTCTGGGTGACACAATTCTACTTCAACTGGAGATACAAGAGGCAAAGCCAGAATGTCCATTGTAACAGTCATTTATATTTGTGTGTTTTATTTTTTTAAAAAAAATATGAGCAATATTTTTCCCTTATTTTTCTAAGAGCCTTTTTCCTGTCTGTTTTTTTGTTGAGCCTTTAGGGCACATAATGTGCTATTTCTTCTCCTTTCTCTCAGTCATGTCTTTATCTTTGCAAAAATGAATCTACACAAAGAGCACCATGGGAAAAAATATTGTGTCCTGTGCCTCTCATGTATCAGACAGTGTGCAAATGATTTCCTCTATTCTGATATGCTTCGTGACAGCAGCTTCACGGCAGCAGAATATATATATATATATATATATATATATATATCTCCAAGATTCCAAAAGCTTTAAATGCATATATTGATTAGTTTCACCGAGACAGGCACTTTAGTGGAGCTTACCTCTTAGAAAGCATGTTTAAAATTGCATTAGAGCAACTTGTACTGCATAAGAATGCCAAATCCTCACCTTTATCATTTGACTTTGTCATTAAGAGTTCCATGAAGTTGGGGGTGGTTATTTCTTGTATATACCGTACTATTTTACAATTAGATAACAGGAAAAGAAATATAAAATCAGAGTTACAAACACACACAAACCAAACATAGAAAACTAGATCAAAACAGTTCTGTCTCTGACATTTAATGCTTACCCTGATGCCTTCCATATGCATCTGGGAATACTGTGAGCCACAGTCCAACGTATCTAGAGAGAATCAAGTAGGGAAGGCTGGCTTAGATGAACAAAAATAGATCAGGAGGCACTAAATGATGATAAAGATTAAAAAATAAGTACAATGCGAACTTCTGTGTAGCAGATATTCCAGATATGATATCTTCTTTCAGAATGCCATCCACCTTACTTCAAATGAGAGAGGAACATATAAGTCTTGCTTGGTTATTTCAATATATATATATGTCTCTGTGTCTCTGTGTCTCTGTGTCTCTGTCTCTGTGTGTCTGTGTGTGTTTCTGTGTTTGTGTGTACATGGAAGCAATCATTTGTTTATATAACAATTTCCCAAGCTGTGTAACAAAATAAATATTGGATTGTGTTTGTAAGTGGGTCGTCTGCTAGCACTACTAAATATATAAAACTACCTTCTCAGAGAGGAACTGTTGATGATAAATCTAATGTTCTCGTGATACCAGGCAAATAAGTTTTTATAGTCCCCAGAGTTTTCAGGTTTTAATTTATCCTTAATTCTGTTAGATTTTATCTTGTTTGTCCCTTGTTGCTTCTATGATTTTAATAAGTTAATACATACATACTATATTGTTTTGTTTGAGCTTTCCCAACAGGGTTTTTTTTCTATCAATAGTAGCAAACAAAATTTCAGACTTCCAGTTTGAAAAATTAGATTTTTCAAAGCAACTTAGAGTTTCTTGTAAACCATATTGTGTGAAATGTGTACAGAAAATATGTGGGTTTAATTGATTGTGTGAGCATTTCAGTGCTACAGATGTGTAGCAGCTAAGAATGAAAAGAACTCTACATCAGTCTACCTGTAGCCAGTGTCACTGCTTTATGTTTTCCAAGCTTTCCACTGCCATTATGGAAACTTAATGAGGAGGTGGTTCATTTTTTTCTTCTCTCCTTTTTTGGTCTGTTCTTCTTTTGTGACACAGGATTTACATTATAAGTTTGCAGCAGTGGTGGGATTCAAAATCATTTATTACCGGTTCTGTGGGTGTCGCTTTGTGGGCAGGGGAAGGATACTGCAAAATCCCCATTCCCTCCCCACTCTCAAAATTTCAGCTACCGGTTAATCAGAACCTGTCAAAACTGGCTGAATATCACCTCGTGTCTGCAGTATGTTATTTTTAACTGATTTGTTTCCCAACAATGTATAATTTTATTCTACTTGCTAAACTATTGAAAGCTAAGCTTTTGAAAACAAACTTTTGGAAACACATATGATTGTGCTTATACTTCCTGCTTTTTACTTTGCTGGTGAATTAACCTAAGCATGGATATTTACCAGCCAACCATCTTGCCTGTTTATATATGGTTTATTCCAGTGGTGGGTTCCTACCAGTTTGGACCAGGTCAGTCGAACCAGTAGTGATTTGGCAGCCTGAGTCACTGGAACCGGCAGCAACCCAGCCTGCCATGCCCCTGAACCAGTTCTCCCAGCAACGCCTAAGGTGCCACCATCTTGTTTTGGGCTTCTGCATATTTTTATAGTATTGCACATGCATGCATAGCATGCATCAAGCATGTGCACATGCACGAAGCGGGCGTGCTGGACAACCACAAGCAAACCTGCAGTAGCGGCTTCTGGAACCCACCCCTGGTTTATTCTAGGCTTTTCACACTCAGCTACAATGATAGCTCAATAGTGAACCCTTTCAAACAGACTTTGCTTTCTGTTCCAGTAGAAAACATAAACCTCTGTTTAATATAACCAAATAAGATCCAGCTGGAGAGCTGGAGCCAGATCAATGCAGGTAGTTCGTGCTTCAAGACAGATGAACATGGCAATATTGGTGAAAACCGGAATTTTCTCAACAGGTCATTGGTATCTATTATAATTTATTACATTGAAATGCATATTGTATAATATTTAGTTTTTTCCCTCCTGAATCTTATGTCAGTTGAATTATTTTACCTGTACACAGTTTTACTTTATACTTCCTTCAACTCAAGCAGAATTCTCTTACTGATTCTGCATTGCAGGAAAAAGCAAATATTTTAGTTAGGCTTACTGTTTATTACTATTCAAGACTTTGAATTGGTGAAAATGTCATCTGCTACCACTTGCAAACAGACCTCTGAATGAAGTCCTGGAGATGCTTTGTGGACCAAGTTTATATTTACCACTCAATCATGGAGCACATTTTTAATAACTAAATTTTTTATTTCCATTTTCATAACACACACTCACATGTATACTATACATAGCCCATATCATATAGTTATTAAATAATAATTACATCAGTTCCTCTTGTCAACAATGCCCCCCCCAAAATAGAAACCCATTATAGCTCTTCTGCTCTCCATACACCTCTTTCTTCTACTACCCTCCAACTTTCTATCTTCCCTCCATCATCCTTTTCTACTCTACTTCCCCTCCCTTTCTACTGTTCCTCTCTCTACAATCCACTCCTCCTTATCCTTCTCATCTTCCCCCCTTACCCTCTCTCCTATCCTGAATGAAGTCCTGGAGATGCTTTGTGGACCAAGAAGACCAAGTTTATATTTGCACTCAATCATGGAGCACATTCAGTGACTCTATTCAATCATACTCTTTGCACCGTCTACTTCCTGCATATGAAGTTAAATTAGAGAACATCCCTATGGATACCATCTTGAATCCTCATAGAAAATGTTTGAAGTATGAAGTTGGAAGTTGGAAATATGAGCTAAATAATTAAGATTTCTTTCTGATGATTTGGTGAATTTTATATGTAATCCCTCTAATGTTTACTCAACGTTATATTGAAATTACTGCAGTTTCAGTCTAACTTTTAAAAGAACTCCATGATTGATGTTCTCTTGTCCGCTTCTTTTCAGAGTCCTCTTTTTGTTTCAGTGCTTTCATCTTTTGTTGTTTTTTCTCTTTTAATCCTAAAATAAGTCTCCACTTTAATTCATTACACTTACTAAAGAAATATCTACAGTATGTACATTTCCCAAAGCATGGGAGAACATAGGCTACTAAAATATTGATTGTATAAATTACATATTTTTATTTTAGTCTTTTTACTGAAGTATACAACATTATCAGGCATATTCGCATTAGGAGGATTGCCAGTACAATCTACTGTTTTCAAACTGACAAAAAATATGCTGGTGTGTTAATTAGAATATTCCAGGGGCTCAGCTCTCTTTTGCCTCAAAAACAAGGCCAGCAAGTGGCATTGTCTTTACAGTTTTAAGGTGGAACAAGAAAAGTAATTGGTGGAGTCTGGCTTCATTTTCCCTGCCACTAAACATTATATTCCATCAAAATAATCACCAACTGTTCTCTGTAATATTTGGTGAGGTAGAGCAAATGTACTTTGAATGGCAGATTAGCCATCTTTCAAATTGCTCAAATAACAAGTCACAGTTAAAGAGATACTCCATGCTTCTGATACGTCAGCAAAACTATTTCTAACATGCATCTAATACTCTTTTGAAGCTAAAGCACAAAGAAACTCTTGTAAGAAACATTGGAGCACTTCCTTTACCTCACTATGGGCTCAAATAGTCACTCATGCCCTCGTCACCTCAAGACTGGACTACTGTAACGCGCTCTACATGGGGTTGCCCTTGAAGAGTGTTCGAAGACTTCAGCTTGTCCAGAACACAGCCACATGAGCGATTGTGGGTGCACCTCGGTACACCCATGTTACACCTATCCTCCGCGAGCTGCACTGGCTGCCCATTGGTCTCCAGACACGTTTCAAGGTGCTAGTTGTTACTTTTAAAGCCCTACATGGTATCTGACCTGGGTACTTGAGAGACCGCCTTCTGCCAGTTACCTCCCAAAGACCTATTAGATCCCACAGACTAGGCCTCCTTCAAATTCCATCTGCCAGCCAATGTCGGCTGGTGACTCCTCGGGGGGAAAGCCTTCTCTGTGGCTGCTCCGGCCCTCTGGAACGATCTCCCCATGGAGATCAGACACTTACTACCCTTCCGGCCTTCCACAAAGCAGTTAAGACTTGGCTGTTCTGGCAGGCCTGGGGCTGTTGAACTGTCCAGCCCCATTCGAGGTTGCGGCTGTTGTAGAATTTTTAAACTGTTGTTTTTATTTTATTTTTTGTATCCCCTCCCTTTTTATTGTGAGCCGCCCTGAGTCTCTCGGGAATAGGGCGGCATACAAACTCAATAAAATGAAATGAAAATCTTCCTCCATGCCTGTGACCTTTCAGTTAATCCAACGTGCATTGGCAACTGGCTTGATGTAAGACCCTGAAAGTAAACCAGAACAGAAAATGGATTCAACAGAATGACTAGAATTACAGTTTATTGAGATGGGCTATAATAGTTTTCTAAAGATTCTTAATATCCCAAAGGGTTGGAAGATAGTTCTTGGCAGGCATTTCAGAAAATAGCTAGTCAGTAACCTCTGTAAAATCCTAAATGACTGAAATGGCCATAAATGGTGCTCTCTAATTGGATGGAAAGAGTTATGGCCAGAAAAGCCTAAAGAAGCCCTCATTGTACTATGTGACTACATTGTGGCTAAAGTGTTTGTAAAACCGGAACAGCTAAGGATGACTTTAAAGTGGAGAACTGGAGAGAAGACAAAGGACAGCATGAAGATAGGCTATATCACGATAATTACTGGAGCCCATTTGGGCTGCAATTAAGAGATGTGAAGATGAGTTCCTTTATATGTATAACTATTATAGAATAATTTTATATTTCTTTTTAAAGATTTCAGGGAAGAGCATTTTTAATACAGGGCAGTCACATCCAGTTGTTTCCAATTCGCTTTTGAAGTCTATTAAAAACTAAAATTAGACTTCATGATACAGTGCTTTGTGCTCTACTACCCTTAATAATGTTCCAAATAATTTTGAAGCCCTTATGCTAAGATCAATGAGAAGAGAAACTTTTAATCTATAGCAGGTTGAAGTTCTCCTTAACATAAGAAATACACAAGATTATTAAGGACAGTAAGATATTATAGCAAAGCCTAATTCAATATAAATAGACATGTTCTATGCAGTGAAATACCCTTTCACAGTTTGTCACTGTTCACTAGGGGAACAAAAGTAATTCTCTTGTTGCCCAGATGATCAAAATAATTACATCCAGTTGCTAATAAAGGTTCATGCTCCTATTGTGTTAATGGCGATAGTTTTAAACACTACCATGGTTTTTTTTACCCCAAATCTTATTTTTTTTAGAAATAGGTATATCATCTATTGTAAAGTTTTGAAACTGGATATATTTAATTCTAGCATTTGAAATAAATTATTTTTTCCCTCTACAACATTACAAAATGTGTATCCGGGTTGAACTTTCACACATAGTGCATCAATTTGTATAATTAACTGATGGCAACAATTGCAGTTTACTTAGCACATCCTACATCAATATGTAAATACCGTACTGTACAGAAGGCCCAGATTTGCAAGCACAATATGCCTGGTAACTTGCAGGTCAATCCAATATCTGCCCACTGAAAACCCTTACCACTTTCAAACCCTCCCCCTGAGATCTTCAAGCTCCAGATATATGATGATTGCAGTATAGTAACAATATTTGCTTTTGGTTGCCCTGAATTTCACCAGCTTTCAGTTGCAGGAAAATTTTCAGCTGGAAAGACAGAAAGTGATTCAGGGAGGAGTTGGAGCAGAATAAAAACTTTCTCACAGCATTTTCAAGTGTAGTGGGAGTTACTGCTGTGATTGAACTTCACAGCCTCTTCCCACTCCAGTTCCTCCAATGCAAGAGTAAATATTGTAAGGCTATGAAGTTGTCATAACCAATGTTAGGAATATAATCTAACAGTTGGGTTGGCAATATATAAATCATGTAACAGTGTTGGAACTGTTTCTTTAAATCATACTGTAAAATGTGATTGGGTGCTGTATTCCTCAATCGGCCATAAGAGGGAGCCAGAATGCCTGTTAGTTCTCTCTCTGTTTGTTAGATGCTGGGCTGATCTGATCCGTGTGGAAGTGCTGTGAACTATTGTAAGTTTTGCAAATGTTAGCAAACTTTGTGTACCGGACTGATTATATGATACTGGACAATGTTATTTGGATTATCCCTTAACTGAAAGACATTGATGACTGACTGTCTTATCCGTGTATGACTTGGATTGTTTGATGGACTCTGATACCTCTATTTCCACGAAAGTAAAAGCCTATTTAAATTGCAGTGTCTCTGTATGCTGGTTTGTGTGTTCTCCAACACAACTCTCACAACGCTTTGCTGAACATACTCGCTCTCCCAACGGGGAGCTTACCTAACAACCTACTCTGTTTAAGATGTTGGAATAAGTTCAGTAAGAACCAGATTCATTTTCCTGCTTGATTGTGAAGATCACAGGATGACTTCAAGTTATTACCTATGTTATGGCACAGGAGGGTTGGTCTGAAGATAAGATGTGGATGACTCCCAAATGACTTGCTTATAAACCCCCAGAACAGTGTGTATATACCGTATACCATATGTTACAGTCAGCCACATTTTCACAAATAGAACTATAGTTTGTTGTTTCATAAATTCAGGCAAGTCTTATTTGCTAATATCAGGTTGATATTGGTATTTTTTAAAATTGGCAATGGGGACAAGCTTTTACAGTACCAGGAAATACTATTCTTACATGCAAAAGAAAATTATGAAAGGTGCATCATTCATACTGTCCTTTAACAATCTGTCTAATTCTTGTTGCCTTTATCTAGCCCAGCTTCATGCAGCTTAATCTTCGGATACAATAGCACTGAAGTCTCATAATCTTTGTCCATGCTGACTGTGGGATTATGGAAGTTGAAATCTAATTGACCTGGAAGGCATTAGGTTCAGAAAAGCTTCAACAGATTATTATGAGCCATTGTTTATGACAATAGTCTGTAGATATGTTGTTTTGGGCCAAGATTCCAGAACCCGTCGGGAAGGTGTCATCAAACATGATGAAAGGGAAAAGAATTAAGATATCAGCTTTTTACAATAAGCAAGGTCATAAAACAAGAAAGCAGGTTTTCAGGAGACTTCTTTATTATACAATAGAATGACAAAATTTTGAAAGCCTTTAAGGTCTCCTACTTCCCCATCTTATATCGAAGAAAATCAATGTGGGATTTTGAGTTTCTTTCTCAGGCTTTCCACTACTTAGTAGCTGTTTCCATTCCCTTCATAGTTCATTGCTGAACTATGTCAGCAATGAACAATTTATGGTCAAATCTGATTTTTTTTTCACATATGAAAAAATAATAATGCTTACATTTAATTTTTAATTTTTTTAAAAAAAGATTGAACTATTAATCAATTTTAATATTATTCACATTGTACCTAACACGAGACATTTCTCTCCCTTTAAAACTGTTAATTTTACTATTAGAAATATCATTGCAAAATGATAGTTTAGTTCTACTTCCCTTTTTTCTTTTATGATTTCAAAATACCTGAAAATATTTCCTGAAAATTATGCTGTAATCATACAGTAAGATGTAAATTTATAACTGTACTTATAACAACTCTTATAAAAAAAGATTGGAAGCAACCTTCTTTCTATCTTTTTCTCTTATTTTTTTTCCTTCTCACACTTCTCTGGGTACAACAATCAAGCAACCACAAATATAAAATTGGCAATATAAAAATATAAAACCCAGATTATTATAAAAATTATATTATTACAATCCTTTTTCTTAAACTATATCAGTGTATATTAGATGTTATCTTCCTCCTTAAAATGTTTATATATGTGTACACACACACACAAACACACTCTTTTTTGAGTTCAGAGTATATGCTCTGAAATCGAGGTGTTTTCATATCTTTTGACTGTTAGTTGGTGTTCATGGATGCACTCTGCTAGTCTTCTATTAATTAAATTAAGTATATATGAGCAGTTAAATATGTAGACTTATGCTAAAGGTATTTCAATCCCCATATATCCTGGAGAAGATCTATGTAGCCATTAACACCTGATACAAAATTGATGGTACATATTCAAAATTATCAATCAACCTTTACAGAAGATGGATCAGTATCTATTGGTAACATTTTGAAAATCTTCAATAAATCAGCAAGGGTTCCGACAATAGTGACAACAAAAAGTGTCTAAACTTAAGTTAGAATGTGAACACAAATGCGCACAAATGCATATTATGAAAGCTTAGGGTAACAAGAAGCACAATTTTATTTGGATATACCATGAGTTTCCTTTAGTTCTGATATTCATATTTTATTGGAACTAATTTTGTAATTTAAGCATTAAGCTGATCTGTGGATGTAACAATCTTAGTAAAAATAATAATATAATAATTCATGCAATCTGACATTTGCTTATGTCTTGCACATCGTTTACTTATGGTATTTTATCAATAGCAATAGATAGTAGTAACAAAAAAAGGCTTTTAAAGAGAGGACGTTGTTAAGAAAGTCTTCTTTCGCAATGCTCATGATGTTGCTAAGTGCCAGAAAGTGATTTTAAGCTTTCTCAAATTAGTGGTCACAACACATGTTTCCTTTGTTTTCTAATGCTGCAGTCTACTAATCTGGTGGTTGTAGTTGAGATGCAAGCCTTTATGTTTTCAATAATCAACTTCTTGCCATCCTACATCCTTTGTTAATATTATTTTCCAGAGATACTTCCTTGGGGGATGTCTAGTTACACATATTTTTAGGAAGGCCCCTAAAGATAAACATGACTCTTTAGATCAACAGATGCTACTGGTGCCAGAGGACATATGTCTTTATATACAAAGATACATACCTATTTTAAAATATATTTACAAAATAAATGGCTCATGAATTGTTTTGTTGTTAGAGCTGCTTGAATGCAAATGATTGCTTTCTCTTCATCCATTTCATATAATAAATAGCATGTCTCGAAGCTTTTCGTACCTTCTTCTCGCTAGCATTTAAATATAGAAGGGGTAAAAAGGATGACCTAAAACAATTGCCTTTTATTTATGCTCTTCAGTGTCTGTATCAGCATTATTTCTGTCACCTCTTTTGCACAGACAATGTATTATCTTCCTGAGAAAATAATTACTTTATGAAATTCATTAGGGAAGCAAACTGGAAATAAATGGAAGAAGACATGAAGAAGCACATGGAGGTGTACCATAGACTGGTCCAGTTAATCCAAATAAATTAATTTGCATAATAAGGGAGTAATGAATTAACATGCCACCCAAAAGAAAATTGCATCTCTGAGTTCCCTGATGCGTTGCAAAAGAACTGTATGGGACAAAAGTCTTTTGTAAAGGGTATTTGCTTGCCCAAGCAAAATTCCTTGAAGTAGCGCATGCTTAGATTAGACATTCTGGGAATAGTAAGACTCAAACTGAAATGAAGATGAAAAGCTTAATTGTTTTACCATGACCATTATACTGTATATTAAATATGCATACTATAAAATAGTCATCAAAGTAGAATACAGGTAGCAGCGACCTATGACCAGAATGGAGCCATTAAGCAAGAGCATCTCACTTAATACTCCCCTCCCTCCCGGTTTCTCACATGCAGCCATTAAATGAATGTGCAGGTTAAGTGAAGCACAGGATGCATCATGGAGGAGAACCATGGAACAAAGATAGAAATGGCCATCAGTTGTTCTTGCCTATTAATAACTGAGCATCACAAGTGGTATTCAGCCAGTTCTGACCAATTCTGGTTAACTGGTAGTGGAAATTTTGAGTAGTTCAGAGAATGGGGATTTTACAGTATCCTTTCCCTGGAGTGGGGTGGAAATTTTGCAGTATCCTGCCCCTGCCCCATCCACCAAGCCACACCCATCAAGCCAAGCCATGCCCATCAAGCCATGCCCACAGAACCAGTAGTAAAAAAAATTGAATCCCACCACTGCTGAGCATGCAGGATTTTGTTAGAATTAAGGGAGCCATATAAATGCAAATTAAATAAATAAATTGAAGAAATTGCTCAAAAGAAATTTTTTTTATAAAAAAAACCCCAAAAGTTTAATTCATATTTGATAAATCCTGCGCATGAGGTACCCGCTGTTGCAAATGAGACCTAGACCTGTCCTTCCCACATTTGTGCTATTTTTTTTGTCAATTACCATGATGTAAAAGCCACATCTTGATAACATAATAGATTTCGGTCTGGAGGATGTAGTCAAAAAGGACATATCCTTTTCTAAAACTGAATGATTGCTTTGGGAGAAAGTAAAGATTTTAGACCCAAATATGAAAATAATAGAAGATGTACAAAACAGGTTGCAACTCTTCAATACCATCTCTGTTCTGACCCCCTCCTATGTCCAGTAACAAAAGCCGAGACAAGCGTAAAATGGAATGTCCTTTAATAACAAGACCAGAATCTCAGTGGCTGAAAGCCAAGTAAACAAACAGATAAGGACTTTGGCAACAAGTCCGACAAACCTTGGCAGCAATGCAA
This sequence comes from Thamnophis sirtalis, assembly GCF_051295495.1. Classification (NCBI taxonomy): domain Eukaryota; kingdom Metazoa; phylum Chordata; class Lepidosauria; order Squamata; family Natricidae; genus Thamnophis; species Thamnophis sirtalis. The sequence continues at coordinate 59,332,259 of NW_028261387.1, forward strand.
ACAAACCCTGGCAGCAATCCAGCCTGCCAAGTTCGTTTCTCTTTAGTCCAAGCGTTGACTTCTGCAAGAAGGGCATGGCACAAGCAGTCTCTTTTATAGTCTGGAGAGGAGCTTAATGACCAACAGCTGAGTGTAATTACCTCCTGTAATTACGTAGTTGTTCTTGACGCCGAGTAGCCCTTCGACGGCAGTTTGTTTCTAGATCACACTCTCTTGTCTCCTCCCCACTGATCCAAGGCTCAGGCGCCACCTGGTGGCCAACCAGTCTCTCTGCGTCCTGCTCTGAGTTGGAACCCTATCCAGCGTCCTCCACATCCTCCAGGGCTGACTCATAGGGCCCCTCGCTGTCGGAGTCTGGTGGCAGCTCCAACGGCGCCTGCCAGGCCACAACACATCTCCAACAGCAAGGTGACTACAAGCAAAATTTACTAAAAATTTATCAAAAGTCCCACACAGCAGCTGTCTATAGCAGATTAAATCATTTTTAAGGTACCTCTACAGCTGCAGAGGGCAATGATACCATCTTGGAAAAGATGAAGCTGAGTTATACAGTTGTGGAGAGATGCTAACGAGTGTCCTTCGCCCTCTGAATCATCTTTTTGCTTTCAAATATAACATGCGGCAATAGTACTGTTACCCAGAGTACAGAAAACAAATATTTCTATTGTATGAACCAGTGGCCGGATTCCAAATGTTTTACTACTGGTTCTGTGGGCGTGACTTGGTGTGCATGGCATGGCATGGCTTGGTGGGCGTGGCTTGGTGGGAGTGGCTGGAGAAGGTTACTCCAAAATCCCCATTCCCTCCCAATCAGCTGGGACTCAGGAGGCAGAGAATAGATGGGGCGGGACCAGTCAGAGGTGGTATTTACCTGTTCTCTGAACTACTAAAAGTTTCCACTACTGGTTCTCCAGAACTGGTCAGAACCTGCTGAATACTACCTCTAGTATGAACCTTGTATTAAAAATTAGAACTATTCACATTCTAAAAGCAATTGTTAAATTGCTTACAAAGGAACATATTTAAAATGATGTCAAAAAACAATGTGGCTGCTGAACAGGACAACCTCTAGTGTGACAATATTTTGCAGATATTTATCACTTCCCTAAATTAATTCAACTGAACCTTTTAATTCACAAGTCACTATGATTTTTTAAAAATGTATTTGGTTTCTACCATGTCAAAGTAAGATTGCTTTTAAAACAACGTCTGTATTTTGAACTATAATATGTATGGTAAGATAAGACTGCATATTTTTGATTTCTGATTGTGAATTTGTTTTCTTAAGGAAGAAATTGGACATCATATAATTCTAAAAAAAAGGGGATACTTTAATCTTGAATAATCAGTGATATGTTCCAGGGAATGGGTGGTGCACTTATGGACTGGGGCTAGAAAGCAAGGCATTTGTTTTCATTAAAAAAAAAATACTGCTAATGTACCATTAGGAAGACCCAAAGACTAAAACATTGTCTTTTATGTGGTTAGCCGTCTGTCTCTGTAGGCTTTGTAGTGGGTTTTTTTTCTATTTATATCTCTGTCCATAATCCTATATATTAATGTTAAGCTTGTGCTCTGCATATGAACTCTTATAAAAATTAAGCAGACTCGGGGGAGCCTCAAGATTTGTGGAAATATGAAAATCCTTTGAGGAACAAAATCTGAAAGATAAAAAAGCACAATGATGAGTAACTGTGCTTGAATAACATGGCTTACAAAATGAATTTGTTTGGAGTAGGAAAAAGAACAAAAAGAGGCACTAAATAGATCTGATGCTGGGGAAATGGTTCTTTAGCACCACAGTAAAACAAAATTTTGTCCTTCAACTCTTGTATTTACATCCATGTAGTTTGACCTAGATTTAGAGTTTTAACTACCTAACCTGTCATAGCATTGCCACCTCTGTTTTGAAAGCCGGTGGATAGAAACTAGGGAAAAACAACATTTCATGGAGAGGCATCTTGGGAGGACAGTCTAACACTCTTGCCAAATAGTCTGTCCTCCCAAGGTACCTCTAGAGCAGTGGTTCTCAACCTTCCCAATGCTGAGACCCTTTAATACAGTTCCTCATGTTGTGGTGACCCCCAACCATAAAATTGGTGTCTCGGTTCCTAAGAATTTTGTGAAAGGGTTGTTCAAACCCAAAGATTCCCGACCCACAGGTTGAGAACCACTGCTCTAAAGCCATGATGGAGAACTATGGCACGTGTGTCACAGGGGGCACACAAAGCCCTCTCGGCAGGTATGCGAGCCGTCACCCAGCTCAGCTCCACCATGTATGTGTGCACGCCTTCCATCGGCCAGCTGCGCATGCGGGAGATACTTGTTCATGCATTGGGGGGGCATGTGGGGGGGTCACAGATGCAGGCATGCAGTCACATGTGCATGCACAGGGGAGAGTGAGGGTAATGTGGACATGGGCACAGGGGTCACGCACGCACACATGCATGTGGAGGACCTGGGTAGACAGGAGGCCCCAGACAAGCATCATGAAAAGACATCTCAGGCCACAGAAGGAAGGTTTTGCATGTGTGGGAAGCATTTCAGAAGGGCCCTCCCTAGTTTTCTGGTTTGCAAGATTCTGTTGATGTAACCTTACAATAAAGATGGTGTTAGTGCTCATAGATTGTGCTTCTCAACTAGGCTACCTTAGTAGGTTAACAGAAACAATCAAAATGTAAAATAAAAAACTCCAATGCATTCCAAAAAGATGCCCTGATGTCTCCCTTTGGCTCCTAAATAGTGAATTTTAATGAAATAAAAATGACTTCTTTATTGACAATGGAATGGAGGAAAGGAACAAGATCAGGACCAAAGTATCTCCTAACTTCAAAGAAACCTAAAGCAGAGGTGGGTTCCTACCAGTTCGCACCTATTCAGTAGAACCGGTTCGTCAAATCTACCGGACCGGTTAGAAGAGGTTCCATCAGTGGGCCAGGAAAGCAGGCCACACCTACAGAAGAGGTTCCAAACTTTTTTGAAACCCACCACTGACCTAAAGCAATGAAAAATTAAAGGTTCAGTAATTTTTTTCCTTTATTTTGTGTTCGAGGTCCCAATTCATAGTGACCACAGGCAGCGGTGGGGTGTAACTAGAGCAGTGTTTCTTAACCTTGGCCACTTGAAGATGTCCGGACTTCAACTCCCAGAATTCCCCAGCCAGCATTCGCTGGCTGGAGAATTCTGGGAGTTGAAGTCCGGACATCTTCAAGTGGCCAAGGTTGAGAAACACTGAACTAGAGGCTTAAAGATTGAGTGTCCCCTTTGTCCTACCATTGTGTCTTCTGTTTGTCTAAAAGATTCTGAAGTCTCTTATTTCTGCTTTTTTTTAAAGGAATGCACACCCAGAGCACACACGTTTTGATTCTTCACCTGATAAAAAGCTCCATGGTCACATGAGCAAAATTCAGACACTTGACAACTAACCCTTATTTATGACGGCTGCAGTGCCCCAGGATCATGTGATCCCCTTTTGCAACCTTCTGACAAGCAAAGTCAATGGGCAAACCAGATTCCCTTAACCACCAGGTTTACAGTTAACAGCTGCAGTCATTTACTTAACAACCATGGCAAGAAATGTCATAAAATGGGGCAAAACGCACTTAACAAATTAACTTTGAAACACATTTTGGCCTGAAATGTGGGTGTACATTGAGGACCACATGCAGGGATGGGATTGAAAATTTTTAGCAATCAATTCTCTGCCCATTTGCTGGTTGGACGTGGCCATGGTGGGCGTGGCCTACTTGGCCTCCTGTATCACAGTGGAGGGGGCATTTCCTCGAGCCTATGAGCGAACAAAAACAGCCTCTCCCAGCCTCCAGAGGCTGGAAATGGTCCCACTTCTGGACTTCCAGAACCTCTGGGAGGCTCCTTTTTTGCTTTCCCAGAGCCTCCGCACAGGCTCTGCACTTAACTGGCATCCAAAACGGGCTGTGTGGAAAGTCCTGGGAGGGGCGGGATGGGGTGGGCAGGGCCAGCCAGTCCTTGTAACTACCGGTTTGGTGAACCAGATGTAAAATTAGCATCCGGTTCACCAGAATGAGTCTGAACCAGCTGAATCCCACCCCTGACCACTTGTAATGATTAAAGAAAAGGAGAGGTTCCATACTGGAAAGACAAAGGTTGAGTCTCCTGAGATTAAAAAAGAAAATGGGAATGGGAACATTTTAGTTCATAGAGAAGCTGGAAGAATCAAAAGCCTCTCTGTGGTCATTCAAAATGTAATGCTCCTGAAATCTCAATGGATTGCCCTTGGCCTAGACAAGGATTCACAAAAGTAGAGCAGGAGGAAAGAATCTGGGATGCTACAGATGATACACAGCTGGTAAATTCTGCTTGGTAATGAGTGACTGCTTGATCGTGTATATAAAGAATCTAGGTCAAACAAAAGGAATCTGGAAAATTCAGTCTTAATATGTGAAAAGAAATCTCCAAGGTACATTGTCTCAGAAAGCTATTCAAGCAGTCTGTATGTGAGGGGAGGGCACTAAACAGGGGTGGTTTCCTGCCAGTTCTAACCTCTTCTATAGAAGAGGTTCCACAAATCTACAGTGCCGGTTCCAGCTCCCATCCGTCCGTCCGCACATCATCAAGATGAAGAGCGAGAGGAGGAATTCTGGGAGCTGAAGTCCACAAGTCTTAAAGCTGTCAAGTTTCTAAAGGGTTAGGATTGCAAGGGTCTTGTAACTTGACAGACTTGCATGCTTCAAATGCCAGAATATCTGAACCAACATTTTGGTTGCTAAGCAAGAGGGTTGTTAAGTGAGTTTCATCACATTTTACAAGTTGTACCACGCTGGCCCGGTCACATGGCCGGCAAGCCACTCCCACCCAGTCACATGGCTGGCAAGCCACTCCCCCAAAGCAGGCCACACCTACAGAAGAAATCCTAAAAAAATTTGAAACCCACCACTGGGACTAAATCTGTATATAAATCAAATAAAAGATATTCCAATTAGCCTGAAAGGTAGAACATGCCTGTCAAGAGAAAACAAATGTTGTTTCCTTTTTTTTAAATTACCTAGAAGTAATCAAGCCATGGTCGGTGCAAGATAGAGGTAGAAGCAGATACTAATTTTGTATGAATCACCTGTAAAAACTACAGTGTATTTAACTCTGAAGGTCAAGTTTTCAAAACAAAGGATGAGGGGAGAGGAAATGTTTCATTTGCGGCTCAGATTATTTACAAATCAATTTTCTTAGAAAATAGAGATAAAACAAAATCGTTTGACTGCATTCCAAAGTGATGATTCATCTCAGCCGTTTTTTTTAATAAAAAAGCCAGAAAGTACAATAATGAATGTAAGAACAAACGAGACGCTAGATGTATTTTGATTCTGCAGAACATCTAACTTTATGAAAGAGAAAGAAAGGCTCAATAAATTGAATGAGTATAATTCTACTGTATACTTGGCAAATGGACAAAAGATGCTTTCATATGGAAGAGATTGCATAAGATTCTGTTGTGCATTAGACAAAGGAAAAGTCTTTAACTTAAGCATTAAAGATGCTTACATGTCCCAGATCTGGAGTCACGTCTGTCCTTTATAGAATATACCATTGAAAAAGGACATGATGCAAGATTTAAAGGCAATCATTGCTATGTAACTATAAAGGGATAATTGCTGAGGAAAGCACATACTAGCAGAATGGATCATCTGAATTAGACTATGCAGAAAATAAAGTGAGGGTAGTAAAGAATTGTAACCAGGGTAATTGCATAACCAAACGGGGCACAGGGACCCAGATGTTATTTATATATTAGAAAAGTTGGTTACACCACTAAAGGTACCACCATGTGTGAATCAATCCTGGTGAATATGTTGTATAAACCCAAAGATACCAAACCAATGAATATAGAGAAAAAATATAGAAACAAGCTAGTTCCCAGTAGACTGGGAATCATTGCATATAATCATACTATATGGAAACACAATTATTTTTGCATCTACAGATATTACAAAGTTACATTTTGCCACTTAGTGAAAAGAGGTGCTGAATAAATTAGCATAGTTATGAGAGAAGCCACAGGTATTGTAAACAGATAATAAAAATGAATATACAACAGAAAACATGTAAAGGTACCAGAAAAAGCAAGAAATTGCATGCAGATAATGTCATGAGGTGGATCCCTGCTTCAACAGTAACACATTTAAGAATTGTGACATCTAAAAATAGTAGTTGCTTGCTCCTGAATCATTATGAGTAATAATTAATACTTCATAATTCAAGTTTTTCTGACATATTTTTAATCTTACATTTATAACTGTTGAAGTTTTTTATAATGAATATGTTGAATGAACATGTTTGTTGATAATCATGCTGAAATGCGCTACTTTGCTAGACAGTATGCTAGCTTTCTCGGTCCTAGTGCCATCCATATCTTTTAAGAATAATTCAAAAATGCCTGATTGGTATGATAGTCCTTTCTGCTTATTGAAGAATTATGGGAGTTGTAGTCTATGACATCCAGACAAAACCAGAATTGGAAGTATTTTATCCATACTGCAGCTCCAGCGAATTTATCTATAGCCATGGATTTTTCACTTCCTCAAATCTAATCATAAATATTCCTAATATTTATTCACAAGTACCATCAAGTGCAGCTATCATTACAAATTTCCATTTCATGGGTTTTTTTAAAAAAAAATTCAGCAATGATTTTTCCATCAAAGGCCTATAATTAAAATAATTAGTACAAAAATTGTCTTGTAATCAGCTTAATTTTAACTAGGTTTTTAAAAACTGTATAGATGCAAAATTTGAGGAAGAATTTGAATATTAAAAGATAGCATGCTAATAATATCAATCAAGCATTTATCCAATGAATTTAAATTATTTCCATCACACAGGCATTCCTCCTTGCTGTCTTTTAACACAGTTGACTGGTGACCTTGCAGAAGCCATTTAAAATATTAATGTAAATGTGGATGTAAGGTGCAATGATTGAAGTGTTTGTCTAAGACTGGGGTGACTTGTGCTCTCCCTCCCTCCCTTCCTCCCTCCCTTCCTCTCTCTCTCTTTCTCTCCCTCTCTCTCTCTTCCTCCCTCCCTCTTTCTCCCTCTCCCTCTATCTCTCCCTATCTATCTCTTCTCAACTTATCCCACAGGTTTTTGTGGAATGAAATAATGGGAACTCCCCATTATATCTTTCTCCTAGAAGAAAATTCAGATATAAATCAAATAAATAAAAATAATAAATAAGTTTCCTTACTCAGCCGTATTGTACTCTTGAAATTATGTTGGACTCACTCCAAGCCAATATCTTTCAGGTTACAATAAAATAGAAATACGAGCCAAGTGATTGTAACAATAGGATTGTCATATGCTAAAACCTTATGTTAGTAAGCACTTCCTAATATAACTAGAGAAAAGATACATTATAAAGCTGCTAGCTTGATGAGATAATTTAAACAATCTATCATGGAGGAGTTGGAGATCCTGAAAAGGGTTAAGAGATGTGTAGAGCACTGCTGGAGGAAAATGAAAGTTGACTCCAACTGGAGATGACTTAGGGGCAATATTAAGACCTGTCTCGTGGCAGTAAGAGAATCAAAACAGCATTATTTCTCCCCTATTATTGCAGCCACAGATCTTCTGGATCTCCAGGTCCCTTCTAGGAAAGGGGACCTTGGTTGATCATCTTCAAGGCTGCACAGAGGAATTTGTTCAAAGTCACTTGGATTTGTTCCCAGGGAGACCCGTGCATGGTTATAGTTCTGTGTGAGATGCCTAGGCCTTGCCCGGTTATCTGGGAACAATTTGATCCTGTTGGACCCGATGAAGTAGACAGGGTCCTCGATGCTGTCAATACAACCATTGACAATTTGATTGTTGTCCCAAACTCTAGGATGGTGACTAGCAGGTGGATGCAAGCAGTGATGAATTTCTCAATGCAGAAGGGGACGTTCCCAGGGCCTTTTAAGGATATCCTGAATTACCCCTCTTTTAAAAAATCATCCTTTTATCCCACCTGCCTGAACAACTTTTGTTCGTTTCCTCATCTTTCCTTCTTAGGGAAGGTGATAGAAAACATTTTAGAAATATTTATCTTTTGTGTTTTTAATGCTATAAGCCACCCAGAGTATCTTCAAAAGAAGATGGGCAGCAGATAATAAATCAAATAAATAATGATTTTGCGGTATTCCTAAATGTAGAGCATTGCTCCAACTTTGCTTTATATCTGATAAATAAAGGAAGTAAAGGGCAAAAATACATACATTGCTCAGTCTTGCTTTATGAAATAATAAGGTCTAAATCTCCTGCATTACTTCAATCCATAAAGTGATTGCGACATAGCCTATACTAATCCCTTTTCAACCATATGTCATCCAGATGTATTTGAATAAATTTTCTGTGATACACAGCCAAAGATTTGCTGTTTGGGGATTATGGGGCTTGTCATCCAACATATCTGAACAGTACCAGGTTGAAGTAGTCTGGCTTATATTTTAAGGACTTCCTCTGAATCTCAATGGTTCTCTGGTTATCTATGCAATAAATATCCTCTTCTAAATTCTATAGCAACCAGTTCTGAAGTGTTTAAACCCAAAACAGCAAACCTAAAATGAAGAGATAATGGGCATTATCTATATTCTAATGTTTCATCATTACACAGGCCAGGTAATGGATCTAGACTGGCAGGAGATTACTGTATTTTAAATTATAGTTATCCATAATCCATCTAGAGAGATCAGTTTCATAAGAAAGAAGCATTTCCATAATTTCCTCCCTTAAAAATAATAATCAATGAAATGTACATGTGCTCAAAAATTAACTCTTAGAATCTTGGGATAAAGTAATAGTTTTCTTTTCAACTTTCATTTTACAAACAAGCATGACAAATTTATTTTCTAAGCTCCACACACTTAGATGGGCTGCAGGCAATTTGCAAAAAGCTAGCTTCTATTTATTGTTTTGGAGACCATTTAGTTAATTTTACAACACCTTTGGGATGGTTGCTAGTTGCACAGATGAGACACATTTCACAGGGTTACTGGACCAGAAAGGAGAAAGCAAGCTAAACTGTTTCCTAGAAAGGTGTTTCATGCTGTACCAATCTTCCTTTGTCTTTTATATTTAATCCCGTTTGTCTTTACAATGTTTTTTAGAAAAGATAAATATTGTAATTTTATATCAAGATTGGTCAAACTCAAGCAAATACCTAATACTTAAACCCAAAATTGTTGGTTTATGATAAAAACAATTTGCTCCATAGCCAAGAAACAACCCATGGAAAATGTTCTGATACTATAACAGCCATACAATTGGTTTCTTTCTTGAGATGCAAAAACTTTATGTCCTTTTGTATTTTTCCAAAGCTAAAAGTAAATCTTTGGGGAAAATCAGATTTTAAAATATCAGTAGGATGATGCTTAAACAGACTTGCATTTCACCAAAGCCAAAATAATGACTACTATTTGAGGCCAGAGGCAGTTGTATTGGACCACAAATAACAGATCAGTATCAGTAATATGCAGTTATTAATACCACATAATATGAATTTGGATATATGTATGTTGATGAACATAGGATCATTGTTTTATTACAACATATGCTGAAATATACCTTTGCATTTTTCCATCAATTGTTTAATTTGTTTTTTCCCCCCCATATCTCAAATAATGAACTTTGTAAAGTCAGATGTTAAATAATATCTGCACCTTGCTTTTCTGGCACAAACTTCAAAAGGTGCAGAAAATGTAGATTTAGGCAATGAGATGTCTATTTTAGTTTTGTAAGAAATATTGTTCTGACAATGAAAGAAACAAGACCAATAGAGCACTCTTGATAAATGCCTGCTGTTTCGTAAATCCCATCAACACTTAATGTAAAATATTGACTACCTGGGGATAACTTTGTCACAAGATTTTTTTTCCTTCCCCAAGTCAAAATATAGAATTATCAGCTTGCATAATTGTTGCTATATTTCATATCACTTTAAATTTGCGAGTTATATTCTGATTATTATTAGTAATCAATAAGGAGTTTGTCATCCATTTCACCATATCTCATGAGGCTTGGTCGAAAATAAGTTTGTTCCAAGGCTGTAAGAAATGTTCATAAAGTTATAAAATGATTGATTCTATCCTCATTTCTTCTTTTTCCTACAGCATAGCTCCAGGAATGGATTCAGAAGCTTTAATTGCACTTCTTGTGAATCCATTGCAGATAAAAATACCATGGTGAAATTAACTTGTTATAACAAAGCACAATTAAAATATGCTTTGGGTATGACGTGAAATATTTGTTTAACTCCTGGTAACTATATAAGAAACTTTGGCAATATGATCTCTTTCTAGTAATTGCAGATGGCTCCTCCAAAGGCATACCAAGCATAATTTATTTTAGTCCAGCTTCTCACCCTTTTTCAACTTTCCCAGAATTAAAATGGCCTAGCATTCCTTTCTCTTGAATCACACTCAAGACTCACATTCCTTCACAACACCTCCACCATCAGAGTCACTTCCTCCTCCAACTCTTGAATATGGACAGCTGATCAAGGTCAATGGACAAATCTGAAAGATTTAGATGAAGCCTGAGTGTACTCCCTCTCTCTTGTCTTGTTGCTTGGCAACAGCAACTAGAGAGATTGATATAGCAGGAAGGAATGAGTTTTCTTCCTTATTTGGTGAGTCTAAAGGTAATTTTGAGGGACAAGGCTTGCATGGGTATTTCAGATGGAATTGATGGACAAGTTATGGTGAGTGAATATCTCTCATCTCTTTCCAGGATCACTCTATATCTGGATAGCATTTTCACAAACCATGTTCAAGACTTCTCCTCCTACCTCTAGAACCAAAATATAATCCACCTCATATTTCTTTTCTATGTTTTAAGAGAAAGGACATGGAGGGCACTCCATGGATATACCTTCATTGATATTTGAAATAGTCAATTAGCATTGCAAAAGTTCTCTGTAGTCATTTATTCTCAGCTGCAAAGAATCTGTATATTGCAATATGGGATCTGATTTGAGGGTCTATCATCAATATTCTTCAACTGCATGGGCTTTTCTGGTTTTTTAATCTCAAAGCTCCATTTGATTATCTGAGGGCGTGTTGTGAAACTTTTGGGAGGGATGCCTTTGAAGAACAAAGATTTGGAGTAACTTGAGTATTTATTCATAAAGTCACTCATGTTTCCACAGATATAACCTTTCTAGCCAATTCTGAGCAAGGAAACTTAGCAGGCCAAATTATCACTAGATCCTGTACACTAAACCCCTCAACTTGCCTTCACTGTTTTTTGGCTGCCTAGAAGGACCTTCTCATCTGTTCTGTTTGAATGGGTTCTACATTGTTGGAATTGAAGATATTAACAGATGATAAGAGACATGAAACTACCCCCTTTTATTATTTCTCCATGCCTTCTTTTCTTTAATCTGTCATCAATTACCAGATAACACTGGAATAATTCTTTCAAATTCTCAAAATTAATTAATCATTCCAACATACATCTCTAGCACACAACTGCAAATCCGTGATGTATTCACATGCTTGGCAAATTGATAGCTTCAATTTTGCAGATTGTCCTGTTGATAGTTTTCATTGCTGAATCATCAGATACACTTCCAGATTTTTGCATGAAATGCTTTCAGTTACATGGACTGAATTGTTACTCTCAATGAATGGAAACACCCATCTGGCTCCTCCTTTGTTCAGCAAGCAATGAACAAAAGCAACATGGGTCCAATATGTAGGAAATTCCACTGGGATCATCCCAGATGTTGCATCGTTGCATTGTACAAATTCTTTATCTGTGTATCTAGTTGCTGTTGATGCTGCAATATTCCAGCCATTTGTTCTGCAGGCAGCAGATCATCTCGAGGATCTGTTGCTGTCTACATCTAGAAGGCAAGCTCCAGTGCCTCTCGGATGAGAGATTAATACGGCCATCAAAATTTATGTCAGCTCTGTGAGGTAGTCAAGATCAGGAAACAAGAGTTGCTAGAAGCCTTGGGATGTACTTTAATGCAGCCAGAGTATAGCAACAGAATCTTAAAAGCCTGTCAAAACCTTTACTTCAGTTCATATCCAACACACAGTCAAAACAGAATTACTTTGAGTTTCTTTCTCATGTTTTCTACCTTCCCAGGACTCAGATATCTTTTCTCTAAGTTCGCATTTATCTCCCTTCTCTGAGTCAAACCCACATTCCTTCACATAGAAAGTTTATTATTTTACTCTGATCTTTCTTGTCACTGAAATATCCATATCCTTCAGACCCTTATTTGTCATTAATCTTCTCTCAAGTATACCACTGCCCGTTGTTAATCGTCCATGAGCCCAAGAAAACAAAACTGTCACATTCAATTCAGTACTATCTTCTATAAACTCAGTAAGTGTTGGATAAATGTAACTTTTGTCTTCTTAATATTTAACATTATCCCAGTTTTTTAATTTTTTCCATTTTTATAATGAGCTTTTCTAAGTGTTCTTTACTTTGGGCTAATGAAATAGCGCTAAATGTTTAAAAATTCTCAATTTGTATTCAACTCACCTGTTCAAATCTTGATAGTTATATAATATAATTACTGTATAAGTTAAAGAGATACAGAAAAAAATAAACATTTCACCATCTTCCCTATTCTAATTCACTTTGTTTTTTCTCCAAACTGAGTTCTTACACAAAAGTTTTTTCTTCATTCTAAATAGTGATTAGAAGACTGGCTTTAGCCTTTTCATTAGTTTCAATTTGTTCCACATTTTGGTTCATGCGGTAGAGCTTGAGGTACATCTGTTTATTAAATAAGCATTCAAAGTTATGATGGCGCTGAAAAAATGACTTTCAACTATTCCTCAAAGTTCCAGCAATCTCAATGCTCCTACAATCACATGATCAAAATTCAGAATTATCAGTTTCAACTGACTCATCCATCCCCACCCAACCCTGATTGCTACCCATTGACCCAACCTGTGCTCCCCAGCACCCAACCTGCAGCAACTACTCCACCTCTGTAACTCTCACCCATTGACCTGTTTCCCTTAGATTCCTGCTTCTTCCCATGTGGAAAGTCATAACCATGTTGTAACCCCTTGTCACCATATGAGATCCTCACTTAACAATCTGGGGTTACAACAGCAACCACGACTGCCAGGATTAACTGATGCAGTCATATGATGTCATGTTTTATTACTGCATCACTTAATGATGGAAATTCCGATACTAATCACCATTGTAACCCAAGGACTATGTGTATGATTTATATATAAATGAAGAAAATGTGGGGATAGCAATGCAAACCAAAGCTTCCAGTTTCTTCACAGTCATGAAGTAGGAGAAAAGATGGATGAGGGTTTCTAGTGATCACTCCAGGAAACAAGATGTTGGGTTAGACAGACTTCAAGAGCAACTCAATCAAACTCATATGTCCATGTGTCACTGATATTTCTCAATGTAGGATATATTGAAAAATACAGCCTGTTAGCTGTAATCATATCAGTTTGTCTTAATGATTCTGCAGAGAGGGTCTAGGAATATTAGCAGAGGGCTGGGAATGAAAACGACAGCCATTTTGATTTCAATTCAGCTTTGCAAGATACATGCTTTAATCTCTTCTGCTTGGGTATATCAAACCTGCTACAGCAGACACCATATGGTATCAAAATAGAATAGAACAAAATAGAAATAAATCAAAATAGAAAGAAAATAAACTATTTAGTTTCTTGCAGAGAAAGAGAGAAATTTGGATATAATAGAAACAGGGATTTGAAATGTACTTGGACCAGGTAATATAAAAGGAGGATTTCAGGACTTTTTTTTTCATACTCTTTGCTGTAGAAAATGATAATGTATATATGTTCTAAAGTATATAATTGTTGAGTCCAAATCTAGTTTAAAAAATTACAGCCATAGGAAAGTAGTGTAAGGGGGCCCTTACATTTACAATTTACATTTGGCATCTGAAAAGGAAATTCAGCTTTTCTAACAGAGAAACTGTTTGTGTTTAGTTATGAAAGGGGATATTTCTAAAAGGGACATTATTTTGAATTGTCCATGGCTGGATTATATGAAAGCGGAAAATTGATTTCTGCATTCCTAATATTAGTTTATCATCAAGCCACACTGTTTAAATTGCCAATTGCTAAACATTCCTGCTGTTCAAAACTACGGCTAGGTACAGAAATATTTAGCTTCTTAGAACAATGGAGAAAAAAGCGGCTTGCTTTATTTTGGATTGAACCTGACTGCTTGTATATTTAGTATTATATTTGGTGTTGTTTTTATATTTTTTACAATTAAAATGCATGTTAAATATTTTCAAGTTTTATTTTAGTCTAGGGCCTGCATAGTCATAGCAACATTGGCAGACAGATCTCCTGTTCTCCACTAATGTGAGCTGTGTCTCCAGTGTCCAACTACAGATGGTTGCTGTAGCCTTAATCTGTTCAACTAATTAAATCTTGCAGCTCATGCCAGGCATGCTGTATTTTCACTAGTCCAGAGAAATCCATATTAGTTTCTTAGAAGGAAAGTGAAGGCATTTAATTGAAAATAATTTTATATAAACTGGATATTTACTATTCTAGTATGTTTTGGAACCACCCAAAGTTCATTTTCTCAAAAAAAAAAGGCATTAATATTTTGATTGGAAACTGTTTCATTAGTTCATGATATATTATAGCAACACTGGTATATTCAAATTGTGATTATGCTCCTAATTCAATTAATGTTGATACTGAGTTTGTTCTTGCACAAACAAACTATTCTTCATGTAGAAAAAGTACACAGATAGAATGTAATTACTTGGAAGCAGCACTGAAACATTACAAACATTACAAAGTGCTATGATACTGGTTATTATTCTCAGTCATTGAGTACAGATTAAATACTGTCTGAAGCTTGGAATAGATTAACATTCTTCTTTTAAATTACTCGCACTCTTATCAAGTCAGTATGTTTATGTGTGTGCTTATGTGTTTATATACATGAAGCAGAGGTGGTTTCCTGCCAGTTCTAACCTCTTCTATAGAAGAGGTTCCACAAATCTACAGTGCTGTTTAGAACCGGTTCCAGCTCCTTTCCCCCATCCGACCGCACATCATCAAGATGAAGAGCGAGAGGAGGAATTCTGGGTGTTGAAGTCCACAAGTCTTAAAGCTGTAAAGTTTGAAAACCCCTGGGTTTTTTTTCTAAAGGGTTAGGGGTGCAAGAGTCTTGTAACTTGACAGCTTTAAGACTTGTGTGCTTCAAATGCCAGAGTTTCTGAGCCAATATTTTGATTGCTAAGCAAGAGCATTGTTAAGTGAGCTTCACTACATTTTACAAGCTAGTCACGCCCACCCAGTAACATGGCTGACAAGCCACTCCCACCCAGTCACATGGCTAGCAGGCCACACCTACAGAAGAGGTTCTAAAAACATTTGAAATCCACCACAGATATGAAGATATAGATATATAACAAAAACACTGATGCAAAGATTGGCTCATATGCCGAAGGAAGAGAGCAAATTCATGGTCAAAAGACCTTGGAATCAAATCCAGTCTAAATATCTTGGTGGAAGATGTCTATGGAAGCAAGGCATAAAATGGGATGTATTACAAGTGATGAGAGTATCTTTGGTGTAATGGTTAAAGGCATCAATCTAGACATTGGGAGACTATGAGTTCTAGCCTAAAACCATCTGGCAAGCCTTTCTTTTAGCCCCAGAAAGAAGGCACTAGCACACATTTCCAGGATGGTGTCCAGGCATTTGCCAAAAGTCAAGAATAATTTAATGGTGCATGCACACATACATACACAAAGACACAAATAAGACAAATTACTAATCTTTGGAATAGCCTGAAAAGTTCAATGTATAAAATAAATTGAGCTGCAAATGATAGAATCAAATGACCTTGGCTGTAATTTGACCAGAATTTATTTTTCAGGCTGGTGAAATGAAATTACACAACTATAGAACTGTGGAGTTGGAAGGAAACACAGGGATCTTCTAGTCCTGTGATGGCAAACTATGGAACGCATGCCAGAGATGGCACACAGAACTCTCTCTGTGGACACACGCACCATTGCCAGCTGCTCTTCTGGTTTCGGCCTGGAATAAAGCCTGAAAAAACAACCTGAAAACAGCCCCCAAAACAGCCTGAAAATGGCTCAGAAATGGCCTGAAAAATGGCCAAAAAAACAGGCACACATCCACTGGCCAGCTGGTCTTCAGGTTTCCAGTGCTCCGGTGCATGCGCACATGTGTGCACATTCCAGTTTGGGCACTTGGTGCCGAAAAGGTTTGCCATCACTGATCTAGTCCAATCCTCTACAATGTGGATTTCCTTTATTGTTGGGTCATCCAAACCACACCGTAGCAGCTTATTAATAATAGTACCCCATGGAACTTTGGTCAAGATCTTTGCTGAAATTAAAGACATTATATCCACAGTATTCATCCAGATGATTGCTTCTTAAGCATATGCAGAATACATACACAGAATATGTCTGATTTGTAACATCATTGTTTTAGAAATTTGCCACTTTTTTCTCATTATTCAGTGAGAATGACTTCTTTCATCGATACTGTTAAATATGGGCAAAGATTCACTTGATTCCTGACAACAGAAACACCAATGTGTGAAACCAAAGTGTTGCTGCTTTACGAAAAAGATACAGTATACATGCCACCAGAATGGAAGGCTTTACTTTTCTTTCTCTTCCTCTCCCAAATCTTTTGATAACTTTGCCCAAATTCTCCAGGATATGTAATTAGTAAGTTCCCTAAAGAGACCAATTTAGGCAGTTAGCTATTACGTCCCAAGAGCATCCCTGAAAATGTGAATGGGAAAAAGAATTTTTTAAAAAAAACAACTGTTTACCAAAGGGAGTCTCAGAGGAGACTGAGAGTTAGTTTTTGTCAGCCTAACCCAAGGTTCTCCTGAATGCCTCCACTTACTCACACATTGATGATTGTGAAGTTTTTATCCAGCTAAGAAAACATGAATTATGCAGCACCAAGAATACATTAGTTAGCTGTGTCGACTCTCCAGAAATGACAGTGTTGCTTAGCTCAAGGGTATCTTTTAAAATTGAAATTCAGCTGTCAATGGTCCTGAGTTTTGATGCCCAACATAAGGCTAGCTGAGAAACTGACAAGCACACACGGACTTCATCAGGTATGCAAACTCTTCTGAAGAGAAGTGGAATCCAAATGCATACATCTGATTAAATGGATTCTGATCTACAAAAGCTTGTGTGATCATGAACTTTAGTCTTTCAGCATCCATAAGATGCTTTGTTGTTTTGCAGGTAACAACTTGTACATTTATTCTTATAAACTAATGCATTTATTCTTGTCCCACCTGTGGCCCATTCAGAAGCCAGCTGGGCAAGCTCTGGATGAGCGGTGCACATGCACATACAGCTCCACTTGTGCAAGGAGCAGGCGCTTGTGCTCATGTGCAAAGCTCCATTTGTGTGACTGGCATGTGTGTACCTGCCACTCACATGGAACCATCCCCTATAGCGCCCCCCCCCCACTCCTGCCAGGCCACCAAGTCAGAAAGGTTGGGGACTGCTGTTGCAAATCATATCCTTGGAATAAATTTCCTTGATTAGTTCTTAATTTTATTTTCTTGTTTCTTCTCCATATTTTCAAGTAATGATGATGCTTAACCCAGCCTTCCACATATCCATGCCCTCCAGTTGCCTTGGACCTCTGCTTCTTTAGTGGCCAAAGGAAATAGACTAGCACAGGTAAATGGCTAAGACACTAAGCTTGTCGATTAGAAAAGTCAGCAGTTTGGCAGTTTGAATCCCTAGCACCATGTGATGGAGTGAGCTCCCGTTACTTGTCACAGCTTCTGCCAACCTAGCAGTTCAAAAGCACATAAAATGCAAGCAGAAAAATAGGAGCTACCTTGGTGAGAAGGTAACAGAGTTCCGTGCACCTTTGGTGCTTAGTCATGCTGGCCACATGACCACGGAGACGTCTTTGGACAGCGCTGGGTCTTCGGCTTTGAAACGGAGATGAACACCTAGAGTCAGGAACGACCAACACATATGTGCGAGGGGAACCTCTACCTTTACTTTTATAGCAGGGGGTGGACACAGGAAATACTCCAAATAGTCAAGATGGGGGAATAGGCATTTGGCTATTATTTTTATGGTGCAAACTTTGATTGCATCATCACAGACTTCATCTTCACTTTCTTTTCAATACCTTGAGGATATCCCTTAAGGCATTCACTTGATTCCTGATAAGAGAAACACCAATGTGTGAAACCAAAGTGTGGTAGGATTTTACGCTGTCATTGTAAGCCATTTTCCTACTAATAATTTATACAACCTTTTAGAATTAACAATAATGCCAGTTGTCTAGTGGCGGAGCAAAGCAATGGACGTGGTTGATTGAGTAATGACAGATCCCACCTTCTCCCCAACTTTGCCCCCTCCCTTCCTATGTGTCTTTGGTTTTAATGTTTGATTTTAACTTGTTATGTTTTAACTTAGATGTAATCGTAAGCTGCCCAGAGTTACCCTTGGTAATATGGGTGGCCAATAAATTGTATAAATAAAGAAATATTTCTTATTTCTATATATTTTGTATTAATTGATTAATCTGATGACCATATCAAAAAATAAAATAAGATTCAAGATCTAATTCCAGAGTAATAAGAAAATACAGTAATAAAATACATATGTAACGACCAAGAATCAACATTCAGATATATATCACCTTTACAGGATACCCCAAGCTGTTTGATGTAATGGGCTCTTAGCTCAATTGCCTTAACTATAAATGTAATGCTTCTGCTCACAGTGTATACATCAGAGCCAGTAGGTAATAGGACAGTCTACAACTCTGATCCCAGTGGGCTTGCTTTCAAAGTAGGGATATTAAGAATCAAAGCCTATGGACCATTACTAACACATCATTCGGGGAATTTAATGCATGCTCTCATGTGATGTTGCTAAAACTAGAGTTGGATAATGACAGAAGATGCTATAAGTAACTAATTAGAAGTCTACCCAGAGATGGTATTCAGCAGGTTCTGACCAGTTCTGGAGAACCAATAGCAGAAATTTTGAGTAGTTCAGAGAACCGGTAAATACCACCTCTGACTGGCTCCACCCCCATCTATTCTCTGCCTCCCGAATCCCAGCTGATTGAGAAGAAATGGAGATTTTGCAGTATCCTTCCCCTGCCCCGCCCACCAAGCCACACCCACAGAACCTGTAGTAAAAAATTTGAATCCCACTACAGAGTCTACCACATGATAGAGCAGAAGAGGGAAACATGCGAAAATGGAAAGTTTCATTTTCAGTACAGGTAGTCCTTGACTTACAGTAATTCATTTACTGACTGTTCGAAGTTACAACGGCACTGAAAAAAGTGACTTATGACCAGTTTTCACACATACCACCATTGCAGCATCCCCATGGTTACATGATCAAAATTTGGGCTCTTGGAAACTGACAGATATTTCTGACAATTGCATCTTGCCAGGATCATGTGATTACCATTTGTAATCTTCCCAGCTGGTTTCCAACAAGCAAAGTCAATGGAGGAAGCCAGATTCACTTAATGACAGCATGAGTCACTTAACAACTGCAGTGAGCCGCTTAAAAACCATGGCAAAAAAAAGTTGTAAAATGGGGCAAAACTTACTTAACTTCCTTGCTGGAAATTTTGGGCTCATTTGTGATCGTATGTCAGGGACTACCTGTATCCTCTACTGCAGTGGTTCCCAAACTTGGCAACTTTAAGACTTGTGGACTTCAACTCCCAGAATTCTCCAGCTAGCTCTTCTGGCTGGAGAACTCTGGGAGTTGAAGTCCACAAGTCTTAAAGTTGCCAAGTTTGGGAAACACTGCTCTACTGGATCCAAGATAATCTGCAGACAGTTGACATTATTTTTGTTCTTACTGTTGTTTTCCAATACTTTTAAAATCCTTAACTTGGCAATAGTAACTTCTATGCACGTGTTTTTATTGCCTATATTTGCAGAACTAGACAGAACAATTTCAGACTATTAAAGCTGCTAAGGCTTATTTTAAAAGTTGTTCCGCATTCCAAAGCGCTTGAAAAGAAATTACAATGGGTTCCCTTTGTTTATAGCTGCATAGCAAACAACTAGGGCACTGCAGTTCATTCTTATGACAAAAGCCGTAATAGGTTTTTTTTAAAATCTCAAACTCTACTCACCGGTTTGCTTGGTCTGACTTAGTGTTATTATAAAGATCTGTATCTGTTGTTAATTGCCTCTGAATCATGTCATGTTTTTCTTTAAATGCACATACACCTTTTCTCTACATTTAGTTTGGTTTAGTTTGGTTTGGTTTGGTTTGGTTTGGTTTGGTTTGGTTTGGTTTGGTTTGGTTTGGTTTGGTTTGGTTTGGTTTGGTTTGGTTTGGTTTGGTTTGGTTTGGTTTAGTTTAGTTTAGTTTAGTTTAGTTTAGTTTAGTTTAGTTTAGTTTAGTTTAGTTTATTCATTAGGCCACAGACCATATCAAAATACAGTGGCCCAAACAAAAATTATTAATAAACTTATAAAAACAATTTAGAATGAAATTAGAGTAAAATATAACAATTTGATAGGTAGATAACTAAACTAAACTTTTCTCTATATTTTATTTCATGTATAAGAAAAAAAAAATCTACAAAACATATATACTGTAACTTGTAAGCTCTTTAGCCATAAATTTAAAATTCTTCAGTAATGTGTTTCCAATCTATCTTTCAGCAGCTTTTTCTTATAGTCCTATGACTTTTTCTAAAGTATATTCTCTTGATCGTTCTTAACTTTTTCTTTCACAATGTAGGATGACGTTTTATCTATCTTTTCTCTTAAATATGCCACTTTTGATGTAATGTGACAATTGTCCCCAGGTTTTTTACTCTAACCAGTCCACAGCTTTATGAAAAGGTGTACCACTTAATAAAAGAATCATAGAGTTGGAAAGGACCTTAGAGGTCTTCTTGTTCAGGTAGGAAATCCAATCTCTTCTTAAAAACCTTCTGTGTTGGAGCACCCACAATTTTAGAGGCAAGTCAATCCACTGATTAATTGTTCTAGCTGTCAGGAAATTTCTCTTTAGTTCTAGATTGGATCTCTCTTTATTAGTTTCCATCCATTGCATCTTGTCCTGCCTTCATGTGCCTTGGAGAATAGGTTGACCCCCTCTTCTTTATGTCAGCCCCTTAGATATTGGAACACTGCTATCATGTCACCCCTAGTCCTTCTTTTCATTAAACTAGAGATATCCAATTCCTACAACTGTTTTTAATATATATATATTAGCCTCCAGTTCCCTAATAATGTTTGTTGCTCTTCTTAGCACTGTCTCTAGAGTCTCAATATCTTTTTTATATTGTGACAAACAAAACTGGATGCAACTGTGATGTTACCAAGGAATTATAAAGTGGTATTAACACTTCACGTTGTCTTGATTCTATCCCTCGGTTAACACAGCTTAGGACTGCCTCGGTTTTTTGGGCAGCTGGAGCATACTTTTGGCTCATATTGAAGTGATTGTTCATTAAGACTCCAAAATCCCTACTATTGAGCCAGGTAGCACTTATTCTACATCTCTGTATTTGATTTGCTTCCCTAAATGAAGAACTTAACTTTTCTCATCATTGAATTTCATTTTGTTAGATTGGGCCCAATGTTCAAACCTGTCAAAATCCTTTTCTATATTGAGCCTTCTTCTAGAGTGTTCACTATTCCTTCCAGGACAGTATCATCTGCAAATTTATCCCCTCATCTAATTTTTTGATGAAGATATTGAAGAATATTGGGTCTAAGACACAGCCTTGGAGTACTCCTAGTTTTGTAGACCCACAACTAGCTTACGATCATGCAGAAATTTCAGCTAGAAGTTGTAATTGCAAAATTTATTCATGTTGGTTTCCAGTACACATTTTTCTTTAAATAATTATTAAATAAGGGAAGGACTTGCTGCAAATTTTTTCTCCTCCGGTTACCATTCTTAGGGGAATTTTTTTTAACATAAACCTCCAACTTTTAATAATAGATATTGTATGAACTTCAAAAGAAAATAGCAATAGCAATAGCAATAGCAGTAGACTTATATACCGCTTCATAGGCCTTTCAGGCCTCTCTAAGCGGTTTACAGAGAGTCAGCATATTGCCCCCAACAATCTGGGTCCTCATTTTACCCACCTCGGAAGGATGGAAGGCTGAGTCAACCCTGAGCCGGTGAGATTTGAACCGCTGACCTGCTGATCTAGCAGTAGCCTGCAGTGCTGCATTTAACCACTGCGCCACCTTGGCTCTTGATAACCGATGTGTAGAATCTAAGATTCCTTTTAAGAAGGTCTTTCTTGGAAGATCATTTATCATGTTCAGGAAAGAAAACAAGAAGATGCTATTGCTGTTGCTCCCTTCTGGTTTCTGTAAGCTATAGGTTATAAATGAGCAGCAGGGAAGAATTTTATAGTTTTATTTTCTCTTAGTGTTCCCCTGATCTATGAACCATCACAAGAAAACCTTTCTCAAGAAGCTATAATAAATCATAAATATTTATAGCTTCTAATCACAAAGCAGCAATGATGCAGGAGAAATAATATTTGGCCTTGTTCTGATGCAGTCGGCATAAAGCTCACAAATAGTTGATGGATACTACTTTCTCCCTCTCTTTCATATATATGTGTGTGTGTGTCCCTCTCTTTCATATATGTTTGTGTGTGTGTGTGCGCGCACACACACACACACACACACACACACAAGTTAGGAATCTGAAGCATGAAATGTCAAATAAGGAGACTGAATCTACATCATCCCAGAGGAAAAGGGATCCTGAAGTTGTTAGGCATTCCAGGCAAAACTAATTATATGAATAGCTAATTTTTATAGGAATCAAACTCAGCTCTAATTGATTCAGAAAAAGAATGCCAAATCAAGAAGCTGATTAAAAAATAATGAGCATTATACATCTGGCAACCTTATTCCAGCAAGTTCTTGTCTCTTTCAGTTAAATAAAAATGAAGGCTTTCTTTATAAAATAAAAACTCCCATGTTTTCAGTTCAGCTCATGGTTTAGTATCTGGTAGGTTTTGATCCACTGAAAAGTATTTTAGTTGCATCTGAAAATGAGTCCAAGTGATAAAAGAAGAGGTTAGTAAGAGATCATTAAAAATTTAACAAGGCATATCTGAAAGGATATCTCCATAAGGACAATTGTGACAGCCAGAAAAATATACTTAACACTAGCTGGATATGAAAGGAAAGATATTTAGCTCAAATATAACACATTATGTTTTGCTCATGCGTCATCTCAGACTTATTTGGTAACTCAGTCATCTGTAGTGTAGCTTCAGCATTTCTTTGATGCCCAAGAGAAAGAAACAGGCCAATCCACTGCTGGGAACCAGAAGAAGGCTAACGCCTTTACAAATCACTTCTCACCTCAGTCTGACCTGATAAAATGTGCAGATGATCTGTTACTCAATGCACTTGCAATATAGGGATCAGAGTCTATTAATTAGTTTGGAATGTGATGATACACAGCTGGTTCTTAACCAAATTCTTTTGTGACACAATCTGATTATCTCCATATCTGAGTTCCCCACCTAGTATAACACCACCGTATCTCCAAGGATGTAACTGTTATGCAAAATATGAAATGGCATTATAATAAGAGCAATAGGAAGCATTGGTTCCAAGTAAGAAAAAGAAAGGGAAAGAGTTTACATCTTGTTCAATAATAAAAAGGCTCGACTGAAGAACCTGTCAACCATAAAGCTTCTGTCTGACAAATCAGCTTTTGCAACATCTCAGCTAGATTCACTTTGATGGTTGTGCATTTTCAGGAGACCAATTGGAGGCTTAGGGCATTTCGCTCATCTCTTCTAAACAACAATTTGTCTCTTGTAAACAGCATTTTGTCAAATAAAAATATTTGGTTTGGCAGGTGTGTTGGGATTTGTTTGTTTGAAAGCTTTTGTTTGTAAGTTTTTGCTTCCTGATAAGAACATTCCTTACCCTGTTCTCCTGTCCTGATAGCAACTGTAGTAGTGATTTAACACAGGTTAAAATATCAGATTCACAGGTGGTGTTTGGGGGAATTGTGCTCCTATTCTGAGCAATAGGAGCAATCTTCTAACACTAACTGGTCACTAACCCCAAAATTAATGCATGTGAAATGCAGTCACAATCCACATTCTCAGAGTACAACTTAAAAAGGCATAATAATTACTAATTAATTATAACCATCCTAACTTATACCTTATCTCTGACAACTGGTACTCACCTCCACAAATTACAATCTTGCACTCCTTAAGATAGTATCATGAATGTAAGGAAGTAACTGATCTGCGCTAATGACTAACCAACACAAATAATTAACCTACGACTTTTGTACATAGTTCACAGTCAGAAAACTAAAAGAGATCAGAGTTCTTTCCCCTATACAAATTGTTGTGCACTGTTGCTTGGGGCCCATGCCCTCTAACAGCCATAAAAGCAAACAAGAAGCCTGTGAATGTTTGAAGTCTTCCACTTGCTATATCAAGCAGGCTTTCCCTCCATGCTACTTAGTATATTAGAAAAGTAGAATATTAACAGGGCCTTATCTGGAGCTAAATCTCACTGATTAGAAATATCTGTGAAACAGGTTGAGTTGTGAACTGACAGACTTATTGTGCCCATTTAAGACTTCTGCCTCTGTTCTTGTTCGAGGACTATTACACAACTAAGTCTGACGGCAAACAGCAGATAAGGGAGTGCTGTAGGTTAGAAGAGCAACCAGCTCACTATTCTTCCAAATCTATAGCTGAACCACTATATATTAGCCTTTGTACAAATAATTTGTCTATGTGTAGTGACATTTTACTTACTGGCAAATCTATGATCAGTCAAAGAATCAGTCATCCAGGAGTAGCACTGTTTTCTCATCTATCCTTGTATGAGTATATTATATTCATGTAAACATCTCTACTTCTGAAGAT
Organism: Thamnophis sirtalis; assembly: GCF_051295495.1. Classification (NCBI taxonomy): domain Eukaryota; kingdom Metazoa; phylum Chordata; class Lepidosauria; order Squamata; family Natricidae; genus Thamnophis; species Thamnophis sirtalis. Next base: position 59,357,167 of record NW_028261387.1, read on the forward strand.
GGAACCAACTATGATTGAACATAGTTGGCCAATTTTGTACTTATTTTTAGCCTCATCCAAACATTACAGGTTTAGGATTGAACATATTTTGCCAAGTGACAACTGATCCTCTGAAAATCAAGCATGCCATGGTGATATGTGATGTTTAAAAAGCATTCAATAGCTCTAAGACAAGATTATACACTTTTATGTTACATGGTTCCATCAATAGTTTCTCATAATAGCTATGTCATGACTGAATATCAGCTACTGGGGAGAAGGTCTTTGCTCCCTATTTCTCCTATTTCAAGTCCAATATAAATTTGATAAGAAAAAGGGTTAAAGAAAAAAAAGAGTAAAAGAAAAGGGTAAGTCTAAAAGAAAAATCTGAAAAAGGTAAAATCGGAATAAATAAGTAATTACCCCAAATGATTTCAAAGTCAACTTCCTTGGTTTTCTGTTCAAAAAAATACAATTCAAAAAATGTGTGCTACACATTTTTGTTCATATTACCTAGACCACTGTTTTTCAAATTTGGCCACTTAAACATATGTGGTGGTATTCTGCTGATTCTCCCCAGTTTGGGCAAACCGATAGTGGCGAGAAATGCCATGCGTGAGTGAAACGAGCAAGCGCATGGGTGCGCTCCCAGTTCTGAACCAGTAGTGAAAGTAAGAGAAAACCATTACTGGTGTGGACTTGAACTCTAAATATAAATTAACACTGGCTGACTGGAGAGGTTTGTGAGTTGAAGTCTATGGAATTTAAAGTGACCAACATTCAGGTCACTGATCTAGACAAACCTTTGGCCTTATGAAGCAGAAAATTAAAATGTGATCACCTCATACTGAAACACACATAAACTGTCTCCTACCCTTAGTTCACCTCTCATCTCAACTTTTTCTCTTTTAGAAAGGAATTTTTCTTTGGCTGTATTCCTATAAGTAATTGAATATAGATGCCCCTATAATAAACTTGTAACTGTTAATAATTCTGTTCATGACTGAGTCTATTAGGATTAAATGCAACCACCTGATGGTTAACTGGGTTAGTAGATCAATTTTTTATGCTCCTAAACATGTTAACCTCCTTACTTACCTTAGTTAAATGAATTGTGAGAAACTCTGACAAGTAAGAAGGAACCACTAGTACAGATTGGAGGAGGAGTATCTGAGGCTATGAGTAATCCAGTTCCATCTGAGGTTGATTGCCCAAAGATATTTCTAAGCAGTATGATTGCTGCCAATTTAGGGAAGTCTGCCTTGCTGTAGAAAGCAATTTGCTTTTAAATTTATGATGCATTGCATTATGATGCTGAGTAATGGAATGTGAAATAAGTTTCTTAAAAATCTTTTGTTTTGCATCCACATGCGTGCAAGACTGCGGGAAGAAAAATACAATACATTTGGGCAATTATCTGAATCAAAATGTTCTCATTTCTTGGCAGGTTTGAGAAAACCTGGCTCCTTTCCAAAACATTTAGCTCTACTATGTATTTGGGGAAAGGGAATGAGAAAATACGCTTTAAAATCCAGCCAAATTCTTTTGCCATTTTAAGCTGTTGTCTCTCTGAACAGAATCTGTAGTACAGAGGCCACTACCTAAAATGCCTATGAATGAACATGAACATATGTGCCAGTTGCAAATACCATAACCCAAATTGGCATGTGAATTAATGGCCAATACAGATGCATCTTAAGAAAACCAGCAGGGTTGCTTCTGCGTTTTTGCAAATGAGACTCTGGAGGATTCTTAAATTTGGAAGGCATTCCTGACAATTTTACTGTCAGATCTAAGCTTATGAAAAGCAAGTTTGGCAGAGCTTGGCAGCTGAACTGCTGACTCTCTTATTTGTGATCCCTGGGCAATGTTATCCTTCATTTTGATCCATTTTTGCTGGTTCAGAATAATGAGTTCCTTTTGCCAATTTTATTTAATAGGTGGGAATTAAATAGACTGGTTAAGTTGGAGTTTGTGAAACAAGATTTAGACTGAGGTTGAGCATTATCAGATGAAGTAGGAGGGGAAAAGAAATGTTATGTATAAAGAAATCCTGGTGCTGCCCAGATTGATTATCCTCATAACCGAGCTGAAAGCAAATTCCATAAAAGGGTTGGGTTGTACAATTAATCATAAAAGGGTGTTTATCTTTCAGCCACAGAAACTAGAGCCCAGGAATTCAAATCTAAAGTATTTTATTGACATAACCAATAAGCAAGCTCTACCAGAATACAACACAATAACAAAATACCATAAGTTGGAGAAATCAGCTGGACCAAACATTTCCAAAATCAGGATAATCAGATTTGATCTGGAAAGGATAAAAAAATAGATAGCTTGCAAACTCTGCAGAGTTTACTGAAGAAATTGATTCCTGCAAGGTGTAAATATACGGGATGGTTGATTTAGCCTATATGACTGTAAGGCTTTCCTCATAGGATGTTTTGTTTGCTTTTTGTTACACCAAAACCTGAAGATATTTTCAACATGTTCTGAAGCAAAAGTTACTATTTTTTTTTCAAAGTAACTTGAAGAAAAAGCCTGAATTACATAAGAAGGGAGATCAAGTAGAGGTTGTTCATTCTTCCTTTCCCCATAGTTTCTCTTGTAGAATAATATGCAATGCTGCAATTTCATTTTCACAGGGGGAGAAAGCTGGGATAGATTGTAATGTATGGTTGATTCTTTGAAGCATGCATATGATCAATGAATTTTATCAGTTTATTAAACATTGGTTATCAGAGCTCTCTTAGAAGATAATATTGCTTTGAGAATGAGTCCCTTTCTCAAATCTCATTTTTTTTCATGCCACCAGCCACAAAGTTTAATTCCAATTTCTCTTGTCCTAACGGAATATTACACTACTTTGCTTGGGCCTTAATCAGAACCTGAAGTTCATCTTGACACTCTGAATGTGGGCTCGGTGTTAACCAGTTCAAATTTCAAACTGATTTTAAATTCAGTGTGACTGGAATGTCCTTTGATAATGAGTGTATACTGTATACTGGGCTAACATAAATGCTGGCATGAAAGTTTGCTCTTTAGAAGTCTTTAAATAATTTTTCATGCCAGCATCTTTCTCTATTGCCTTCCTATCCCCATGGCATAGTTCACAATATCATCCTGTGTTTTCTGTTTGTGTTAGTTAACCCAGTCTATTGCTAATAAGCTGCAATCCGGAAAGAACCAAATCCTTCTCAGAAGAGGATGGTATGCCCTGCCCAGCTGATACCAAGCCAAATTATGATTACAAATTCCTTTTCAAGGGAAAAGCTTGTCAATCAGCTATAGCAAAGCATTAAACCAGCGATTAGAAGCAGTACAGTCACGCTCCATCACAAGTGAAGATCAAAGGGCATGCTTCATGGTCACATCTTTGGAAACAAACAAAGGAAATAGTAAATCTTATTTTTCCATATTTTTAAAATATTTTTATTTAAATTGGGATAGGATATATTGCACTTTGGTGCATAATTTTGCAGTCTCTGTGCTATTCTCAATATCTCTGCCTTCAGAAGGACACAGGGAAAGACTTTCAAAAAAATTGGCAAAATCTTAAAATTATCCCACTGAAATACTGCATTCAGTTTTGGTCGCCACAATGTAAAAAAAGATGTGGAGACTCTAGAAACAGTGCAGAGAAGAGCAACAAAGATGATTAGGGGATTGGAGGCTAAAACATATGAAGAACGGTTGCAGGGACTGGGTATGTCTAGTTTAATTAAAAGAAGGACCAAGCGAGACCTGATAGCAGTGTTCCAATATCTCAGGGGTTGCCACAAAGAAGAGGGAGTCAAACTATTCTCCAAGGCACCTGAGGGCAGAACAAGAAGCAATGGGTGGAAACTAATCAAGGAGAGAAGCAGCTTAGAACTGAGAAGACATTTCCTGACAGTTAGAACAATTAATCAGTGGAACAGCTTGCCTCCAGAAGTTGTGAATGCCCCAACACTGGAAGTCTTTAAGAAGATGTTGGATAGCCATTTGTCTAAAACAGTATAGGGTTTCTTGCCTAGGCAGAGGGTTGGACTAGAAGACTTCCAAGGTCCCTTCCAACTCTGCTATTGTATTATTGTATTATTGTAAATCTGGCAAAGTTTTTTATTTTTTCTGAATCATCAATTACCCTTGGCTTATTTTTTTTAACAAATCAGACATTTAAAGAAAGACCTCTGAAGTAGCTGTAAGAATGTTGATACTTCCCCATTGTAGCCTACGGATGAATCTTTTCTTTGAGCTGACTCTTGATTGAAGTGACTTGAATAAAATTTGTTTTTAAAACTTTGACTGCAAGCTCAAATCAAATGCCAACTTTTCCAAAATTAGCAATTCAGATCAAGGCTGATTTTTGCTATTCTAGGATCCTTTATAATGGCCGAGATAATGGGGAAGAAGTTCCCTGGAAGTATGTTTTCTAATTTCTCTATTAAAATTGAAGGCAATTAAAAGTTTTATTGAATTATGTATTAACTGTAGTTATGTTTTAAATGTGAACCATTCTGACATATCTCAGTGCATTACCAGCAAGGCTGAATCTTGTTCCTGAACTCAGAAGAAATATGAAGATTTCTATGAACCAGAGGGCAGACTACATTTTAAAAATAGCAGCAAATGATATTGGAATCAGTGTCTTCTGGTCCAGAGAGATGCTTTGTTAACATGCAATAAACAATCAGTTTCACAGCCACCACGTACTGTGCCAAAAAGCTGTTAATCTGGATGAACAGCAGGAAGGAACCTGGGAACATCTGACATATTTACAATAGCAGACAATGGTCAACTATTGTATATGTTTTCTTCTTTGACCACAATAAACATTCTAATTTAGTTGGGCGGCATGTGACAGTTTTCAGCCAAGTCTCAGGAAATCTGTGATTTACTGGAAAAACCAGGAATGAAAGCCAGCGAGCTTGATTGCCAAATGCTAATTCCCATTGTTAGTGTAGGATGGCTACTGCCTAGGCATAAAGAATTATCATGATGGTTATTCATCCTCTGGCAATTCCATTAACCACTGACCAATTATCTATTATCCTGATCTAGATATAATAGTTGGTAACAATTCAGAGGAACCAGCTGGTCCAGCAGATGAAACAGAATCTACTGGCACTCCATGCTGGTGCTGGCCCAGAACTCTGTAGTAGCTACCCAAACCTAAATATCCATGATATTGACTGACAAATAAAATCAGAATTCTTCCAAATGTATTGGCTTTCTTGAGCAAAGTGAACTATATATTGGTTTGAGACCAGATTATTTTTCCACCAAGAAACTCAGATGTTGTTGTTCAGTTCCTAAATTGTGTCTGATTCTTTTCAACCCCATGGACCATAGCATGCCAGGCTCCTCTGTCCTCCACTGTTTCTTGGAGTTTGCCCAAATAAACCCTGATAAGATTTATAATTAAACAAATGACTGAGGGAGCCATAGAATAAGTTCTTCTTTTGATTCGGGACGCTTGAGTTTAGATTTGGACAGATATGTAAAATTCTGTAACATAACTCAGTGTCAATCAAGTAATTGTTAAACCATGAAATCCCTATTTCCCACAAGTTAAGCAGTTGGTGAAGGAGTATGCTGCTGAGTTTCAGATGTCAGGTCAGGGGATGGGCTAAAATGAAAGAGGCTTAATGGCCCAGTTCAAAGAGAAACCATTAGATAAAGTTTGGGATGAGCTGTTTAATCTTGGGCTTCACAGCCACTGCTGTGAAACTGCTATAGTCCTCAACTGCCACTCATCTACCTTGTAAAAATTAGCATTCACTACTCTTTTCCTTTCACTTCTGAACTTTTGAAATGGCTACAAAAACTGAACATTTTACCAAAGTTGATCTCAGAAAAGCTTACAGTCCAATTCATATTAAAGAGGAATATAGATTCTGATTTTTTTTGAATATATTATTTTCAGATTAACAGATAGTGTCTTGGTCATACTTTACACAACTATCCGGGAAAGTCCATGGTAATGTATGCAAGTGCTCTGTTAAATTATTATAAGTATTCTGCCCATCATGTTCATACAGTTCTTCAACATTTTTTATAATCACAGTCTCTATACTAAGATGGTAAACTATGCCTTTGACTGGGCTGGACTGTTTGGATAAGAGAGAATACATTCTTTCTTGAAAACTCTATTCCTATTCCCATAATAGATGAAGCGCTGCAAAAGTTGATGGAGTTAGCAGAGATGGCTAAATTGACTGCTTTGATTAAAGAGAAAAAACACAAATATGTTTGTTCCTACTTGGAAACCATTTCTGGACTTTGTGGTTGAGGAAGAAAAAAATGAAACTTTGGTTTTGGTTTTTACAAACTTGTTATTATAGAAATGTTTAGTTTATAATAGTTTATATTATTATTTAAAAGTAAAATGTTGCGGTTTAATGTTAATTTATTCTACTACATCAAAGGGATTCAGAAATCAATACCTTTTTCTTTCTTTCCCCCCTTTTTCCTACACTTTTCTCTCTCCCTTTCTCTCCCGTATCTTTCCTACTATTTTCTTTTGCATTTTTGTATTTTATATTATAAATTAATAAAAAGAGTAAAAAGGAAACAGAAACTCCATTCCTGCAGTATCAGGGCAATACGGTGTTTTGGGACCTTTGGCAACCTCTTTTGTTAAGTTCAGTATAGAAACATTATCCAGGTTGCTGGATGTGTGTTGGTGTGTTAATTGTATATCCCTTTTAATAATAATAACTAAGACATTGTCCTCTTTTTTTGTTTTTTGTTATTTTACATGTCCATAGATGCAGATACTCTTAAAATTAACTCTGGATTCATTGTTTGAAAATATTCTTCAATATGACCGACGTTAAAATATTTTGCTCTGTTCTATATTTATCAGTCAAACTTAGGCAGTCTACATCTTTAACTGTAATCTTTAGATTCCTTCTAATTCTATCTAATGTCTAAAGCCAAAGTTCTAATCACCCTTTTGTTGTTTATTGCAGAAGGTTTTTTTTAAATCCTTAAACTTTCATTTAAAGGAATTAAAGGATTAAAGGAAACTCATCTTATGCTGTAAAATATTTTGATCCAAAGATCAAAATATTACAGTTGCAATTTCCAAAAACGATTAGAAAAGGAATGTGAACCCGATGTTCTTTTAAAGACAGAGTCTATGGTTTGAACAAGGTGGCTAACTCCCAGAGCTATAAACTCACTGGAGACTACTGTCTTGTGTTCCTGTCATGAAAAGTGCCTGTCTGAAGCACTTGTGGGTGATCTCATGTTCTCGCTCCTTGTCCAGACTCCATCCCACCATGGTAGTCAGTTCTGCTTTTTGTGGAGCCATCTTCAAGTCCACCATTTCTACCCTGGAAGTTGCCAAGGATTCTGTGATTAATTGATGAGTCCTGGTGCAAAGCCATGGAGTTCAGTAAATCCTTCTAAAATATTTCTATATTTAAATTGAAAATAAAATCTACTAGTTACATGACTTAGAGCTACTAGCCTAATTGTTATTGAGTTCCCTCACTTTCAGGTTATAAAAGACTGCTTGCATATGTCAGCTGAAAAAAATATGTGAGGGAATATTTTGTCTCTAAAATCTTTAAGTGGTGTTGGAATTGAAATGGAATATATTGTTTTGTGGACAGGTAGTTCCATGTCGAGACAGAGTACTATTGAATGGACTGCTTTTTCAGAACTTCTCCAATTATGGTCCTTTTTTCAGTATATACACCACATAATGTATTCTGATTCCCTAAACTAGCTTGCTATCTGCACAAACAGCTTGTTTTAGTGGAACGTCTTATGTAATTCCTTCTGAGAATGCTGTTCATTAGTAGCTCAGGATATTGAAGATAATAAATATCCAGTCTAAATAAGAAAGGTTGTCAAAAACTGAAATATGAGAAGATTTATATTTTTTCTAATGGAAAAATTTTAGTGATGGAAAAAGACATTTTCTCAACAAAAGAGAAGAGACAGCTAAGGGAAAGGTATATGTTAAAGTCTACACTATTTTTTAATGGAATAAAGTATTGCCTAGACAGACCTTTATGTTCAATATACATTAGATAGATTTCTAATTTCTATATTTTATTCACAAAATAACTACCACACTTTCACATTGTATGTTGAAGCTAAAACTCCTTGAAATACTAACCACACAGCAATTGCTTGAAGAAGATTAGTCTTCTGTGCCTAAGAGCCTTTCCCACCATACACTATTCTATAAACTTTTTTTTCTTTGATGTTGCTGTTACCATCTCCTTGTTTATTAAAAAACATTTTCTTTGCTTTTAAAAATTTACAGTAATTACAACCATTTATTCTAGCTGTGCATCTTGGTACATTGCTAAGCATCGACCCACCTACTTTCAATATGCACACTCTGCCTGTGATTACTGAATCTGAGCCAAGAGGAAATTATTCTCAGCCAAGAGGGCTTTCCAGAAAGTAAATAACTTTCCCTTTATTTCCCATATAGCCCTATCAATCAAGCGTGATCTAATTATCAAAATACCTTCTTCTTTCTATATTATCCTTACTTTTAAGGTTTTATAATAGTTGTAACAAATTATTTTTCTCTTGCAAACTTATTTAATGTCAAATCATTTTGTTCTCTCTCTCTCTCTCTCTCTCTCTCTCTCTCTCTCTCTCTCTCTCTCTCTCTCCCCCCCTCCCTCCCTCCCTCCCTCCCCCCCTCCCTCCCTCCTTCCCTCCCTCCCTGCACTCTCCATAGATACATACAAACCCAAAACCTGAATAAAAGTTTATGGAATTATTCTAAACCAGTTTCATTTGAGATATATTTTTATCAACATGATGAGGTATATAATATAAGTAAGTAAATTATCCATTGATAACATCTATTGATGTGAAATGTCTTGTATAATGCTTCCCTAGAAGAATATCTTCAATCACAGTTCATAATACCTCTTTACAATATCTTAACAGCAAAACTGGCTATTTCACTCACAAAGGATGGTTAAAATTTTGCCAAATCACAATATGAACATCTTATTTTAACCCACCTATTTCTCTAAAAGGCTTGCATTCCTAACATTCTGAAAGTACATAATATTGTTTGTACTGTTCTCTAAGATTCATGATTATTATTGTAGTATACATCTGGTTTGAATGAATATTACCTTGCAAAATATTTTTCTCTGATAACTATGAACAGATATAGAATTCATGTTTTATGTTTTATGCTTTGAAGTGGCTGTTCCATGTTCACCAGATACTTGATATTATAATGTTTGTATATGTTTTTTTAAAAATCACACAAGTGGCAGACTTCTGGTTTAAGCAATCGAAATATTCTCTTATGCAGCAAATTCTTTTTGTCAAATCTTATGTCCAAACAGGTAAACTGGCAACACCATATTTTTTCAGCTTTCATAACTAACTTTTGAAAATAAATCTAGATATTTTTTTCTGTGTGTATTTTTATGTCATTGTTATAAACTATAATATCCTTCTCTTACACACTGGTACCTCTTTTGATCTACTTTCAGCTGGCAAGCAGCAAAAAAATAGATTACTATCTTTATCATGATTGTTATATTCCATAAATTTCTGTTACTACCATGACCTCCTATTATAATAGTTTCCTTAGTCTGCAGCCAACTTATCTGGGAGGCACCAAATCTTCATAAAAACAAAAAAAGTATACATATTCCCTTGGTGTACAGCTAAATACAATTTTCCCAACAAAAATATAATTGGTTTGGGTTTTATAACATCATGGTATTGTTTTCATGGCAAACATTATATAATCCTCCACGAGCAATTTGTTTCCTATGTTATAAAAGTGATTAACTATGCAGAGAATGCCATTTTGCATCTACAATTATGTAATTAACATTTATAAACTATTTTATGTTAAGATTTATGACCATATCATATCAGAACTGATCTTTAGTCATTCCTTTTTCTCCCTTTCACCCAAATGTCATACCCACCTTTATCTGTATTCAATGAATAAATAAAAAAATAAGGAACCCTAAAGGGGCAGTGGTTAAAGTGTAAACTCTGCCCACAGCCTGAAGTTCAATCCTGATGGGGCTCAAGGGTGACTTAGCCTTCCATCTTTCCGAGGTTGGTAAAATAACACTGATGTTGTAAACCACCCAGAGAGTGCTATAAAGCACCATGGGCTGCTATATACCTAGAAGTCTAAATGCTTTTGCTAAATAAAAATTACTAAGTATGATTAAATTAAGTATTGTTTCAAACATTTTTTTTCCTTTTATATGTGTTTTTGCTATAAAGTATATAATAAAACTTCATTGCCCCTTTAAAATCAATCCCGTTTTAAAGTCGTATGCTACTGTATTGGTTAGGATCAGAGAGCTAGGTATTTCCATTCAAGATGCTCATGGAGAGATCTAGGGCTAGTTAGTGCAACTCAATCTCATGCTCAACTGGTGAGGACCACATTCCTCAAGATTATGTGGGGCAGTTGGAAGTCATATTCAGTAAACTGTGCAAGAGTACTCATGTATTCTTATACAGGTAGTCCTCAACATACAGCAGTTTGTTCAGTGACCATTCAAAGTTACAATGGCATTGAAAAAAAGTGAAGATTGCAGCATCTCCATGCTCATGTGATTTACATCTGGACACATAGGAACTGGTTCACAGGGTCCTGGGCTCATGTGGTCAGCTTGTCAACGGGGGCAGCCAGATTCACTTAATAATCATGCTATTAATTTAACTACTTCAGAGATTCACTTAACAAAAGAACAGTTGTAAAATGGGGCAAAACTCACTTAACAAATTGCTCACTGAGCAACATAAATTCTGGACTGTGACTATAAGTTGAGGTCTACCTGTGGACATTTCCCCTTCCAGAGGAAATTTTGGATGCCTTCTTCAATTATTGGTGGAAAGGGTCTCAATTATAGAATAATTTTGATATGTTTTTTCCAAGGAAAAAATAAATTTATCTGTTGCCAATTTTAATTTGCGTCTAGCATGCACAAATGGCTTTTTAATTGTCTTAGAACCTTTTCTGATAGTTGTTAAATTGATTTAATTTATTGCTGTATTAGTCTATTGGTTCCAAATTGTTTGTAACTGGTTTTTAGAGAATTGCCTTGCCACAGGATATAAATCTTTTCTATCAGATTTCCCCAATCTACTATCTTCCAAAAGTGTTGGTACCCTCATCATCCTCAACCAGCCTGTGTTGCAAGGGTTATAAGTCAACGTATTTTGTAGGCACTGGGTTTGGGAAGCTTCCTTAAATAATATTTCAGAGAGAAAACTGGGTCACTGAAGGTCCAGATTTCATGTATATATATATCCAAATCTGGACTTTAAATTATAGCATTATTCTATTCAAATAAAATATTTAAAGAAAATGAGACCCTTCAGATTATGATATATAATGCTTCCCAGGTGATTTTTATGCTAGACAGTTTCTTCATGCTGCTTTGGAATCTTATGACTTTAATGCATTTCTTTCTAAAATATGTGCACCCAAAATGTATAATTATCTGATCTGGCATAAATCTACTGTGATGTCTCTTTCTCCAGTGGGGGGTCTACTCACTTTGATTAAATACTACTTTTTCCCAGTGATGCTGGCTACTTGATTCATGGCATCATGCTGAGTTTGACATGACCCTGCAATTATTTATCCGTTGTTGCTGGAAAAAATATATTTGGACAGTTTAACTTTTTGATCACCATAATTGCATCCTAACAAATTATGTGTCAGCCCTTATGTGTAATTTTAGCTTCAACGGTAAATATTGAATATGTCTAATCATTATTTTGAGGCAATCTTTAGAGGTATCTTATCTTATATGTTGTCACTATTATCTCTATTGTGGTATTATAACAGATATTATAGGTATTATAATACAAATGCACAAATAATAATGTGAGACATAGACTTATAAATATATAATAAAATGAAAAAAAATCATAGAAGTAAAAATAGGCATAATGTTGATTCACTAAATATCCAAATATATCTGTCTGTCTTCAATTCCATGAATTGAAGTTATATTTATTTTTCACTGCATTTTCTTTATTTTCATGTGATCAATTTTTAATTCAGTCTTAGCTTACTCCAATAATAATAACTTTTAATTGATATGCACATATGCCACAGTGCACTAAGATACAGTTGGATTAACTGCTCTGACTTCAAAGCATTCCTTAGATTAGATATTATTAAAATCAGATTTGGATGACTAATTCTTTGGAGCACTTTTGGCTTAATCATGTTGTGTAAATTTTGCATGGCCATCACATGATCTTCAAAAGCCTCTTGTTGATTCAGAACAATTGGATATAACAGAACAGAATAACAGGTTTGGAAGGGACCTTGGAGATCTTCTAGCCAACCTTGTACTCAGGCAGGAAGCCTGACACCATGGATATCAAAATCAAGCCCTGTGGGGCAAATTTTGCCTATGGGGTACTTAAATCTGGCCCATGTGGCTGGCCTAGAAATATCAAAACACTGATTGTGGTGCCTCTGCTGGCTAAAATAGACTGCAGTGAGGGAGGTGGCATGAGGCCCCCTGTGGCCCATATTCAACCTCCCTGGCCTTCAGTAGCATTTTCTCAACCAAAAAGAAGCCGGGATGGGCACAATAGTTAAATGGTAGGATATACCATCCTACCTTTTGAATGGTATCACCAACCCTTGGCATTTACTGTATTCCCTAAAGAAATTCATTATTCTTCATTGGTGAGTTGTGAGAAGGCAGCCCATGCCCTCAAACCCCTCAAGAAAGGCTGAGTTAGAAGGACTAACTAAAGCCATAAGGAGGTTTACAAAAAGTAAGAATTAATTTACTACAGTACTGCCTTACCACTCTCCCCCATGAAGTTTTATTACTTCTCTTAAGGAAAAGAATCTGATAATGTTTTATAGTTGAACAATATTTGAGAGTGAAATGTAGCAGTTACTATCCCAAACACAAAATCCTGTTTGGAATTTTTAAAAGATTAGTTTAAAAATCCAGGTAAGCATTCCCTTCACCTTCACCTGAAAATATCTCCAAACTGTTAGTCAAAAGGTAATGAGTGTATGTTGCAACTCAAAAATAATGGGAGTCCCTGACTTACAATCACTTGTTTAGTGCCTGTTCACACCCAACATAGCAATGCCACCTCTGACCATGCCCTACCACTGCCCCCTAGCCCTCCAAGGTCAAACACAACCCCTGATGCAGCCCTCAAGGAAATCGAGTTTGACACCCGTGTATTAGATGGTAGTTTTCTTGTTTTCTTCTTCAGCAAAGTGACTTTCGAAGCAATTTTTGAGGAAATATGTGAGCTCTTTGGTGAATAGATAATGATAGTTAACAGTTACAATCTGTTAATAAAATATAAACATCAAAATATTAAAACAAACAACCTATCAGGCTGACACAAAAAATGATTAAAATGATTTACTGGAGCTTTGAGACAGTTGGATGAAACTATATTTTGTTGCATTTGTTTCAGATATTATGTTATGTGTAAATGTTTATGTGCCCTTAGGTTTTGTTCAACATTTTCTATGTTGGCATTCTGCCTGAACATCTGCAGTGTAAATTATTTCAAAGATAGGTTTAACAACCAAGTTTGTGTGGCTGTTTATACACGGTGCTTTAACAGTTTTCCTGAAGTGGTTTCTAAGCACCTTCCGAAAGCTGACTGTACTATTTTTCCATGTGAATATAAAGCAATCTGCCCATTATTGTTCTCCATAGGGTACCACTAACTGTACCATAGACTTCCTTACATGTTTCTTTCATTATTTATTCATTATTGGTCATATATTCAGTTATTTATTGGCCTATGCCATGACTATATCCAGTAAGATTGGCTTAAGTACACATGCAGGCTTGTTAACAGTGCCAAAAGAAATGGGCTGTAAAATTAAAAGTGCCATGTGTCATAGTAATAAGATCAGTTCTTTCTTCTAGAATGAATGAAGAGACAGGCCTAGAAAGAATATGTGAATGAGAAGCTAGAATACAAGTAATTAAGGAGCTCCATTAAAATGCCTATATGATGACTTATTTTCTTTCAAAGCATCAATCACATGTTATAATTATAATTTTTGTCTGTTTGATTATTGAGACTGATCTTTTAAATGAAATTATAAGCAGTTTGGCTCATCGGGGTGAGGAATTGAAAGTCCATGAAAACATAACAGAATGTGCAAGTATTTAAATACTTTAGAACTGCTAATTAGACTAGAGGTTATAAAAAGCAAAACTAAACAGGGAATAAGAAGATGAAAAATAAGCTAAATATACAAGGTTTACTGTCCAAATAAAGGCAGTGGACAGATTGTTCTTAACCTTATAAAGGTAAAGGTTTCCTTTGCACATATGTGCTAGTTGTTCCTGGCTCTAGAGGGCAGTGCTCATCTCCATTTCAAAGCCGAAGAGCCAGTGCTGTCTGAAGACATCTCCATGGTTATGTGGCCAACATGACTAAACACCAACGGTGCACAGAACGCTGTTACCTTCCCACCAAAGTGGTCCCTATTTTTCTACTTGCATTTTTACCTGCTTTCGAACTACTAGGCTGTTAGAAGCTGGGAAAAGTAATGGGAGCTCACTCTGTTACACGCTGCTAGGTATTCGAATCGCCAAACTGCTGATATTTCTGATCGACAAGCTCAGCGTCTTAGCCACTCTTAGCCCTCTTTTTAACCTTATGGGGCAATGTAAATAATTATTTTTACCCTGTTCCTCAATTTTGTACAGACAAAAAAAACTTTGTCTCTAGTCTACCATCTGTCAATAGCAATGGATATAAATCTCTTAGCCAGCAGAAAGCAGAAACATAATAAGGCCATAATCTTTATAGTATCAAGTCTAGAGGGGATTTTAGATGGTATGCAAAATATGAAATAAATTAAGCTAAACTAGGTAGTAAAACTAGAGGGTGGAAGAAATGGGACTTTCAATATATAGTCTTCCTTTAGATTACACTAGACAATCCATGCCCCACTGAGTATCAAGTACAGGAAATCAGGAGTAAAGGTGGTTCAAATAAATAGAAGTTTAGTGCATACTAACACTCTACAAGAATCTGAAGTGTACTAATACTCAAAGCAAATTGTTGGTAGATATGAGTCAATTGAATTCAAGGTGGGTTGGATTTAGATCACTTGTGGGTGCAAGAGAATTTGAGACTGATGATGTGTTTGACATAGGGTCAGCCTACATCACCCACCCTTTCACCTTATCCTCCCTCCTCTTCCTTGGGTTCTTTGATGCTGCTTTCTCCCTCTTACACCATTTCTTCAAAGTCCGAGTTCTCATGGACACTTGGCAAGGGCAAAGGGGAAGCTGTTTTAAAAGAATCTGTCTCCCCTGAAGTGGATGGCAAGCCAAATGGTGGTTGCTGAGGCACAAAAACATTGTTAGAGGATCCCTTCCCTCCCCTCCCCTGCCAAGAATTGAAGGCCAGAGATGGAAGGCTAATCTCCATCTTTGCCTGGAATAGTCCAGAAGAAGTGGACTTCTTCAATAGGTTCCTCAGGCAATGCAGTTTGGAATTGGGAATTTGGTTGGTCATGATTTTTCAGGGAAGTAGTGATGAAACTTGCAAACTAAATCAGGGGCATGAGCATACCATGCATTTTCCCAGGAGTGATCACCAACAGGGTAGTCTTCCAATGAATCAAGTACTAAATGCCTTTGCTCTGTGCATAGAGTTTGTATTCCATCTAGTATGATTAGTGATGGAGGAGTTTGATGGAATCATAATGTGCTTGGAGGAATATCCTTAGATAGTAAGGATCAGTGAAGGATTGGGTGCAGCTTCATAGATGGAAGCAATTGGAGGTGTAAAACTACTGGATTGATTTGTCCCTGAATGATCCCACAAATTTAACATCTAGATTTTTGGAAGGCCTTGAAGATGCTAGGAACGTGGTCAAGAGCCAGACCATGTCTCCTATTACTATGGGCATCCCTTTCCACTGATGGGCATCCTACTGCTCCCTCATGTAAGACTGTTTGGCTTGGTTGAGTTACTGCTTCCAATAGGGTTTGGGCAATGAATTGTTCCTGTAAGAAATCAAACAACCCTGAAAGTGTAGGAAAGTGCACCCCTGGAATTGGAAGTTCAGGATTGTCTAGAAACACTTTCAGGTGTGTGCCATACATGGCTTGAAATGGTGTCATTGAAGCTGATGAGTGTAGTTAATTGTTATAAGTAAATACTGCAAGAGGCAACAGGGATGGCCACTGTCCCATTGTCTTTGCTGTAGGTGCAGTAGCACCTTAAATACTATTGGAGAAGCTGATTACTCTGCTGCGTTTTCCTTGAGGTCATCCATCTGAAGCCCGTGAGGAGTGATCTAGTCATTGCTTTATCACAGTGATTAAGTCTTGGTGCTGTTCGGTAGCTCTCAGTGAATGGTAGTTGCTGTCAAGGCTTGAAATGCAAAAGCTGCAGAATTGTTACTGGTACTGAAGTCTGTTGAACCTGAGAATATTTTGGTTTGTGTGAGAGAGAGAGCATCTGAGATCAGGTTCTTTGAGCCTGGGATACATTGAATGTGAAGATCAAAGTGTGAAAAGAATTGGCTTCATCTGATTTGACTGGGTGAAAGTGGCTTGGTCTTTTGCAGTGTGTGTAGATTCTTGTAGTCTGGGTTGACTTTTATGGGGAAAATGTTAGAAAACAATATCCAGTATTATAATGCTGATTTAATGGCAAGGAGCTCTTTATTGAAAATGTCATCATTCCGTTCTGGGGCAGTGAAGGTTCCAAAGAAGAAAGTTCAAGGCAAGAAACTGTTTCCTCCCTCCCTCTCTTGTAGAAAAACAGCTCAGATAGCAACATCTGAAGCATCCATTTGAATCTCTTTGATGGGTCTGGATGCTGAAGGAGAGGATGGCAGGCCAAAAGCTACCTTAATTCTTCGAAAGCTCTTTGGCATGTAGAAATCCAAGCAAATTTAACTCCTCTTTTTGTAGTTGGGTAAGAGGTTTGGCCTTGTGAGCAAAACCAGGTATATGCTTTGTGTAGAAGTTAATGAAGCTGAGGAAGAATTGTATGTCTTTGGCTGCTGGACGGCTTGCTAATCTAGCAGAGCCTTGACTTTTTAGGGTTCCATCAGGATTCTCTTTGTGGAAATATGGTATCCCCAAAAGTCTAGCTGTTGCAGATAAAGGTGCATTGTTCTGGCTTGGCAAAGAGATGGCTATTCAACTTACTTCACTAAAACATACTAAAAACTGTATGTTCATGGTTTGTATGCTAAGCCTCATTTTCAGAATAGACCAAAATGTCATCTACCTAGGGAATATAAATTAGTCAAATTAGGTATGCAAAAACTTTGTCCCTAAACCTAGAAAATATGGCACCCATGTTTATGAGCCCAAATGGAATCACAGTGTATTCAAACTTCCCATATCAAAGGCAGTTAAATATTTCTGGCCTCTTTGATTCTAATGAGGTTTGCAGAAGTCTAGTCTCTTAAAGTGCATTTTTTTTCTGTAGTCTAGCTAAGCGATCTGGAATTAACAGCATTGAGTAATGATCTCTCACTGTATTTAGGCACTGGAAATTGTGACCCACTCTCAGAAGAGGCTCCCACTACTGTCAGATGTACTGGTATCTTGCTTATTGGGCATGAAAAAGGTGGGAGCTGAGGCTGGAGGTCTCCTAAGGACATTTCATGAGGGAAACCCCATTGGTAATGTGAAAGTCATCTGGAGTTAGGGTTAGGGTTAGAATTCAGCAAAAATCTGCCAAAAGATTTTTTTCTTGCTTGCTTCCTTTCATCTATTCTTGATTCTGGAGTCCAGGTATGGTTTTTAAAGGGATAGACATGGGTGGCAGAGATATGGAGATTAGTTTATAGCATGGGAGAAATATGAAGATATCCTCCCTACTGTCTTTTTTTCTTTATTGATGAAGTGTGGCTTTCTGGCAGATGGAGGGGGTTAAAGAAAGGCAAAGGTTTGGGAAGCACATCCTGAAGCTGCTGCCTAAAGCCTAGCAAAAAGTCAAGAATAGCTTTTTAGTCTTCCAATGGCCAGCTGATTGGAGCAGAAATCTGAGAAAACAGCAGCCATTTCTGCAAGTATTTATCAGAATACTGAAAATAGCAGGTGCTTCCAGGAGACATTAGAGCAAGCCTAAGCACTGTGGGATTGCATCAGGGTGGGATGGTGGAGGAGAGGCAGAGCAGGGGTGAAATTCATCAGGTTCTGACAGGTTCTGGAGAACCAGTAGTGTAAATTTTGAGTAGTTTGGAGAACTGGCAAATACCACCTCTGACTGGCCCCAGAATGGGGTGGAAATTGAGGTTTTGCAGTATCCTTTCAAAGGTGGGTTGCTCCTGGTTTGGTCCAGTTCTGCCCGGTTTGGCTGAACCAGTAGTGGCCACAGCTGTAGGAGGCTTCGACCACTTGTGCGCAAGCATGAGCACAAGTGAACTGGTAGTAAACCAGTTAGCAACCCACCACTGTATCCTTCCCCTGGAGTGGGGTGGGAATGGAGATTTTGCAGTATCCTTCTCCTGCCATGCCCACCAAGCCAGGTCCACAGAACCAGTAGTAAAAAAAAATGAATTTCACCACTGGGCAGGAGCATCCCTATAGACTGTCATAAGGACACTGCAGCTGTAGTAACTTTGAAACAGGTTTGTATGTAGTTTTGGGATATCCTGTCATAACTTGAATGTTTGTTAACTGATCTCTTGTATCTTGAGGACTACCTATATTTGCAAATTTACATAGTTATATGGCAGTTAGCCCTGGATACGCAGTCATAAACCACTCATTCTTCACAAGTTTGATTAGGTACCATTGATTAGCACTTTATGACTTTTGAAGATCTTAGTTGTTCATGCTATTAGTTATCTAATAATTAATTAGACTGATACGAAACTAGTTTGTAATCAGAATATCATGGCATACCTTACCAAGTGCTTATTTCATATGAGCTGCTATCTCAAGGACATTCTAAAATAAAGTGACCATAAATAAAAGAAGTGGTATCTATAAAGACAATAAAAATGTACATTCATTCAAGTAGTGAAGCATTTTTGTTTCTAGTGCATTATTTTAAGATACAAATGAATTGAATATCCATAAAAGTGTCATTGTGCATGAAGTATGTGGGAAGGTGAAACCTGTATACCATAGTTACTAATGTTAAAGGAAAGGTACTTCAAAAGAAATTAATTTTAGTTTTCTTTTGAAAATAAAAAGACAGGTGTTTATTCATTGCTTGATGATTACATCACACATACCAAGTGCAGACACAGGCCTTTTACTGTCTTACAATATAATGATAAAAATCTTGCTGTTGTTTTCAGCTGGCAGCTCATTTATCTGGCAATTTGACAAAAGAATAACCAGTCTTGAAAGTTGTCACTCCAGGAACAGTAAGAAAAAATTCCAAAGCAATATTGTGTGACAGCCAGTGTGGAAGAGGAAGGCAATATATTTCATGTATCTTGTCACTGACCTAGCTATATGTTCATCAAAGAATCCAATTTCTAATGTTTCCATATTTAAGCATGATATTTCAATGAGATTCTAGAATGTGACACATTTTTCTGTTAGCAAATGTTTTCATATTTGGAAGACTCAGATTTCTCCAGTGTTAAAATTAGGACACTATACATTGTTAAAGTTAGGAAACTGAATTATGGAATTAAATTTGGTACTGAATACAGATATAGATAGACAAAACTATATATACTATTGTGGTGTGAAATCATGGCTAGAGACAGGAGTCTAATGCCTAGGATGACACAGGTGAAAACCTGGTTGATTAGTTCAATGTTTCTCAACCTTGGCAACTTTAAGATAGGTGGACTTCAACTCCCAGAATTCTCCAGCCAATTAAAAAGTTGCCAAGGTTGAAAAAAACAAAACCAGATTATTCAAATATACTGGATCAGAGATAATTTAAAAATGAAGGCATGTCCAATCAACAAATGTTTGTATAGTATTATGATATTAAGTGTCTATAAGTAATTATAAATGTTGTTTAACCATTTACAGAGGGATGATGAAAGACAGTCAATAAATACTCAAGTTTAATTGTTTTAATATTTTTAATGTTTTTGATTATATTTTGCATTATTTTTGTACTTTCAACTTTGTAAACTGCTAAGTCGTATAATATACAGTATATAAGATCGGCAGCTACATAAATTGAACAAACAAATGAATAAAGGGCACCAGGGGCACTACTGATGGTTCGTTCATGGTTGCGCTGCACACACACATGCATGCACGCGCAATACAATAAAAATTGTTCTGCACATGCGCAAAATAAAAAAAAGATGGTGGTGCTTATGGTGCCATCCGGAGAACCGATTCAGGGGTGTGACAGATCTGGGTCACTGCCAGTTCCACTGACCCAGGCAGCCAAACCACTACCGGTTCAGCCAGTAGGAACCCACCACTGAAGTGCACCCATACTTGAAACACATGAAGAAATCACATTGAATTCCATGTAAGAATCAGTACTTTTATGTTCAAAAGTTCATAAGTTCTTTCATCAAAACAAAAGAGAGATGGAAAGTATTCCATCCACCTAAAATGGAGGTGGTGGTGATGAGTGTCAATTCACATCACAGTGAAATCAAACTTCTCCCAACAATTGTATTAATTGTTGAACCTAAAAAGCGAAGGTTATCCATCACTTCAATATCTTCATTATCAGTTCAAAATCTGGTTGCTGTACCTATTGTCATTAGTTGGTCTTCTTCATATTTAGTCTATGCCCATTATTCCACCATATACTTTTATCTCTTATTACTAGAGCTTCCAGATCATTTGCATTTTTGCTATTGTTACTAAAGTGCTCCTAAAGCCTCCAGCATCTTCCTAAGTTACTGTTGTTCAATATAGCTGCCTGCTTAGCTAAGCCACTGGGATGTCTACCTGCCATTGTGACCCTGCTAGTATTATATACCCTTGGCATACTCCCACTCATTTTTGCTTATCCCTTCCAGGAACACTCCCAGCATCAGCAGACAAAGACCCGGTGGAAAAATTCATATATGTAACAATACTTAGACATTTATTCATGCTACCAGAACTGCTTCTATCCCCAATTCAAATCTGGTTGTTGTAGCGTGCCACCTACTTTTTCACTTTTGTAACTCTAGCCTTTTTACTACTTTTTATTATGGAATAGTTGAGCTAATCGGAGGAATTAGTGATTGTACTGTATAAGAAATAAGTCACCCATGTGGATCATGGCTTGTTTTGAGTAGCTATTCTTTCCACCTCCAATATTTTTCTGGATCTAAAAAGAATAAAAGACCATAAAAGGATATGGAATGTGTGCATATATTTAAAATATAAAAATTACTGCCATAAATTACTGTGGTAACAGATTCAAAGGGAGATTCATTCGTGTTGGATAGAGCTATCTGTATTCTTGTCTTCCTGGCTGCAATATCTTCTGAATCAAATGGCACAATTTAAATATTAGCTGCTAGAAAATTAGCCATGTTCTTATCCAATTAATAAACTTCCTGGATCTGTCTATTGCTTATATCTGTTTCTGATAATCTGAAATATTGGCCTGATCTAATAGCAGCTAGGCTGTTAAATTCATCCTGATACAGATATAAGTACAACATCCTCTATGTCATTGTACTGTATAATATTAAATGGAACTTTAGCAAATAGCTAAAGGAACAAAAGAAAATTCAGAAAACATAATGGATAACAGTAGAGGGTTGACTGGGATTTTTCAAGAGCAGGACTATATCTGTACTTCTGCAAATTAATGGAGAGTCTACAGGTTAGATACTAAAATGACTGGCAGAGTCTGGGAAGCAGAGATTTGCAGAATCTCCTGTTTCTGCTTGTCCCATGAGATCCAGTGGAGTGGGCATGCTCTAAATCCCTTTCATGATAAAATACAGTGGTGGGTTACAACTGGTACGCCCCGGTATTGGCGTACCAGTGACTGCTGGGAGCACCGGGTACCATTCTGGTACAGTGCTCTGGAGGGCCCGCCGCCCGCGCTCCTTACTGGTATTTGAGCTCTTTGGCAATTCCACGCACACGCATGGAGCGTACAGCACCTGTGCAACACTCCACCGAGCAGCTGGAGAGTCACGGAGACATCATGGAAGTATCGCAGAGGCATTGCGGAGCATCGCAGGAGATAAGGATCACAGGAGATAAGGATGCATGCGGGGGCTGTGCATGTGTGCGCCCATGCTGGGCACATTCATGTGGTGGACACTGGGCCCCATTCCCTAAATGTACCAGTTGCAGCAGGATCCGAAACCCATCACTGATACAATATCACCAAACAAGATCTAGGAAGTGACAACTGTTCCCACACCTGCCTCACAACATGGAATTCCCTTCAGAATTGGATGGCATTGATCTTTTTGGCCTTTCGTGAGTCCCAGAAAACCTGTTTTTCCACTAAGCAGGGGGCCACAACACTGGATGAACCTCTCCTGAAATGACTTGGAATTGAAGTATGTTACGGTTTAACTATGGAGTTTTATGGCATGTATTCATTTTGTTATTAGTTTTTATGATGTAATCATTTGTAAGTTGCTGAGAGCTGCTATTTATGTAGCCATATATAACATCACAGTGGCTAAGACGCTGAGCTTGTCAATCAGAAAAGTTCGCAGTTCAGCAGTTCAAATCCCTAGCATCCATAACAATGAGCTTGCGTTATTTGTCCCAGCTTCTGCCAACCTAGGAGTTTGAAATCGCATAAAAATGCAAGTAGAATAATAAGAACCACCTTTGGTGGGATGGTAACAGTGGTGGGTTTCAAAAATTGTTCGAACCTACTCTGTGGGTGTGGCCTCCTTTGTGGGAGTGGCTTGCTGCCCATGTGACCGGATGGGAGTGGCTTGCCGCCCATGTGACCGGATATGAAGATGCCGACGACACTTGTCAGAACCACCTTAAATTACCTCACCCACAGCACTGGCATGCATAAGAATATGACGTAAACTTGTTTTTTAAAAGGCATCTTTTTGGAGATGTGTGGCCTGCTTTCCGGGTCCACTGGTGGAACCTCTTCTAACCAGTTTGGTAGATTTGACGAACCGGTTCTACCGAATAGGTGCGAACTGGTAGGAACCCACCTCTGGATGGTAACAGCATTCTGTGCACCTTTGGCATTTCATCATGCCGGCCACATGACCATGGAGATGTTTCAGAGAGCGCTGGCTCTTCAGTTTTGAAACGGAGATGAGCACTGCCCCCTAGAGTCAGGAACAACTAGCACATATGTGCAAGGGGCACCTTTACCTTATATAACTTCTAAAAAAAAGAAATACATGAAGTTTCATTTATGTATACTAATATATTGACTATAATTTACTATTTGAATCTTTGGATATATGATTCGTGTTTGTCCCAAAACACAATGTACTTAGAAGACTGAATGAGTTTGAAAATATGTTTTGAACATTAGTTTATGATTTTGTTACAAAAAAAACCCCTGTAATTGTATTAATTATGTTGAGAGTAACAAGAAAGATTTCTTTGGTAGAAAATCTTAAACCTAAACATTGTTAAGCATTAATTTAGGATGAATGACGCTAGTCATCAATTTTCTTTTGCTTGACTAGATTTCTCAGCTTCTATTAAGCCCACTTTGTTAATGCTTGTTTCTCTATTTTTCATCAGAAGGTCACCTAGAGCTCCAGTGAAAATTGTGAACACTCATTAACATAATTAAATCCAAAAAGGATTTCTCAGCTTGACTAGGGTCTATCATACAGCTTTTAGACAACTAAGTCACATAGTTGTACCATTTTGAGAAGTAATTTTCTAATGCCTAAACTTCAAAGGAATTTTTGAAATTACCATGTAGCCCAGTGCTAATCCAGTGGAGTGTTGCTTAATGGTCCATTTAATTTTTGTCTTGATTGGTCTTTAATAAGCTGCTCAGCTTGAAGACTGCCTTCATATAAGCAATGCAATAATACAGAATTACTTTAGGCATCCCAACTTCCCATAATATTCCACTCTATCTTCCCCTCCTATGGAAGATGTCCTCTTCAGCTATGGTTTCATGCTGTTTCAGTGATGAACCAGTATGCAGAGGGATTAAAATGTTAAAATACTTTTTAGAATATCATCATTCTTGGTACCTGAAAAATCATACCACTTACCCCTTTTAAGTTATGCACCTTAAGAAAATAAATCCATTCTGACATGTAATATTGTCATATAAAACTACTAGCTGGCTTTTAGCCAGCTTGGCCATTTCATATTGCTGACTGCAGCAAAGTTGGAGAGGAAAACTGAGACAAGACAGATATGCATAATTATAATTTTGTTTTATGTCTGCTCTGGCAAAATCCACTATATTTTGATGACACATAGAAACTTTAACATATTTCACATATAAATTTTCACATATTTGTTCAAGACAAAGTCAGATTTATTTTAAGAAAAGGTTAATGTTGAGAAAAGTTAACATAAAATTTAGCAAAGGGATCTGTGATTGCCCTAGTTAATAGTTATGCTTCCTATGTTAGAAATTCCAACGATTGTTCAAAAACATTTCATCAGAGAGTAGCCAGCAATCATGTCCTACATTTATTACTATAATGTAAGAGGACTATTCATAGTCCTATAGTTAAACCTATAATTGCCCCCCTTTAATTTAAGGACACTGTTGCTGAGCTGTCTTCAATCAATAAGTATGCGATCACACTTGGTATGCAATGATAATTGGCTTTTCTGGTAATTTATGCTTAAGTAAAATGAGAACCAAACAAATATATGGAATAATTGCATTAAACAAAGGATGTTTATTCTCAAGCTCTGAAACAGACAATAACTATGGGAAGTGTCTATAGACAACCTGGAATTAAGCAGAAACTTGCTAACAGTGAGAACAATAAACCAGTGGAACAGCTTGCCTTCAAAAATCCTGGGTATTTCATCACTGGTTTTTAAGAAAAGACTGGGCAGCCACTTGTCTGAAATGGTATACTGTAGAGTCTCCTGCTTGAGCAGGGGGTTGAACTAAAAGACCTCTAAGGTCCCTTCCAGCTCTATTCTACCAAAACAAAACAAAAAGACTATCTGGAACAATGATGTGAATATTGCATTTAAAATAGCTACGATAGCTTCAAAGAAAAATCAAAGTAAACCAGGACCATTCCACGTCAGCTCCAGATCAATCCATCATGGCAATGGATGGGTTGAGTTGATGTAATTTAATCAAAATATCTAAAACTGGACTTAGTGATTGCCGCTTCCTGCTGTGATTACTTGGGCTATTCACCTTTCGTTTCAGTTGATAGCAGTAATACTAACATCTTGTTAACCATGCAAATGTGAAGTAAGTTGAATGCACCATTTTTGTACTAAAACAGGCATTTTATTACAGTGCCCAAAGGGGGGAAAAAACAATTGACCTTCATATAAAGTTTGAAAGTCAAATTTATTATAATAACCTGGAAAAAGATACTTTGAAGAAAATATCAGGGAAGAGTTCCAAGCCAGTTAGAGTAACCTAAATGGTTTTTCCTCCAACTGTTTTTGGTCTTGTCCTCATTATTCCACCTATAGTCCCTTATGGATCAAAGGAAACTGTTTTAAATATTCTGGACTGTTTGTTTTATTTATTTATGTAGAAGATTTATATGGCCACCTACTTGCTCTTAGTGACTCAGGAGTACTTACAAACAATAAAAACCCAATATAAAGCAAATTAAAAAAACAGTCCACCCCACTAGTTTCTAATGGGAGTCTCTATGCCTCACCTAAGCATCTTTAAAATCCTGATGCTGCCCTCCCCCCCATATAATTCTTACTTTACTCAAAAAGTGAACTCCACTCATGTGGAGAAAGTCTAAAAGGCCATTAACTTGGTTTAAACAAGGTTCAAATTGTCTTCATTAAAAATCAAATTTTGCCCCTGTAGGGCGTAGGCTCCTTATTGGAAACCACTGTTCTAATGATTACAAGGACAGCACATCCTTTGCAAATGAAAGAATTGAAAGAAGTACAGTACATTGGATTAGTTCACCTGAACTCTACCTTCAGGTGAAGTCAACTGTATCAACATAGCATACAGAACTAGGCAACATACATTAATTCATTTAATGAATGCTTAAAGGGTGTGGGCCTTAAATCACAACCTTTGTGGATCCCATTAGAGTAGTCCTAATTTCACTGCTATTCATTAAAGTAGTCTCTTTTTTATTTTCCTCGCGAGCCCTTTAAAAGTTTTGACTGCATTAAGGTGTTGATTTAAGCATTAGAAGAAGCTTGGGGAAAATGAATAGCAGAAAGGTGCTGTGTTCATGTGAAACCTGAAGCCTTTCTTTGCAAATAAATTTCACATTGCGCACAACAGTGCTGATTATCTCTCCCAGATGACTTATGTAGATTTTTTAATCTCATTGGGAGTAAGGTGCATTTTTATGAACTAGGAATGCTAAGCAGAAATCTCTAATATTGTCTTTTTGGGAATAATTGGAGAGAAATAATAACTCAAAGCACATATTAAAGTAAAATATCAAATCAAATTCTTACTACACATCAGCAATCCAGACTACATAAGACTTACTAAACAAAGTCTATGGAATGTAACCTACAAAAGAAAATAAAGTACCCAAGATGAAAAACATACAATCATGCTTGTGCTATTTTGTTGTCTTACAACTTTGTAACAGTGAGCGGTTCTTATGTGCCAGGGAAAATTACACATAACGTTCCAGAGTCCATTTCAGAAAGGAAGTTAGAAGAGGTGTTAATAGTTCTTTATGTCTCAACAGAAATTACATTATGAGTTTGTTTCAGTATGACCTTCTGTACAAGGGCAGAGACTTTCTTAATATGACATTTTATAATTTTTTTCATCCAGTATTGCTGACAGTGTAATATTCATTTATAATAATGTGAATGCTTGCCAAAAATATTATTTGTAAATTGATCTAAGTACTATACTGCTTTAAGTGTGCACTGCTACCTGTATACCATATTTTTCAGAATATAAGACACACCTTTTCCCTCAAAAAAGAAGCTGAAAATCTGGGTGTGTCTTATACACTTAACACAGCATTTCTTGCCTCCTGAAACTGTGCCCTCTTTACCAAAATGGCCATGCATAGCTTTTACAAGGCTTTCAGAGAGCTCCTGGGGGCAGGGGAGGGCAGAAATGAGTGAAAAACAGCCCATTCCCCCCCAGCCCCCAGCAGCATTCTATAAGCTTCCTAAAGGATATCCATGCCCCTTTTTGACAAAAATGGGGCATTTTTGGCTCATTTTTACTCCCCCCCCCGGAGCACTCTACAAGCCTCTTAAAGGCTAGCCATGCCCTTTTTTCTTTAAAAAAATGGGCCCATTTTCACGAAAAATGGGCCGTTTTTGGGAGTTTTGCAGAGTGCAAAAACGTTTTTTAAAAAAATTCCTCTTCAAAACCTTGCTGCGTCTTATACTCCAAAAAATATGGTACCTTTTGCTTAAGCACTGTCATTGCTTGATTTTATCCCAAGAGCATAAATCCTTGAAAACCCAGTTTGTATATTTTTTGTCAATATGAAGTTTTGAAAAGGAATCACATTATTTATTATTATTATTATTATTATTATTATTATTATTATTATTATTATTATTATTATTATTATTATTATTATTATTATTATTATTGTACAATTGTATCACAGCGGCCAGTTGTTTCGCCGGATTTGGCATTGGTTACTAGTCGGGCCCCACCCAGGGGCCTAGGACGTCGTAACGTATTTTCGTAATATGCGTGCAGATCCAAGCAGTGCGGCTTTTTGCATTTGACTGATGGTGATTTTGTCAATTTTTAACTGTTTTAAATGTAATTTCAGTGCTTTTGGAATAGCACCCAGTGTGCCAATTACCACTGGAATTACCACTGCTGGTTTGTGCCATAGTCGTTGAATCTCGATTTTTAAGTCCTGGTATCTTGCGATTTTTTCATGTTCCTTCTCGGCGACCCTGCTATCACCTGGTATTGCGATGTCTATGATTGTGACCTTATTTTTCTCAACCAGTGTGATGTCTGGTGTATTATGCGCCAGTATTTTGTCAGTTTGTATACGGAAATCCCACAAGATCTTGACCATCTGATTTTCGGTGACTTTTTCAGGCTGATGTTCCCACCAGTTTGTTGCTGTTTTAATATTATAATTTTTGCACAAATTCCAATGGATCATTTGTGCTACTGAATTGTGCCGCAATTTATAATCAGTCTGCGCGATTTTTTTACAGCAGCTGAGTATGTGATCAACAGTTTCATCAGCTTCTTTGCAAAGTCTGCATTTGGCATCATCAGAGGATTTTTCGATTTTGGCCTTAATGGCATTTGTGCGGATAGCTTGTTCTTGCGCAGCCAGGATTAGTGACTCTGTTTCTTTCTTTAATGTACCTGTTTTTAACCATAACCAAGTTTGTTCACTGTCCACTTTATCTTTTATTTTTTCCAGAAATTGACCATGCAGTGCTTTGTTCTGCCAACTCTCCATTCTTGATTTTATCACATCTTTTCTGTATTCTTGTTTTGTCTGTTGGGCCTTCAGTAGATTTTTGTTCTTTACTTCAATTAATAGATGTTCTTGACTTTCTTTTAAATAATCAGCCAGTGCATGTTTTTCCTCTTCAACTGTTTGCTTCACTTGTAATAATCCTCTGCCACCTGATTTTCGGGGCAGATATAGTCTATCAGTATCACCACGTGGATGTAAACTGTAGTGCATTGTCATTAGTTTCCTGGTTTTTCGGTCCAAAAGATCCAAATCAGCTTGTGTCCAGTTAACTATGCCAGCTGTGTATCTTATAACTGGTATTGCCCAGGTATTTATGGCCTTGATTGTATTTCCACCATTCAATTTAGATTTCAAAATTTTCCTAACTCTGTTGGTGTACTCTCGCCTGACAATAGTTTTTACTTCTCCATGCTTGATGTTATCCAACTGCAGAATGCCTAAGTATTTGTAGGCTTCATTTTCTTTGCATTTAATTAGTTGGCCATTGGGCATTTCAATTCCCTCAGATGCAGTGATTTTGCCCCTTTTTATGGATACAGTGGCGCATTTTTCCATGCCAAACTGCATTGAAATATCGGTGCTGAATACTCGGACTGTATTTGTCAATGATTGGATTTCTATTTCTGACTTTCCATAGAGTTTCAAATCATCCATATATAGTAAATGCGAAATTTTTTCAGCTTTTTTGGCTGTTTGGTAGCCTAATTTCATTTTTTTTAAGATTACTGATAGTGGGATCATTGCGATGATGAAGAGAAGAGGTGAAAGTGAATCACCCTGGAAAATTCCTCGCTTGATATTAACCATTCCGTAGCTCTCATTCCCTACTGCCAACTCAGTTCTCCATTGTTTCATTGCCTTTTCAGTAAAGGATGTAATATTTTTGCTAATGCCAGTTGTTTCTAAGCATTTTATGATCCAACTATGTGGCAGTGAGTCAAATGCCTTTTTGTAATCAATCCAGACCATATTCAAGTTCGTTTTTCTGTTCTTACAATTTTCTAATATCATTTTATCAATTAGAAGCTGATCTTTTGTGCCCCTGCTCCTTCTTTTGTTGCCTTTTTGCTCTACTGGCAAGATGTTGTTTGTTTCCAAATAATCCATCATGTTATCTGCAATAATGCCTGTGAGTAATTTGAAGGTTGTTGGCAAGCATGTTATTGGTCTATAGTTTTCAGGTGTTGTTCCTTTAGTTGGATCTTTCTGAATCAAGTATGTTTTTCCAGTTGTCAACCATTCATCAATTTGGCCCTTTTGTAAAATTTCATTCAGTTGCCTGGCCAATATTGCATGTAAACTGGTCAGATATTTGAGCCAGAAACCATGTAATTGGTCCTTTCCAGGTGATGTCCAATTCTTTACCTTTTTTACTCGATTTTTGACCATCTCAGTTGTTATTTCTAATACTTGCATTTGTTTGTTGCCAATGCTTTTCTCAGTCATGTATCCACTTTGCTTCCTTATTGTAGTCCTTTGCATTTTCCCACAATTCTTTCCAGAATTCAACTGTGGCCTGCTTTTCTGGTTTTTCACTTTTGGTGTCACCATTCACATTAAGACTTTGATAAAAACGCCGTTGGTCTGATCGAAATTGCTGATTTTGTTTATATTGGATGATTCGTGCCTCATATCTTTCAATTTTTCTAGCTGTTGCTCTTATCTGCTGTTTTACAATCTCTACAGCTTCATTGATGTTTCTTGTATCCAATCTATATCTTCTGATTAGGCGATCTATGATTTTGTTGTTTTTAAGCCGTTGCTCATGCATGTTCTTTAAGTTACTAGCATCTGCCCTTAATTTTTTGACTTTTTGTTCTAATTGGATTTTCCACTTTGGCTTTGATGCTTTTTCTGTTGTGCGACTAGGTACTTTGATTTTAATGCCTAGTTCATTAGTGACTATTACAGCTGCGCTGTACATTAACTGGTTCGTTTCCAAGATGGATCCCAATTCAATTGTTGAAAACACGGCATTAACCATTTTCATGATAGGGGCCAAAATTTTCTTAGGCACAGTTTTTAGTGATGATAAACGTTGCCTTTCCTCATTAAGCAGAAAATGCTCCTTGATCTTATCCTTCAATTCTTTTTGTTTTTGAGTTAGTTCATCAGTTGGTTCAGTGATAACTGGTTCTAGTGGTGGTGGTGTTATTTCCTCCCCGAGAGCTTCTTCTGGGAGTTCTACTATAATGTCTTTAGTTGTGTCTTGAATATCAGTTATTTCTGCTTGTGATGTTGTTTTTTTGGTTTTGCAATTTGCCTGAATTTCCTCAAGTTCAACTTCACTAAACACTTTATTCCATTTAATAAATCGCCTTTGATTGCTAGTCCTTGTTCACTAACATTTGAATCTGAATATTGTTGTTTCCATAATTCATACATTCGCTTTAAATAACCTCTTTTTTCTGGCTCTGAGTTGTAGTAACAGGCCATTATGGCATTATTATTATTATTATTTGGGTCTGACTTGAAGATGGAGGCTATGCCCTAATTTCAGAATAACATTAACCACAGGTTTCACCACTGGAAATAGCTTTCTTACGAATTTTGACTCTACCCTTTCCAGGTTTTGATAATTTATACCTCAATTTCAAAGATCTGTGGTGGCACCATGGTTAGAATGCAGTAACTTATGCTGACTGCCAGCAGTTTGGCAGTTTGAATCTCACTGACTCAAGATTGACTCAGCCTTCCATTCTTCTGAGGTCGGTAAAATGAGGACCCAGATTGTTGGGGGCAATATGCTGACTCTGTAAACTACTTAGATAGGGCTGTAAACAGAGGTGGGTTTCAGGAGGTCCGGTCCGGTACACACGGACTGGTGCCAGAAATCTGGCATGTGTTTGTGTACTGGGGCTTCCAGAGGCCCCATAACAGAATGGTCCCTACCCTGGCCTGCCCCCCATTCCCCCCACCCACCCACTCTCTCTCGAAGTTTTAAAAGAATTCTCATTGAAGTGGAAAGTTTAAAAGAAGTTGGTTAATTTCTATTTATAAAGGTCATGTGGTGGCAGTGCACGGCTGCTGATTGACCCAGTGCCTGGCCAGGGTGGTGTAGCAGGGCTGTCCTGGAGCATCTCCCAGCTGGGAAGGGGCACCAGGAGAAAGTGGGGCCATGAAAATCCCAACTGCAGCCAGCAACAGGGCATGAAGGAGCGGCTGCCCAGCAGAACTGGGAGTGTCCCCACTCTCCAGGTTGATGGGCTGGTGGGGTGTTTGTGCAGGCCTGGAGGCAGCAGGGAGGCAGAAGTCGAGGCTGCCCTGGGCACCTGCAATGGGTGGCAACTGCCAACTGCAGCTCTCAGAGGAAGGAGGCAGGGAAGTGAGCCCCGGGCCTCATCTCTGTCTCCTTCCTCAAGATCTGGCTTCACGGATGGCCATGTCTCCCTGTACTGCGCCCTTCACTCACTTTTCACCCTTCTGCCGGTAGAGTGCCTCCCATTTTGCCTCCCATGAGATGGGTGCAGCAGAACATACAATGAAGATGCGTCCATGTCTACTATTACTATCACCACCAGCAGCAAAAGAGGGGTAGCAGCGGTGGTGATGGCTGGACTCTCCTTTTGTGGGCGTGGCTGCTCTCTGCTCCCTGGCACTTTACTTGCTGCAGCTCGGACACTGGAGAGGTGGGAGTAGCGCTGTCTGGGTTTGGGGAAAGGTGGTCAGGGCTGGGCTGCCACAGCCGATCCTCCACTGACCTCTAAAGAAGAGGAGGCAGTGAATGATTTGCTTGTACAATCAATTATCCACCACTGTGGATAGACGCATCTTCGAGCCTCTGGGTGGAAGGCGAGCGAAGGGCACAGTACCAGGAGAGGCTGGCCATCCCCGAAGCCAGCTCTCGAGGAAGGAGGCAGAGATGAGGCCCGGGGCTCGCTTCCCTGCCTTCTTCCCCCGAGAGCTGCAGGCAGCAGGGGAAACGAGGCTTCTTTGCCAGGCTCCCAACTGGCAAAACAGAAATTTTCACCAACTGGAAGATATGTGTGTGTGTGAGAGGGGGGGAGAGAAAGAGAAAGAGTGAGAGAGAAAAGAAGGGGGGAGGAAGATAGGGAGGGAGGAAGAGAGAAAAAGAGAGAGAGACAGAAAGAAAGAGAGAGAGAAAGAGAAAGAAGGAAAGATAAAGAAAGCTGGAGAGAAAGACAAAAAGAAGGAAGGAAGGAAGGAAAGAAGGAAGGAAAGAAGGAAGGAAGAAAGAAAGAGGGAGAGAGACACACAAGAAAGGAAGAAAGAAAGAAAGGAAAAGAAAGAATGGAAGGAAGGAGGGAAGGAAGAAAGGAAAGAAAGAACAAAAAGAAATAGAACATGATCACAATTGAGCCCAAAATTTTGGTTGCTAAGAAAGAGTGTTGTTAAATGAGTTTCACCACATTTTACAAATTGGCCACTCCCACTCGGTCACATGACTACCAAGATATGCCCACAAAATAGGCCACACCTACAGAATACGTTCTACAAAATATTGAAACCCACCACTGGCTGTAAAGCATTGTGAAGCAGTATATACATGTAAGGGCTATTGATACTGCTATTAGCTGAGCTCCACACAAGAGCAAGCATTGTGTCTTGGCTTTATAAAGTTTGGCAGTAGCTAATATGTACTGGGCATCTCTGGAGAAGAAAAATAAAAAAATGGTACTGAACTGCACTGGACATTTGAAACAACCCAGATGTTGGTTGCTGCCGGTTCTGCCTGGATCAAGTGAACCGATAGTAGCGGCAATGGGAGGCTCCACCCATCCGCCCGGATGCTTCTGCACATGCACAGAAGTGGCATGTGCACGCACGCAAACGTGCACGGCAGCATGCCCGAATGGGCAATAAGAAAATTGGCAATCCACCCCTGAAGCAATCTGAGTGATGCTTCCCAGGATAAGACAGTACAAAACACAAATATCTAAGACTGGGAACCTACTATATTTTATCTATTGTAAAGGTGCTTTTAATTTTTCAAAATGCCTTGCAAAATCCATTATTTTTATAATTGATCAGAAATAAAATTCTTTACAGAAATAGAGTAGAGCTCCATTGTCCTCCTAAAGCCTATTTATGTTTGTAATATTATATTAATATTCATAAAAATACAGGTCTGTTTTCCACTTTGGAAGAAGCAATATATCTATAAGATCAACTAAAGGTTGCAAAGTAGTGTGTAGTATTTTTAAAATTTGAATGTGTGATTAGGCATGAAAATAAAGACAAAATGGAGAGGGGGAGTTGCCGATGTTTCATTCACAGCTGTATCTTGCTACAATCTTAGTATATTTACTTTATTTAATATTTTGCCTGGTGAAGACTTTTTTTTAAAACTTCAAAGTTTGTGTACTATGTGATGATTTTCAGTTGGTCTAATGAAATTATTATTTTTATAATCGATTGTGTACTGTTCCTTATGGTTCAACTATCTTTATTTTTACAGTGAAATGTTACCTTAAATTCCCAGTCCCTCTAAATAACTCACAAGGTTGGTGGATTTTAGCAATGCAACGAAACCAAGAGGAATGCATTCCTTTTCCAAGTAACAGTGCATGTCATCCAGGAAGTCAATGTAGCAGCGTCTGTCCCCAAGCCAAGCTAGAACTCAGTTGAAAAGAATTCAGCTCACTGGTTTAGTCCAAAAATTTGCGGATTTGCTGGGCAGCATCTGCTCCAGTTCATTTGCAAGAATAAAACATTGGCCTTCTGAAAGGTGCTGAAAACATGGCTTTGCCATCATGTTTGAGGAGGTTGGTAAGGAACCTGTGAAATGGTTATACTGTTTGTAAAATGGATAGCATTCACCTGTAGGTTATATAGTTTTGTTAAATAATCTTTTAACAAAGCAAAAGCCATAAGATAAAATAAAAAGATAAAGGAAAATAGTTAATAGTATAACAAGAAAATAGGAATAGAAAAAGAAAAAAGGAAAGGAAATAAGATAGATAAATAGATAGCTAGATAGCTAGATAGCTAGATAGCTGGATAGCTGGATAGCTGGATAGCTGGATAGCTGGATAGCTGGATAGCTGGATGGATGGATGGATGGATGGATGGATGGATGGATGGATGGATGGATAGAGAAAGAGAGAGAGAGAGAGATCTTTTATTTTCTTTCCTATTTCTTTTCCTATAATATTCCATGGCTATGTTTAAATGGACTAACTATGAATTCTTACAAGATAGTGCTTTCAATTGCATGTTGACATTGAAAATTCTTGGCATTGTTATGTATATTTGAATCTAAAGTTTTCCGGCTTCTATACAAGTCCAGCAGACAAAAAAAAATTACCCATTTTGTCCACATTTTCAACATAAATTTGAAGCACCTTTATATGTTCTAGACAATTTTTCTGAAGTCATATACCAATGGTATATCATTTTCCAAAGGTTATGTTTTAAATCTAACATGTGAATTTTAATCCTTTTAAGAAACTTTACGTTGAAAGTTCTTAGGCCATTTTATCATATACTCTTTCATTTGTTCTTTTTTATTCAAATTATAATAAAAGTTTGTACATTTTAGCAGGTAAATGGTTATCATTCATATGTATTTCAAATTCTGTCTTCTGCTGTTCAATTCCAAATCTTCTATTATCTACCTTACATCCATACAGTACATACAAAAACCATTGAAAATGCAATCCCTCTGCAATCAGTGGTTCTCTTGATTTCATCGTATTTTCCTCATGCTCTTCATGTATCAACTCTTGATAAGTTAACAATTTATCTTTACCTGCTGCTTCTTTTCTGTAGAATGCTTGTGCTGAGATCCATAAAGGTATTATGGGGCACAGTTTGAATTTATATCTCCTCCATATTCTCAGTTTGGCACTTGTAATATAATGAATTTTAAAATCTACCTTAACCTTAACTTTATTGTAGCATTAAAAAACATTCTGGTTTTTAGTTATTGTAATGGTGGATTTGGTTGTTGTTGTTGTTGTTCTCGTTCGGATTATTTATTTGTATTTTGTGATATTTTAACTATGTGAACCACTTAGAATTCCATGTGCAATACAAGAGACTCTATAAATTTAATAATAAAATAAATAAAATAGTGTTATTAACATTAAGTATACCATGTTTTACCTGAAGCTGGCAGACATAGCTGGAAATCAAAAATATCTGCAAACTATAGTAAAGAAACCTTTAAATATTTGTCGTGTTAGAACAACCAAAGAATGCAAAGATTAAAAGAAAATTGAGAAGAACATTCAATTATCTGTTCAGCTTATAATTCCTTTATCATTTCATCTTTAAGCTTTTTAGCCCTACATTTAGCCTTCTTTAGCTTGGCAGCCTCGAGAGATGGGAATACAATCCTCAAAGTTTCAAATCAGCATGTAGGTTATAAAGTAATAAATCTCATAGGTTAATTCTGAATAGAATTTCCAGGTTACAGTTGTCAATCCTAATGGGTTGGCCACAAGCAGATATACTGTTTAGGACTGGAATCTGGAAATGTAGTTTCATATTGTTAATAAACTATATATTCATAGCTTGATTGTAAGTGTGCATTTTTCACTTCAGTAAGTTAGCTAAGTTGCATCTTGCAGGCCCTATTCTTTTTGAGTAAGTTTACTCATTCATTGTATTACCCTAAGGTGACCAGACGTCCCGCTTTTGGCGGGACAGTCACAATTTTTCAAAATTTGTTCCGTGTCCCATGGCGTGTTCAAAAAGTCCCGATTTTCCAAAAGAAAGAAAAGACGCCGAATCATCAATTTTAAAAAGGATGCCGTTAAATAAAAGTTTTTATTTCTCTGAAGTGTCGTTCCCGATGTGGCCTTTAGAGAGCAATGGTTTCCCTCCCTCCGCTCAGCTCGCTCGCAGCGCCCAACGAGGGGCGAGGCTCCCTCCCATCCTGTGCGTGTGCGCGCCGACGCACGACGTTTTTGTGACAACCATCCGGCGGCCTCGGGCGGGGGGGGCTTTCTGGTGTCGGCAGCATGGCGAGGAGGAGGCTCGGTCCTGGGCCAAGTGGCTCAGCCATCAGAAGGGGTTTTTTTTGCCTTCTTCTCTCGGGCGCTGCTCTCCCTGCAGCCATGCCATGCAAGCCGCCATCAGCAACCTGGTCCGGGTGAGCTGAGGGCAGGCAGGCGGGATCCAGTTGGGAGAGGCTGGCGATGGGAGTTGCTTTTGAAAGGGTTGGGGGGCATTGGGGAAAGGCAATTGGGGGAAGGCTGCTTTGCAACCACCAGCGAAGTCCCATCTAAACTTCTTGGTTCACCCTCCCTAGCCCAGAGCAGACCGTTCTCAGGAAAGCCGGGTTCTTCCTCCCTACCTACCTTCTCTTCCCTTCCTCCCTTTCGCCTCTCTCCCCTCTTTCCTTCCCTCCCTTCTCTCCTTCCTTTCTTCCTTCCTTCGCCTCCCTCCCCTTTCCATCCTGTAAACTGTTCAGAGAGGGCTGTAAAAGCACCATTTACAGCCCTCTTTTTTTTTTACAGCTCAGGTGCTCCGAACCCCCACCCCGCACCGTCAATGTGTCCCGCTTTACCCATCTTAAAATCTGGTCACATATTCTATTTATGAATAGATATGGGGATCAATAAGTTTCTTTGTGAGCAATAGCTATTAAAATGAATAATGCACATTTATACCACAAACCATTTGTGTAATGTTGAATAATAACATGTTCAAGGCAATTTATTTAAATGTTGTAGCATGGAATCCTCAGTCCATATCTAAATAGCAAATAGTCCATAGATTATGTTTTCTCCTAAGAATGTGATGAGAGTAAACATACTTTCAGCCATAAAATGCTGTTTTTGAGATGCTTAATAGTATTGCTAGAATTTAAAGTGCATTATTATTTGATTTTAAAAAATATTTGTTCAAGGCGATATGTGTACAGTATTTATGCATGGATAAATGAGAAAAGAAAGCAAATAGGAATCTATGCCAGCATACAACATTGTGGACAAATATATTCCAAATCACAGATGGGTGCATTTGATTGCCAGAACCATATTATTTATTATTATCATAACAAATACAACAAAGTTTTTTAACAGTGATGCCTGACAGACAAATTACAATGGAAAATGAAGACAATAGAAATTAAGACTTTGATACTCAGGTACATTAATGAAAATATCATACATGAAGAAATGATACATTAT
Source organism: Thamnophis sirtalis (assembly GCF_051295495.1). Taxonomy (NCBI): domain Eukaryota; kingdom Metazoa; phylum Chordata; class Lepidosauria; order Squamata; family Natricidae; genus Thamnophis; species Thamnophis sirtalis. The sequence goes on from NW_028261387.1 coordinate 59,394,679, forward strand.
GGGAACAGGAAGGTAAATAATTCATGATGTGACTATATTTAACGTTGATATTGACACTGAAGTAGTAACAAGTGCTTGCAGAAAAATACCAGTTCAAGACTCTTTAACCGTTGATTAGCTATTGCAGTGTCCTGTTTGTATTAGAGCCAACTCTGCATTGTTCAATCAACAGTTTCCTTTTAACAGTCCATAATTACATCTCCATAAAGTCATGAGGAGTCAAGCTTAACTTGAAAAAGGCTTGACTTTATAATACAGATTATAGAGGAAAGCTATGACATTTTGTGCAGGAGTGTGTAATAGAAAACGTAAATAGCAGGGATTAGTTCTGTTAAATAATTTTAATAGAAGCAGTTTCAAAAGAGGGGGGATTAATTACAATCCATTTGAATTGTTTTTTAAAATTAGGAAATCAAACTATTCCTGCTCAGGAAAAAGATTCTCTTAAATGACAAGGTTTCTATTTGCCAGTGGGCTGTTTGAAATCTGATGGAGGATTGACCTTTAAAGAGGTGGTGGAGTAAAGTGTATTTTATGCATTTATAATAACTTTTGGAGGGTGGGGGAAAATAGGCACTTCTTTTTAAAGATTACCAGCCACTTCAGTTTTATATCTTCAGTCCCTTTATTCTGCCTCTCTGTTCTTTTAAAGCACTTGAATTGACAACAGGCTCAATAAATCCTATCACCATCACAGAACCAAATGGATGCGTGCAGGGAATTTAGAGTTCATGCATATTCAGTGATACGATATATTTCAGGCAGGTACAGCTTTAGAAAAAGTGAGATGCAAAGGGAAGTTCAGCACACAGTCATCTTTGTACTTCAGAGAGGTAACAACCATTGCCTTGGACTCTATTTGCTATGTTTTTACCCTTATATGATGTACGGTTTTAAATAAAAGACACAGAGTAAGAAAGATATGCAAAGCAACTATGAAACCTTATTTCTTATCTTGCTCAATAAGGAACAGAGCAATTTAATGTGTTTTCTTTCATATAAAGAATTGCTTTAAAAAAATCAATACCTTGATATACAATTGAAGTTATAAAACCATGATGGTGAATCTATGATATGTGTGCCAGGGGTCGCACAAAGAGCCATCTGTGTGGGCATGCATGCCATCGCCAGTTGCTCTTTTGGTTTCCAGCACGCACATGTGTGCCAGAGCACATGTGCGTGCCATAAACTCAAAGACCAGGTGGCTGATGTGCACATGCGCATGTCAGCCACCTGGTCTTTGGGTTTACGATGCTCCAACACACGTGAAAACCATTTGGCCAGGGTGCATGAGCATGCCATAAACCCGAAGACCAGGCACACACATGTGCACCAGCCAGCTGGTCTTTGAGTTTCGGGTGCTCCAGCACTTGCGCCCATTGTGGTTTGAGCACTCGGTGCTGAAAAGGTTTGCCATCACTGTTATAAAATATAGATTAGAGACATCCAATCTTAGCAACTTTAAGACTTGCATTGAAAGCCACCAAGATGTCAAGTCAAGTCAAGACTATGTAGATTCAAGTTATATACTATTGAGATACAGAAGCATTTCTTATAATGCATGTTAAGTATTATTTATTTACTTTGTTCAAGAACTGAGATATCCATTCTTATTTCTAAATATTTTGGTGTACATCCTCTTGATGTACAAGTTGAATACTATTGATCCACAGAAATGCTTTGCAATTCATTGATGGAATTAGAATCTTTCAAATTTCTAAAGTAATAAGTGTACTTATAGACATTGTAGTCATGTATTTAACTAAGTATTAAGATTAATCTCATATTAACTACTTAACATTTTTTTCTTCAAGAAATTTCTCTAGGTTAAAATTACAGAACATACTTTCCAAATCTATCACATATTTTAAAAATTGGCTTAATACTCTATGTGCTTCTATTCTACTTTAATTCAGTGATATTTTAATTCATATTTTAATTCAAGCATACTGAATATACTAAAATATATTTCTGATATGGAGGGAATTATATTGTAATAATGATCTACAGAAAAAAAATGTAGAAATGAATGAGAAACAATATATTCTGCAAACAAACTAAAATATGATTTGAAATCTCAATTTCTCAGAGAATACTAATTGTCATATAGCAGTGATGGTGAACCTTTTTCTTATGGTGTGCCAAAATTGTGTGTGTGCACACTATTGTGCGTGCACACGTGCTCACACCAATTCAATCCTCCTGCCCACCTGCGCATGTGTGCAACCCACCTGCGCATATGTGCACAACCCCCCCCCCCAGGCTCCGGAGGCTTTCCTGAAGCCTGGGGAAAGGGAAAACGACCTCCCTCAACACCCCGGAGGCCCCCCAGAAACCAAAAACAGATCATTTCTGAACTTCCAGTTGTTCTGTGGGGCTGTTTTTTGCCCTTCCCAGGCTTCAAGGTGCTGGGGAGGGCAAAAAATGGCCCAAATGGGCCAAGCGGAAGTTCGGAAACAATCTGTTTCTGGCTTACACAGGGCCTCCATTTTTGCCCTCTATAGGCTTCAGGAATGCATCCAGAGGCTGGGGAGGGCAAAAAACAGCCCCAACGGGCCAAACAGAAGTTTGTTCCTGAACTTCCGGTTGGCTTGTTGGGGCCATTTTTCATCTTCCCAAGCTTCCAAAGACTTTCCTGAAGCCTGGGGAAGGTGAAAATGGCCTCCCCTGGCCCTTCAGAAGCAGCTGATGACTGGAGTCCCAGTAAATATGGCTATGCATGCTACCTGTGGCACATATGCCATAGGTTAGCCATCACGGTCATATAATATTAATATTGTAATTTTACCATTTTGGGGAACAGAACTGTTATTGCTTTGAAAAAGTCTACATTGAGTAGCTAAACAGACTAAAAAGGGAATTCTGGAGAATTATAAACAGGAATTGTTTTCAGAAATGTTCTACTCTAAATAAAATAAATTAGAATATTTTCATCCTAAACAAGATTTTGTTTCGTTCTTACTGCAAACTTGTTTCTCCTAGAACATAAAATTTACAAGTTCAGAACATCTACTTCAGTACATAAATCGCTTTGAAAAAGAAGTTTTTATGCCTGCATCACTTTAGGATAGATTGTTTGGAATAAAGCCAATTGAAGTCTTAACGACATTTAAAAAACGGACATTAAATTAGACTGCTCATAAAATTAGAAATAAGTGTTTGCATTGGAGTGCTGTCTTTTTTTCTTGTTCAGACTTGCTGTCTCTGATAATTTCTAACCTCCAAATTTAGAGGACAATGCAAAATAATATTGTGAAGTATAAAGCTGCCTTCTTTCCCAGATTTCCTGATAATTTTCAATGTTCGCATGATAACCAGAATAATAGAGTTGGAAAAGCCCTTGGTGGTCTTCTAGTCCAACCCCATGCTCAAGCAAGAAAGCCTATAACATTTCAGACAAATGGTTGTCCAATTTCTTCTTTAAAACTTCCAGTTTTGAAGCACCCATAACTTCTAGAGGCAAGTCATTCCAGTTAAATAGTTTGTCTTTTCTTTTTCCTCTTTTTTTAATTAACAAACATGTAAAATACACACACACACACACACAACTTAGATGTACACCGCATTTACACAATACAATACAAACAGGAGCTCCCTGTTCTTTCTAATAGCAATTATCAATCGATGCCGCTCACCTTATATTATTTCCCCTTCTATTGTATTTCATTTGGATTTCACCATTTTTAAACCTCTTATTTTACTCATAACTATTATTTTTGAGTTTTGTTATATTCCTTCATTGATTCTTGTTTCTTTCCTCCATCCACCTATATTATTTTTATTTTTATTTATTTTTATTTATTTGTCTTGTATGCCGCCAACTCCTGGAGGACTCCAGGCGGCTCACAAAAGACAAGGGAAAGAGGGGAACGAGACAAAGACAACATATTAAAAACAAAACTAACATTCACAATTTCCGTGGAGGTAGATGCTTCTCAGCTCCCCCCAGCCTGCTGGAACAACCAGGACTTGGTGGCTTTGCGGAAGGCCGGGAGGGTAGTAAGGGTCCGGATCTCAACAGGGAGCTCGTTCCAGAGGGCCGGAGCTGCAACAGAGAAGGCCCTCCCCCGGGGAGTCGCCAGCCGACATTGGCTGGCAAATGGAATCCGGAGAAGACTTAACCTGTGCGATCTAATTGGTCTGAGAGAGGTAATCGGCAGGAGGCAGTCTCTCAGGTACCCAGGTCCGATGCCATGTAGGGCTTTACAGGTAGTGACCAGCACCTTGAAGCAGATTCGGAGACTAATAGGTAGCCAGTGCAGCTCGCGGAGGATAGGTGTAACGTGGGTGTACCTTAGTGCACCCACAATCGCTCGCGCGGCTGCATTCTGGACTAATTGGAATCTTCGAACACTCTTCTAGGGCAGCTCCATGTAGAGTGCATTACAATAATCCAGTCTTGAGGTCACAAGGGCATGAGTGACTGTCTGAAGGGCCTCCCGATCCAGGTAGGGTCGCAATTGGTGCACCAGGCGAACCTGGGCAAAGGTCCCCCTGGTCACAGCTGACAGATGGTGTTCTAGAGTCAGCTGTGGGTCCAGGAGGACTTCCAAATTGCGAACCCTCTCTGAGGGGCTTATAATTTCGCCCCCCAGCCTGAGAGATGGAACAGTTAGACAATCTTTGGGAGGGAACATCAGAAGCCACTCGGTCTTGTCTGGATTGAGTGCCAACTTGTTTGCTCCCATCCAGACTCTAACAGCCTCCAGGCACTGGCACATCACTTCTACTGCTTCGCTGAGTTGGCACGGGGCAGACAGATACAGCTGTGTATCATCTGCATATTGGTGATACTTAATCCCGTGCCGGCGTATGATCTCACCCAGCGGCTTCATGTAGATGTTAAATAGGAGGGGGGACAGGACCGAACCCTGCGGCACCCCATACTTGAGGGGCCTTGGGCTCGATCTCTGCCCTCCAACCAACACCAATGGCGACCTGTCCGAGAGGTAGGAGGAGAACCACCGCAAAACGGTGCCTCCCACCCCCACCTCTCGCAACCGTCACAGAAGGATACCATGGTCGATGGTATCGAAGGCCGCTAAGAGGTCAAGAAGCACAAGGATAGAGGGGTAACCCCTATCCCTGGCCCGCCAGAGATCATCGACCCGACTGAAAAGAGTCTAGATAATCGGCTATACCATTTATCCCATATCTGGTAGAATTCTGATTCTTCTTTTCCCTGATTTCTTTAGTTAGTTTGTCTATTTCAGCACAATCCATAACCTTGCCATCGTAATTATATGTAGTATTAAATACTGGATTTCTGTTTGTATTTTGCAGACATTATTCCTAATTTAAAAAAACCTTCAGGTTTCCATTCTATTTTAACCCGTTATTGCCTCCAGCCAATTTTTGATCCTTTTCCAAAAAATTTTAGCCTCCTCACAGGTACACCATAAATGGTAATATGTTCCGTGTATTGATTTGTATTTCCAACATTTTGGGGAGGTATTTGTTAAGATTTTAGCTAACCTTGTTGATGCCAGGTGCCATCTGTAAAATATTTTGTACTGGTTTTCTTTGTATGCAACTGATAGTGTCATTTTTAAGTTTAAGTTTGTTCCCCAAATTTTTTCCCATTTGTCAATATTATAGCCAAAGTTCTGCGCCCATTTTATCATTTGTTCTTTCACAATTTTATACTTCAGGAGAAATGTATATATTCTCCCTATCATCTTTCTATCTGAGCTTTGAATAATTTTATCTAATTCATGTGGTTCTGTTTTGATGTCGTATAATTTAGTATCATTACTATATTTAGTTTTGATTTGGAAGTCAGTTAGCCAGTCAACTTTCATGTTCTGTTCTGCCAATTCTTCAATTGTTTTTAAATTTCCCTGTCTATCAATTAAGTCTCTGTATCTTAGCATTTTGTTCAAATCTATTAAATTTGGATGAGTCATCCTTTCTGTCGGTGATAGCCAATTCAGGATTTTTGCCTAGTGGGTTTTTTTTTTTTTTTGAGCCATTTTTGCAATAACGCTCTTCTAATTAAATGATTTTGAAAGTATTTGTGCATTTTATTTTTATCATCTTATAGAAATGTATGCCAGCCTGCTTGCAAATCATGGCCTTCTAAGGTCAAAATTCTTTTATTCTTTAGCTCTATCTAATCCTTCACCCATGTTATTGTTACTGCTGATGCGTATAAATCCCAATTTGGTAATGCTAAACCTTCCCTCTCCTTGCTGTCTTGCATTGACTTTAGTTTAACCCTCGCTTTTCATCCCTGCCAAATGAACCTAGTGGTTATTTTGTTTAATTCTTGAAAGAATTTTTTAACTGGATTAATAGGTGAGGCTTGCAACAGGAATAAGATTCTTGGTAAAATATTCGTTTTAATTGTCGCCATACGTCCCATGAGTGATAGCTGAATATTTTTTCAATTTTCTAAACCTTTCTTTATTTGTATCACTAATTTATTATAATTATCATCTTTAATTGTGGAACATTTTGCCAACACCCAGATCCCCAAGTATTTCACTTTCTTAGTTATTTGCATTCTGGTTGCTACTTCCAGTTCCTCTTCTTGCTTTTTTTCATGTTCTTGGTTATCATTTTTGTTTTGTCTTTATTGATCTTTAGTCCTGCCACTTTGCCATATTCTTCTAATGTTTGAATTAATTTCAGGCTGGATTCTAATGGATCCTCTAGAACGAATACTAAGTCATCGTCATAGGCTTGGGCCTTATATTCTTCATTTTTGAGTCTTGATCCTTTTATTCCCTGGTCCTTCCGAATTTCATTTAATAAAATTTCCAAAGTTAATATAAACAGCAAAGGAGAGAGGGGGCATGCCTGTCTGACTCCTTTTTTTATTTCAATCTTCTCTGTTAGATCTCCATTCATCAGAACTTTGGCTGTCTGACTGTTATAAAATCCTTCTATCATTTTTATAAATTTTTCTCCGAATTTCATCTTGTCCAATAGTGTAATTATAAATTTCCAGATTACATTGTCAAATGCTTTTTGTGCATCAAGGAAAACCAGTACCATTTTTTTTTTCTGGATGCATCTCGTAATACTCTATGGTGTGTCTGTGAGGTAAAAATTTGTTTTGGTCCCTCATCATCTTTTAATTGATATATCATCCTTTTTTCTCTTTCATTCTTCAATCTGTATGCCAGCCATCTTCCAGGTTTGTTGGCTTGTTCAAAGTAATTTTTTCTGGCTGCTTTAATTTTCTGTGCTAATTACTTTTGAGTTATTAAGTTGATCTTATGTTTTGTCATCTCTCTTTTTTTAAAAAATTATTCTTTGTCTTTCTGTAGCTCATCTTCATCTTCCATAAGTTCTTTTTGCATACATTCTTGTTGCTTTTTTTGTTTTCTAGTTTTTCTCACCATGAAGGCAATCATAAGGCCTCTTGTGTATGCTTTCATAGTATCCCAGAGATTTTGAATTGAGGTGTCTTCTTTTTTATTTATTCTAAAGAATAGTTTTAATTCTTTCTCCAGCATTTGAGTGTATTCTATTTCATTTACAATATTTGAATTCATCATCAATCTTTTTCTTCTTCTTTGACCTTTCCATCTTAATTTTATTGGATTATGATCTGCCCACTCATTTGCTTCTATTTTGTCTAATTGATTACATAGACCAGATTAAATCCAAGCCATGTCAATTCTTGATAGGGACTGGTGGGGGTTCGAATAAAAGGTATATTGCTTTCTTGTTTTGTGCCTTTCTCTCCAAATATCATGTAGTTTATATTCCATTGCCATCTCAAAAAAGGATTTGGGTAACGTATTTTTTTTTGTTTTATTTTTCTTTTTGCTTTCATAGTCAATTTTTTATCCACTATTGCAGTTGTCTTTTCATATAGAGAACTGAAGTGCTGGAAGAAATTCAGGTTAGATCTTTTTCTGCCTTTAATTAAAGGAGATAAAATATGTGGTTCTGACATTTCTTTTCTTCCCACAGACACCTCTCAAACAAGTGAGAACTACATCCTTTTTTTTTGTAGTTTGGACTAATTTTCTTCAGTTAAGAAAATTATCTGAAGCCTCGTGTTTTTGTTTGCCTTGTTCCCATATTACTGCAATTTATTCTACATAAGGATGTCCTTGAAGATCACACAGAAACTTGAACTGGCATACATTGCAGATGCCCATGTTCTTTTTAGAGAATTGTGGTATTCTCATATAACACTGTTGCTATGGGAGCTGCTTTGATTACTAGTCAGTGTGCAAGTGCAATTCAAGGTTGTTAATTCTAAAATCTTATGTGATGTAGCAGCTGAATATATTAGATACAACCTATCCCAAAATGTATCCCTAAATTTTATCCACCCAACCTGGATAAATAGGGATGCCTACTAATATTACCTACTAGGAAGTACTGGAGGAGACACTAAAGTGAGCTTTCTTGCTTCCCTCTTTTGTGCAAGGAGGTCTCCTTTATTGTGGCCTTCCAGAGAAGAATTAAAGCCTTGTTTTTCCACAAGGCTTTTGATGATTAAGCAGCTGGAAGAAGATCTGTGCCAATTTTTCCATTTTTTTAAGGAATATTATTGCATTGTGCTTTGTATACTGCCTAGTATTGGTCAAGTGAGGAAGTTTATGAGTGAATGAAAATATGAATGAATCAGAAAGTTAATGGTTGTTTTATGACTTCCATTTTACCCTCTATAAGTGCTGAAAGAGCTTTGTCCCTGCCCACTTTTGGAGTAGAGACTTTGACATGCTAACAAAGCATGGAGCACCCATTGAGCCTACAGAAGAAGTACCTAGTTGTGCATTTAAGCCACATGGCACTTTTTAAGTGTTGGGAGACACATCTAACACCATCTTTTTTTATGAAGTGGGAAACTTTCAAATGATGACTATTAAGACTCAACTTTAAGGTATATCATACTCAAATAATTCATTTACCTATTCTATGAGCTTTGTGTTTTCATATGTCCTACTAAACACATGAATAATTAAAAATAGCCCTCATATAAAAATTGTGAGGCAAAAATTATAGTTACAAACTAATATTCTCAAATGTCATACATCAGAATAACACCATTTAAGCCTTCTTGAACTTTCCACATTGTGTATATGCATGTCTATCATAAAAAAAGTAATCTTCATTGGGAATAAAGACTATGACTGGTTCACATTACAGACCTTAAATATCCTGAATTAAAATATCCAAACGCAGCTTAACGTTTGGACTCTCTGGCCTTGTTCATATGATACACAAACAACAGTAAGGTTTATAAAAAAAAAGCTTGTGCAAAGTTCAAATAGTACACTAAGACACTGTCCCATTTTAGTGGTGACTAGAAGACCTCCAATATCCCTTCCAACTGGATTATTTTATTATTCTGTTCTGTTATTCTGTTATTCTTTTTATAGATATATTTCTATGAACAATTCCCAAAACAACAGGAAGAGTTGTTAACCATTTTTGTATGTACGCTTTATGAACTCAGAAAGAAAATATTAGTTGCATTTGTGATTAATCAAATCACTTGGCTTTTTCTATAACTCACCAACATTAAATATTAAAAAGACAGTGTAGTGAAAATTATATTTAAACCTTATTTTTGTAGAACTAAAGCAATTAAGAAAGAAGGCTGTTTTTCTTTCCAGCAGTACTGAATTGAGAAATATTCTGAGCTCAATTTTCGGAGCGGAGGTTGAATATTGATAAATACATATTGCAATACCTGAAGACAGCAGAATATGTCAGAATATGGATAAAATCATTAAATATAAAGACCTGCAGATAGAAATTGAACCTGGACATCTGGGTGACTATGTGATAAATCATAATAATACCAGAATGGGACGACAGTAAGAAGAGATATAAATATATTGATCAGCAATTCCTGAAGGACATAAAACAGCAGGGTTTTTTTAATTGTTCAACAAAAGAAGAATATATTGTACCGTACTTTCACACACATGTGTCGCTTCAGCTCAAACATGTTACAGGACAGTTTTATAGGACCAGATCAAGGAAGTATAGACAAGGGACACAAAGGATTGCAATAGTTATTGGTTTAAGCAAACTACAAAGTACAATTGATTATTCTGATAATTCACAAATTTGCTAACAGCTGATAGCAATATAATGTACGCTTCAGAAAACTAAACCTCCTATGGAAAAAAAAACATAGATTACCAAAAGCATCATGAAACAATAAGGAGAAATCATGTCTTCTCAATGCTCCATTGAACAGACCAATGGATTGTCTTGTTTCTCATTATTTGTTATTTATATACTACTTTGAGTTCATTGTATAATTTAAAGAAAGAATAAAACATAAAATAGATACAATAAATAAATAAAAACAGGATAAAATAAATTAGATCTGAGACAAGGTGATAACGTGTTAACATCAAAAAAAGGACCAAATGAGCCTTTCTGGACTGAACATTCCTGTAATGGATTATACATTAAAAGGCCCCTTTTCATTTCAGCCATAACATATACCTGTGTCTATGGGAATCAAAACATTGCACAGCTTGGACAGAAGTTTATAGAATAGAATCCTTTGGGTTCCCTTACCTCATAACTGTGAAGAGCTTTAAAAATTGGTCTGCAAATGGGCTATCAGTTACTAAAATAGACATCATATAATTATGTAATTTGGTCTTTTAACAACCACTTTCAGATATAATATGGATAAGTAAGTGATAGAGAAAAAGTAAGGAAAAGGTGGGTTTACAAGATAAATGAAGTGTACTAGTCCCCTGTCACATGCCAAATTATTTTATAAATTATAGAGAAGCACTCAAAAGACTTCATTCAGTCAAGGAAATGGATATGAGGATTATAGTAATTTACAATACTTGAAAATCATCCATAATAAAGTGAACAATAATGAAATTATTATTACCATGCCCTTCATGGTATTGGATCTGGGTACTTGAGAGACCGCCTGCTGCCAATTACCTCCCACAAACCCATTAGATCTCACAGGGTTGGCCTCCTCCGGGTGCCATCTACCAGCCAATGCCATCTGGCTATTACCCGGGGGAGGGCCTTCTCTGTGGCAGCTCCGGCCCTCTGGAATGAACTCCCTGCAGGGATTCGGACCCTCACCTCTCTCCAGGCCTTCCGAAAAGCCGTCAAAACCTGGCTTTGCCGGCAGGCCTGGGGGTGATGAGTTCCCTCCCCTCTCGACATGTATGGTTGTGCGACTGTTGCCTATTTTTATTATCTGTATTTCGTTTTTTATGTTCTCCTTTTTCCCCTTTTGAATTGTTCGCCGCCCTGAGTCCTCACGGAGAAGGGCGGCATACAAATAATAAAATTCTATTCTATCTAAGAAGGCAGATATAAGTAATTAGAAAAACATCAGCTCAGAGTTTAGCTGTTTCCTATTACTCTGTGTGTTTTATTACACATATTCAAAACTTAAATACTCATTTTTTTTCATATTATATATAGTATTAGCCACTTGACAGTGAACATGAAATTGATCACCAGGGATCAAACTCTAAGGGAACGGTGAAATTAAAAAAAAAATACTACCGGTTCTGTGAGTGTGGCTTGGTGGGCATGACAGGGGAAGGATACTGCAAAATCCCCATTCCCTCCCCACTCCTGGGGGAAGGACATTTCAAAATCTCCATTCCCACCCTACTCTGGGGCCAACCAGAGGTGGTATTTGCCGGTTTTCCAAACTACTTAATATTTCTGCTACTGGTTCTCCAGAACCCGTCAGAACCTGCTGAATTTCACCCCTGCTCTGAGGACAATATAATAATATCCCACACACAATTTTTTTAGGGAGGCACCTTCTAGTTTGATTCTTAACAACAACCTGGAGCAGTTCCTTCAGTTCCTGAAGAGAATGACTGGTCCATGATTACTCAAGTATCTTTGCTTGAATGGAAACCCACTTACTTTCAGTAGCTCAAAATGGCTTATATAAAAAAGTGAACAAAAAGAATAAAAACAATAATCCCCCAGCTCCCTAGTGACAACAAGTCATCAAACAAGCCACTTGATGGGCTCCATCCCATTCTGGGTTTGCCAGGCCAATTGACAGAGCAAGGTTTTCAGGGCGTTGCAAGAGTGTCAAAGTAGGGGCCAGTTTAATCTCCATGGCGATGAAAGGGAGGGAGCCACCACAGACTCTTCTTCTGGATCCTGCTAGATATGCTTCCTTAGGTACAGTTAGATACAGTTTGTATCTAGATGGGTCATACAAAAACCATCTTTCTGCACACAAATATACAGATCAATTTCTAAATCAGGCACTCCTTAGTATCATCTATTAAAAATTTGTAAAAAATGTTTTTTGTTTTCTGTTTAAGTTAACAAGGCTTTTTTTCTTAAGTCTTACACTTACAAAGGACGGTATATACGTATCAAAAGAGTTTCATATTTTCTATAGTGGTCTGTTCTTCACAAAGTAAAAAAAAAAGTCTCAGGGAATATAGTAGAGACAGAATGATAGCTGTAAAAAAAGTAGAAATCAGTCTTGATCCCTCTCTTCCTGCTTTCTAATACCTCAGCTAACCAAGACAAATTGATTCTGACATATTAATTATAAGCTCAGCAAAAAGGTTGGGCTGGATTCCTGAACACTGAAATTTGTCATTTTCTTATTTGCTAATTACTGTAAGTGACTTCAAATCAAAATGATAATTTACCATGATAACAATAGTAATTACCTATATGTAAATATATATTGCATTTCAGCAATTTCAAGCAAGTCTTTCTGCTTTAATACTAATGATGAATAACAAAACAATACTATTGTTTTATGGGATATAATTATAGGTATGGAATAAATTTCAGTTGCAGCAGTTATTAAGAATGTACCTGCCAAAGGGCTGGGTGTTTTAAAATCACTTAGTACATATATTATATTTTTTGAAGTCCAAATTAAGGAGCCAACTGTCACTATAGTGCTGCTTTTCAATTGACTGAAAAGGGTCAGCATCTCAAAAAGCCTGTATGTCCTAATGATTCACATCATTTTCTGAAGTTGTGATTCTTAAGTGTCAATCACCATCAATTTGGTGTGAAATTTATGGATTTACGGATAGAAATCTTTATTGATGGTTGTAACAAGTAGGCATAGCATACAAGACCATAATGGTCACTGAATGGTTTCTACGGATACAAACAAAACAACTGTGGAACAAAGGCAATGATAAAATAGCACTCATACTATCTGGATTGGATTCAAATTGAATTGTTCTATGTTCATAAATTGAATTGAGCCATGTTTTTTTATAAACTTAGTTTGCACAATATGTTAAACCATACAGTATGGCTTATAAAAATAGTAGCTAGTTTTCATAAATCAACACTAAGACTAAAAGCAAACAACTCAACATTATGACTTGCTGCATTATGGAGGAACCCGGAGCAGACTATTGTTATCAGTGGGATTTAAGCTAGTAATTACTCTAACACAATTAATCAGGCCTGGTTCTGAATTTGACTAAAAAATTAGTTCATTGTAGATCCAAATTGAACCTTTACAAAGCTAATTGATATAAATATACAGATAGAACACATGGCAGAGTACAGTAAAGAGAGATGAAGCTAGATGTGGCTATGTCTTCAGTGAATTAAAACAATGGGGAGAAGAATTACATTGACTTAAGAAACAGTGAGAGGGACATGAAAGATAGAAGAGCTGAAATGAATATTTCTCAATGTTGCCTGCCCAAATAGAATAGAATAAAATAACAGAGTTCGAAGGGACAATGGAGGTATTCTAGTCCAACCCCCTGCCTAGGCAGGAAACCCTATACCATTTCAGACAAATGGTTATCCAACATCTGCTTAAAAACTTCCAGTGTTGGAGCATTCACAACTTCTGGAGGCAAGTTGTTCCACTGATTAATGCTTCTAGCTGTCAGGAAATTTCTCCTCAGTTCTAAGTTGCTTCTCTCCTTGGTTAGTTTCACCCTTGCTTCTTGTTCTACCCTCAGGTGCTTTGGAGAATAGTTTGACTCCCTCTTCTTTGTGGCAACCCCTGAGATATTGGAACACTGCTATCATGTCTCCCCTGGTCCTTCTTTTCATTAAACTAGACATACCCAGTTCCTGCAACTGTTCTTCCTATGTTTTAGCCTCTAGTCCCCCAATCATCTTTGTTGCTCTTCTCTACACTCTTTCTAGAGTCTCCACATCTTTTTTACATTGTGGCAATCAAAACTGAATGCAGTATTCCAAGTGTGGCCTTACCAAATCATTATATAGTGGTATTATCTTCAAATGTTTGGGATACAAAGAATCTTTGACAAAAATATACTTGCCAGATTGTTTGCCAAATAGCAGTGTCTCTGCAAAGTCCAAGTGCTAAACTTCCCATTCAACCCTGACTGAAAGCTATACTGTATGGGCTTGCTGACATGACAAGAGGTCTTGCTTAGATTGTTCACTGAAAACCGAGTAATCCGAGTAATAACATCTTCTGACAATAACCTTGAAAATAAGCAAAGCTTTTATTTTCTAATTACTTAATATGCTGCATCAATACACATTAATAATTTAACTAACTAACGTTTGCTCACTACGTTCCTGTGATCATCTGCATCAAAAAAAGCTGGAAGAGGTCCCAAGGACTGCACTCCACACTCTGTATTTAAGAACATGTTTGCTCCAAGGTTTTAATGTTTCTTGTAGTGAAGGCCATGTCCCAAAAGGCCATTTTCTGGGCATTTGACCGTATTCCTGGTGATGATGCAATATCTCTATGGCAACCACAGTTTACTGAATTTTCTAGCTGCAGAGATAAGAAGAAACAGAATTTTACTTCTCAAGTCATTTGATAACCAACAAGGTTCCAGAAACATCAGAGCTAGCTGGACATATATATGCATTTTAATAAATCCATTAGCAAATGAAGCATAAACTTACTCTACTCAAGCCAGATAATTTTTTGGAAGGGAATTAGTTGAAATACTTCCTTAAGATCCAGAAGTGATCAAATCATACATTCTCCAAAGAAAATCTGATTCAGTACTATACCATTTGCAGAAGATGCTGAGTACAATTCTCAGTATAGAAAAAGAATTAATGCGAAAAACAAGCTCTGGATATATAACAGAATCTCTTTTTTATTTTCCTTCAGATGTTGTTGTTGATGATGAAGATGATGATGGTGCTGCTGCTGATGATGACAGAATAGCTGAGTTGGAAGACACTTTGGAAACACTGCTCAAGCAAGAGACCCGGCCTATACCATTTCAGACAAATAGTTGTCCAGGGTCTTCTTAAAAACCTCTAGTCTTTGACCACCTACAACTAATGATGATGATGAATGGTGATAGATGATGATTTCATATTCCTATAGAAGTCTTCTTCCCAATGCAGCTTTGATAATATACAAATGAATATGTAGCTAGTAAGATTAAGTGCAAATTTTAGGAGCCAGATTTCACTGAAAAACCTGTTAAGTGGAAACACGTTATTCTGCTTGTAATTCACAAAACACGTTTTAATAGTTTAATATAAAAGCTTTATCACTGTGCTTAAAATATTTTTAAAATCACCAAAGTAACAGAAAGTTGTTAAGAATTCCTCTTGGCATCAATTACTCTTGTACCATTTCTGATAAAATTACATGATGAAATTATTGTTGATGATTTCAATTTCACCTTAGATATTCATAAAGTAGCAATAGTTGTGTTCAAGTAGATTGTTCTTTTGCAAAGTGGATAGTAAGAGATGGGCAAGTAAAACAAATGTCCCCGATAGATGGAACACTATGTTAGCGATACAGAGGATGAGTTAGTTTAAAACATGCTGGTTGGGAAATCCTGGGTGTTGAAGTCTACACATCTTAAATTGCCAGATTTGAAAATATTAGTTTAGAATCAGAATGTCAAAGAAAATCCGTGGAACAATGCTGCAAAACGTTTGGCCCATGGGCCGCATACAGAATGCTAGCATTCCATTTGCAACACTGGATGTTCCCCTTCAGCAGAGTTACAGTGGTGAGGAACAAAATTGAAATCCACTTGTGCATTTATGGTGGCTAGGGAAGATTTTAAGGAGCAAATAGTTGTTTTAGTGGTGCAGTTATTTGAGGAATCATGTTGCCTTCCTCCCAAAATAACTCCTTTCCCCATCTCCTTTGGGAGTATGGTTTTTGACATGTCACATGGTCTTGAGTCAAAGCAAACTTATTCCCCAGTCCCAGAGAAATGGGCTTATATGCAGTGGAGACAGCGCACATCACTTCTTTTAGTTCATCTCTCCATTTCAGTAACTCTGATGATTTAACTGCAGCTTATTTTTGTATTTAGTAGTGCAGCTCAGGCTGAACTCTGTAGCATCATGTGTGTGTGTGTGTGTGTGTGTGTGTGTGTGTGTGTGTGTGTGTATGTATATGTATATGTATATGTATATGTATATGTATATGTATATGTATATGTATATGTATATGTATATGTATATGTATATGTATATGTATATGCATATGCATATGCATATGCATATATATTTAAAAATATTTTATAATCAGGACTTGGCCTACTGATATATTACACAATTACAATGTTTATATTTTTTTTTCCTTTTTTAGAAAAATGAATGAGACAAATGAGATTTTTCTACAATAAAATGGGGATTAGCCCCAAGTTACTGGAGTGCTTTGCAGCTGAAGTGATATATTGACTTTTATAAATGGGATATGTATAAGATCAATTACCATGGAGTTCAGGGCTTATTTTCTGCCAGACTCTCCCATTATCAGATTGCCAGCAACCATTTTGGAAGGGCAGGAACATGCCACTCTCCACTCACCCATTGTGAACTCATTCTCTGGATACTTTTCCTGCTCCACACTCAAAGAAGACTTTTATTTCTGTCTCTTCAAACACTGCCGATTTGCCTGCTGTGCTTAATTTTCTTCTAAGCCAGCTCCCGCATTTCACTTGGCTAGAAATAAAATAACCTCCTCAATGCATTCAAAAGCTGCCAGATTTAATTAGGTATTATTATTATTATTATGGTTAGTCACACAGTCAGCCAGATGCTTAGACTGGATTTGACATTTTTATCCACCTATTGAGTCTTTCCCAAAGACCTAGGATAGGCAAATGTTGCTTGGTGATGTTAAATGTATTGTCGCATTATGTAAGCTGTTAGGTTGTTTTGCAGTTGACTGATGGTGATTTTGTCAATGCTGATAGTGTTCAAATGTTTTGATATTGCACCCAAGGCACCTATTGCTTTCTTTTTCCATTGCCTTTCTATTTGAGGTTTTTGCATATTGTGATTTTCTCCATTCTCTTCAATTTTGCTGATTCCAGGTACTGCCATGTCCATTCTCCAAACTTTTTTGTGTTTCTCATTGACAATTGTTAAGTTTGGAGTGTTATGTGGCAGCTGCTTGCGTGTCTAAATTCTGAAGTCCTACATCAGTTTAGCTTCTTCATTTTGTATTACTTTGTACATTTTGTGGTCCCATTAGATCTTACTTGCAGACAAATGGTATTTCTTGCAGATCTTCCAATAGATTTTTGTTTCTATTTTGTCATGGTGTTGTTTGTAGTTTGTCTGTGCAATTATCTTGTAGAAGCTATCTAGATGGTCCACTGTTTTTCAGCTTCTTTGCAGAGGCAGCATTTGCTTTCTGTTGCTGTAATCTCAATTCTGGCTCAATTCTTGGTCTTGTTCTTCAACTTTCTTGTTCTTAATCATTGACAGATCTTGTTATTATCTGTTTTGCCTGATATGTTTGTTGTTTACTGGACATGTAATATTTTGCCTTTCATATCTTCTTTCTATTCTTCATTTGGCCTTTCCTATAGGGCAATTGGTCTTTTCAATAAGTGTTCACAGTATACTAGCTTCAATACATTTTCTTTACTGTCCTTCCAATATTCTTCCTTTGTCTTTTCTCTTCAACCATTTGATGAAGTTGCAACGTTCTGCACCCATATATTTTCCTCGGTAAGTAGAATTTGTCAATATTGTTGCATAGATGGAGGAAATGATTCATTGTCATTATTTTTCTGGTCTTCCAATCCATGGTTTTTAGTTCTGCTCAACTACAAAAAAATATATCTCATCTCTGTCTGGACAATCTGGAAAAACATGATTATCTGGTTTATATATACATTTTTATCTTGGTTGGATAAAAATGTTCCAAATTACATGCAAAGTCTCCATGGGCTGATGAGATTCTTTACTATAGACTGCTTTCTTTATGTGGAAATAATAGGGAAGTGCAGAGGAATGCCTTTTTAATGCCTGGAGATAGACAATGAATTAAAGAATTCAGAGCCTGGGAATTTCTTATGTATGCCAAAACTCAATTGGTCCTTTCACATTTAAAAAAAAATCAATTTCTGGTCCTTTGTTATTGCTAATCTACTTCAAATTGCCTAAAGATCCAATAAATAAAACTCTTCAACCTTGCACTCCCTAATTTTCCATTTCAACATCAGGGGCACTATGACAAACATGTATTCATTCCTTGACAGAGAAATCAGTAGAACAGCTACTCTGGAGGTGGAATATTTTACAAACACTGCCTTCAGGAAAATTTGTTTTGCTACAACAAGCAACTGTTGAGTTCAGGCACTGGCTGAAGCTTTGAAAACACTTTCAAATGCAACAACTCAGGGGAAAATTCTAATAAACAATGTAATAAAGAACCTTGCCATTTCTAAATGTTGAATGTTCTTAAGTACAGGATTACAAAGTTGGACCTAAAAAATGCAAGACAGAAAATCAACTCGTTTGAGCTGTGCTGCTGGAGAAGGTTCCTATGTATTCCTTGGACAGCAAAAGTCATTAACAAACAAGTAGTGGAAGGCATAACACCAGACATGGCAAAATTACAAAACTGTGTCTCACTTATTTTGACCATATTGTGTGGAGGAATTCACTGGAGAAAGCAATTATGTTTGGAAGAATTAGCAGTAAAGGGAAACCAGACCACCAAAGAACATGATGGCTGCCCACCATCAAAACTGATACCCTGCAGTACATGGAACAAATCAAAGACGTAATACAAGATCAGAAGATGTAAGAAACCTGCCCCATAGAATCACCAAGAGCTGGAAACAACTGAATGGGTAACATCATCAGCATCCTATATACAATTATTCAAATTAACATGAAACCAATAAAGTATGAAACCAATAACAGGACTGAATGTTGCCAAACTCAATGGGCTGGATGAAAGAAAACAAACTGAAATTAATTTCAAATAATATGGAGATACTATTAGTATAGGAAACTGGATTCGGGGCTTCTTTCTGGATAGGCAGGGTTGCTCTGCCCTGAAAGAGTACGTCCATGGCCTGGAAGGTTCTTTGATTCTTCACTGTTACTGGTTTCATACCTAGGGAATACAGCAAGGATTTTTTTTCTTAATTACACCTAGATCATCAGCTGCTACCCTTTCTGAATTGGCTGGATTTGGTAACTATGATCACCAACTTCATTATGTCTTATCTTGATTGCTGCTGTATGCTCTGTATGAAAGTACCCTAAGAAAATACCTAGAAGCTGCAATTGATGTAAAATGTGGAAGTTACTTTGGTAATTAGTACAAGATACAGTGATTTTATGAAGTTTTTTCTGAAGACTTTGCACTTGTTACTAATTTAAAGTTGAACAATTTAAAGTGTTGATCTTTAAATGGCTCCATCACTTAGGCCTGACTTTCTAAGGAAAAATGCTTCTTTCACTAAGAAACCTCTCAGCATTTCAGATCTACATCCCTGTTATCAGAGGTCTCTGTCTGACAAGGAACACATAAAATAGATTTATCTTGGATCGCTCCCAGGGTATGGCACACATTTCTTTAAGAATTACACACAGTGAAAAAGATACAACTCTTTCAACAAATGTATAATTGTTAGTTAATTTTAATATTAATTTGTTTTAAATTACCACAATTTATAGTAGATGCTTTGAATGCTCTTCTGATCAGGAGAGTGGACTATAAATTGAAGAATATAATAATGATTAAATGATAATAATAACAATGTGTAGGATTTAACTATACTGTAAAATTGCCATTGAAAATTCCATTGTCTTTTTCTTCCGCCCCACTTCTTTTTGCTTTCATTATAAATTGGGCCTAGATTATTATATCTGCTTTTATTGATTAATTAGAAAATAGATCATTTGAAAATTATTAATATTTGTTTTGCTGTTTATTTAGGTGATACATTTTGTTATTTTAGCGTTTTTTTAACTGAAGTTTTTCGTGTGATGATAGTGTACGTTATACCTAACTGATTCTATGAAGAGAGGACTCCATTCATCATTAAAGGTTAATAAATGATTGTAACACTAAGTAAATTGTATAAACTAGTCTTGATATCTTTGGGATAATAACATGCCTATTACTATCAATTCAGCACACTTGTCTTTCCAGATGTTATGGAGTACATTTCTCATTAGTCCCAGACAGCATGGGCAATGGCTATTGATATTTAGAATTGTAAGCTAAAACTACTGTAGTTTTTTTAAATTGATAAACCAACTTTAAAAAATAAATATTACAGAATATTCTGAAATTTATCTGAAAAGATGCTATTCTTTGTAAAGAAGAAGGTGCAAGGCATATTTCAGGTTTATAATCAAGGAATTCTCAGAAACATCACTGGATTGCAGAAGACACATCTGATGTGTGTGCATGTGTGTGCCTGTGTGCACGCGCACACACACATGAAATACTTCCAGGTTCCACTTACCCACATTATTCATAGTTATTATATCTATTTATCATCTGAACAGTAACTTCTGGGTTAATATTCAGTCTGTTTCACTGTTTTGGCTAGAACCCCAGTACTGAGCACGTGATATGCTTTCTGATATACTGGCTATAATTTGTATCAAGCAGACTTGCATAGCACTTTTGTGAAAAACAAAATTCTGTCTGAAATTACCCTGCAAATTGCAATATAATAAATATGTCAAATATTACTTGCATCTTTTTGTGGTACCTACAGCACAGCTTGTATTTGACAATCAGTGCGAAACTGAGGAACAAAAGAGACATTATGGAAATGGAACAGACCATTGGAGTTAAGAGTTCTTTGGGAAAAGAGCATATTTATCAAAAATAAAAAATAAATCAGATGATTTGTCCCTAATCCCTCTGAATATGACAACGAAACCTGACAAGTCTGCTAAAGACATCTTAAATCCCATTAAAGATGTAAAACCTGTGACATGGCTGAAACATTTAAAATGCAAAACAGCTTCAGGTAGATACTGACAGGGAATAGGTCAATATTTGAGAAAGGCTGGCAAAGAGGATTTTAAGAAATCATTATCAGGGGCTGGAAAACATATTTAGCATATTATCTATGTAAAGAAAACTTAGCAAGGGCTGTGATTTTTAGTATTGTGGCATCCATTATTAGTGGCAAGACCTTTGTTATCTTACTTTAATGTTGTCACCAAACCTTCAAGATTGGAATCAAAGTTATCAGACATTAATGTTGCTTCTTGTTACCATTTTGAAGAGGGAAACGCCCAACGGTTGGCTCTTTGTGCCATTATTCAGGATTTTATATAGAATAAAAGCTTACCAACATTTTTTTCACTGCAGAAAGTGTAGATTTACCTATCTACCTAAATCATAATGTATCTGTTTGCAGCTTACATTTGGCAGAACTATCCAGTTTGGTTCCAAATTGAGGGAGGGGGGGAGAGGTGGATTAAGTGAAATTTTGAGAAAAACGATAGATGTTCTCACCAAATAACAATGTATTGGATGTAGATAATGATAAAATAAGCATCTATCATGAGATAAACTTTTCAAATTATTGCCTACCATCAAAGGTGGGATTCGGGTGGTTTGGACTGGTTCAGGGAAACCAGATGTTAATTTTATGTCCAGTTTGGTGAACCAGTAATTCCGATGACTGGCTGACTCTGCCCCGCCCTACCCCACCCCTCCCTTCCAGGTGTCCTGACACATCCCATTTTGGATCCCAGGTAACTGCAGGGGGCACGTGGAGCCCGGGGAGGTGGAAAATGGGCCTTTCAGAGGCTTGTGGAGGGCAAAAATGGGCCTATTTCCAGCCCCCAGAGAACCTCTGGAGCCCAGGGAGGTGGAAAATGGGTCTCCCAGAGGCCTGTGGTGCTAAAATGGGTCTATTTCCAGCCTCCAGAGCCCAGGGAAGTTGAAAACAGGCCCTCTGCAGCCCATTGTTGCTCCCAGGAGGCTGCAGGGAGGCCTACTAGACCCAAAATGGGGCACAGGAGTAGCAACACCCCACTGCAGCCCATATTTGCTCCCAGGGAGGTGCAGGAGGCCGAGTGCTGCCTGTCACACACCCTGGCAAAGCCCACCATGGCCATGCTCACCTAGCCAGTCATTAGAGCAGAGAACCAGTTGTTAATTTATTTGAATCCCACCACTGCCTACCACACTTTCAACTACCCAACTGTATGACCTGAGCTTAGCTCTGTTTTAAAAAAAATCAACTCTTCTAATTTTTTTTTAATTCCTGAGAAGACCTCTAGAAATAATATACAACTGAGAAGACTTATTGCAATAGAAAACTGGCATTTTAAATCATATTTATTCCCTATTTAACTTAAAAGAATAATCTAAACTATATCTATAAAATCTGATTGACAATAGAATCTAATGGACTCAAAGAAATGCTACTTAAAAATAGTGAAATGTAAAGACCTTGCTTCCAGTGTGCTCCCAAATTAACCTGATGATGAACATTATCCCCCTGGATCATTATGTCAGCAAAGTATTACTTACCTTACTTAATGAAAAAAATGTGTTTAAAAGGTATTTTAAAAGTTTTGAACTTACAGCTAGTTAAAATAAATGCATTATGTATTATATAGAGAAAAATGAAATGCATTGCATTGATATAGTGAAAAAAATGGTAACTTAATAGCAGGAAAAGATCTAAGTTACTGCTTCTGTACATTGAAGAGAAGTGTTAACATGTTGAAACATGAATTCTGAAATTGTTGAAAAGCATATATTCACACTAGAGCTCAGAAAAGCTTTAAGAATTTAAAAAAAGGAAAATTCTTCTGTAAAGGTGATTGTGGAATCGCCTTATAACCTAGGCCGTAAATATTCATAAGCTGGCAAGATAAGACATTCATGCATATTTAATCATTATGATCCTCTGAATACAGTGTGTGTCAGGGCCCATGAAAAAACAGATTACCTCCTGGGATGTTTTCACCTGCAATACCTGCTTATATAACTCACCCACTTATACTTGTCTTGGGTAAGTTAAGGAACAATATCAGTCTAGCAGAGAAGTAATATTTGTAAAGAGCTAGAAAAAAATAATCCTCACAAAATACCCAAGAAGTGACACACATGAAATTGGTATTTTAATGATGATAATAAAGAGGGGATAAAGAACAAAATAAATACCCAAGAGAAAAGAGAAATGTAGCATAGAAGTGATATACTTTCATATCATAGCTTCTATGCACCTTTTTATGTCCAAATTTTCAAAGACTGAAACACACATTAATTTTGATGTGATTAATAGTTTCATGTAACATTGACGTGTCGCTTTGGTATCCAATGATGGATATCACATTACAGATAAATAGCAATAGGTTCAGAGCACAACAACCCAAATGGTCATGTATAAAGTTTCTCTTGGATCAAGTTCAACTCCTGGCTGTTTTAGATATAGCAGACAAGAGAACCTACCTGTCTCTCTCTAAACAGCAAGATTACTATTTACAGTATATGGAAGATAAGCAGGAAATCTTATAGAAAACTTTTAAAAAGCTGTAAAAGAAGGCAATAGCAAAATTCTGTTATTTCAAAAAAACAAACCAACCCCATATATCATGCAACTTTTGGAAAAGGTCCTTGCCTTAACGAAGATTTTAAATTAAGTTCTGCATACAAGTTCAAATATGGTTTTTTTTCCTGCTGCCCCAAATAGTTCTAAATTTTAAAAATAATTACCTAGACCCATAAAATGAATTTCATAGATGGCTGGTGATTCTGCCTTTGTGAAGATTTTCAAACAGCGATTAGACAACCATCTGGAGCTTCTCTGCTAAACAGGAATTCATTCTGAAATCCTAGAACTCCTACTTTCAATGATATGATTTTTTCACCAAAAGATTGCCCCACTTCTAATAACTACCCCTGTTTTACACACCATGGCAATTTTCTAAATGCTGTTAACAAGAAACTAGACAAAGAAAACATATTATGCTTCTTTCTCAGCAGTCTGGTATTTGGTATCCTTCCTCTCTTTATGAAAAAAAAACTTGTTAGGAGTAATTTAGGTCAGGTTTTCAGAACATTAGTCTACTATTTATAAGTCACTAAGTGCAAAGAAACATAATTCAGAAAGTTGGTTTCCCTTTTTGTAATTGCCTATTGCCTGCTTAATTTTTTACCTACATTTTTGATAACTGATATTCACTGTTGACCCAGGAAGCCCATTGTAGAAAGAAACCCTCCCTATGAACGTTGTTGGTTTCCATGGAATGAAGTTTGATCTTTTTCTCAACTATACAGTAGCATATTCTTTCTAAGGAGGATATAATCAAGATAGTCCATAATTGCCTATCAATCTAACAGTATGGCAATTGACAATCTCTTTATATTTCAACTCTAACCCTTTCAGTCTTAAAGGTTTGGTGAGGAGAAATCCAAAAATTATTTTAAAGAGGAAAAAAATGCTTACACAATTGCACCCATGGAGACATGTGTATATACACAGCACACAGAGATACAAACTTAACAAAGTGCTAAGTCTGCCCACCAACTAACTAAATCTCCCTCTCTCTCTCTCCCTCTCCCCCTCTCCCCCCTCTCCCCCCCTCTCTTTCTCTTGACAAATCCGAGCAGCCGCTGCTGGGAGCCCATCCCATGCCTTCTCCCAACCCCCATACCCCTTTTCTCAGCTACTTTCTGCCTTGTGATTTCTGTCTCCAGGCTGGTTCTCCTCTCCTATTATCGTGGAAGGCATCTCACAAAAAACACTGTGCGGCAGTTGGAAACTGCTGTGCAGTGTTTTGTTGCCAATGTGCGGCCGCACAGCCGTGCAGCTTAGGGGGAACATTGTCTATGAGCATATAGGAGATAGGATTTCCTGGAGCATCACCCTGTGCTGATGCTCTAATGCATACAATTTTAACTGAAGGGCTCTTTAGTTTCAGAAAGAAGATTGTTGCTTAGACTGGTGCTTCCCATATATTCATAGAAACTGAAACATCTGAAAAGAAATATTCTGTCCTTCAATATGCCAAGTGGAACCCTTGCACTTTTTCTCTGAAAAGAGCCATCCCTAACTTTAGGTAGAGTGAGGCAATCAACTATGGCAGTTAAGCATCCTGGCTGGGAAATTGTAGGAGTTGGAGTCCACAATAGAGGTGGCATTCTACCGGTTTGGACTGGATCGCCCGAACCAATAGCGGAAATTGTGGGTGGCTCCACCCATCTGCACTCTATGGCATCCCATTTAGTCCCCTTTTTTGGCAAAAGCACATGTGTGGAAAAATCTGCGCATGTACAGAGGTGGCACATGTGAGCGAAGTGAGCGCACATTTGCGCTCACATTTGTGAACCGGTAGGGAAGGTAAGTGTATACCACCCCTGGCCAACACAAAATGACTAAGATGGAGAAGCAGTGATCTAAGAGATACTGGAAGAGGAAAGAAGCAACTCCCATCTACAGTATGTGTTAGATATCAGTTCTAACTACAGTGGTTTCCACCAA
The DNA here is from genome assembly GCF_051295495.1 of Thamnophis sirtalis. Taxonomy (NCBI): domain Eukaryota; kingdom Metazoa; phylum Chordata; class Lepidosauria; order Squamata; family Natricidae; genus Thamnophis; species Thamnophis sirtalis. The sequence continues at coordinate 59,420,307 of NW_028261387.1, forward strand.
GGTCTTCTGTTCCAGCGGGAACAGAGGTTTAATCCTATTGGTTGAAGGGTCTGACAGCTCCTTATAAAAGGGCTGCTGTCAGACTCAACCTTCGCTAGATTGTTCTCACTTGTTGCACTTAATAAAGAGCTGTTGTTACCGTTAAGTCTGTGTGTGCCTATCCATTACCCAATCTAACAGTATGCTTCTGAGCCCCCTCCCATTCATTGATCAGATGGCTGGTCTGGTTTCTTTGGGCCACAACCAGGCTTTGCATCTTCCTACATTAGATTGTTCTATTCAGATGTAATGAAAATTCCTTATCTCTAAAATGTAACAGGCAATGTTTCTGAAATAATGAGACTTGGTCTTTTAAGACTTGAGGCAAAACCAAGCATCTTTGGCTGGATAAATCACCATAAATCTGCTTGAATTTTAAAATGAGTATTTTGTGGAGGTGGGGGGGGGGGGAGTGTCAAGCCCATGCCCTGTGTGGGAAGTCTCAAGGATGTTTGAATGGCACAGAAGAGGAAGTTACACTGATAGCAGAAAAGCTGCTTTTCTTGTCCAATTACTGCAGTGAAAAAATTACACTGGTAAATTCACTATGTAATTCTTGAAGTGATAAAATCTCAAAGACAAAACTATAATAAGAAACAAAAATTTCACCAACGTATGTGTACATACATAAATATATTGCATGATGTAAACAAATAGTTTAAGGTGATATTGTTGCCCTTGTTCCAATTTCTACTTAGACTTTAAGAAAATCCAGCAAATTAGAAACTTGAGTTTTTAATAATTCTGCAATGTAATGAAAACTGCTGAACTTTGTATACTATCAAGGATTTGGAAATGAAACTTCTTTGGCTATAACTTGCATTAGTATTTCAAGTCAAACTATCCCAATCAATTCATAAGAAGTTCCCAGTGAATTATATTTCCAGTTCTATTGGGCCTCAATTTTCAGATTTCCCTGCCAGCATGACCAGTTAAATAAGGATACAAAATATATGAGTGTCCTTTGTTTTAATAATCCTATCTAGCAAATTTGGTCTATAAAAAGCTATTCATATGAATGTATATGTCAGAGGTAAGATGCACTTTGACTCATTCAGTTTTTAGACTGTAGAATAGGCTTTAAGCCAAGAACTTGTTGGCTTATTTCTAAGGTCCTGAGACTGCATATGGCGAATGTCCAAAAGTCATGAGGATTTTATTCATTCTTGCAGAAATCCCGGGGGTTTTGTTATTGCCTGTTAGAAGCAGATAAGATGGGAAGCAAATAATGATTGGGATTTTCAGTACTTTTTGTGCTGGTGTGTGTGTGTGGAATTTAAATAGAACCTTATAATGCCCTTGGCATCAGGACTAGAGTTATAGGGAAAGCTATGATGACCTCTCAACTATTATTTTTAGAAATATACAGATGGGCTACACTTTTGTTAAAATTTGCAGAAATTGTAGGGCAGAATTTCATATCCCACTACATTCTTTTCTTTAATCAAAGGAGAACCTGAGACCAGAATCACCAGATCTCTGCCCACTTGTCTACATTTAAGGTAACGATTTATGTTATATTGAGACCCACTAGTTTTGTTTTTGCTTCATTTATCTGTCAAGTTGTTTATTTTGATTACAGATATTTGATTACAGACCTATCAGCCTGACCTCAATTCCAGGAAAGATTCTAGAAAAGATAATCCAGCAATGAATTAGCGAACACCTATTACAAAGTAATAGCCAAAAGCCAACATGGGTTTGTCAAAAACAGATCATGCCAGACTAACCCTATTGCATTATTTGACAAATTGACAAAATTAGTGGACCAGAGGAATGCTGTCAGTATAGTTTACTTGAACTTCAGTAAGGCATTTAATAAGGTAGACCATAACCTACTACTAGATAAAGTAGAAGAATGTGGGTTGGACAGCATCACCACCAGATGGATTCGTAATTGGCTGACCAATTGCACTCAACGTGTAGTCCACAATGGAACTGCATCTACATGGAGGGGAGTATGCCATGGAGTACCCCAAAGCTCTATTTTAGGCCCAGTACTCTTCAACAGCTTCATCAATGATTTGGATGAGGGAATAAATTGGGAACTCATCAAATTTGCAGATGACACCAAGCTGGCAGGAATAGCCAACACTCCAGAAGACAGGCTTAAGATACAGAAGGATCTTGACAAACATGAACATTGGGCACTATCTAATAAAATGAAATCCAATGGTGAAAAGAGTAAGGTTCTACATTTAGGGAAGAAAAACAAAATGCACAAGTACAGTATAGGTGGTACCTTCCTCAATAATAGTAACTGTGAAAGGGGTCTTGGAGTCCTAGTGGACAACCATTTAAACATGAGCCAGAAGTGTGCATCAGCTGCCAAAAAAGCCAACACAGTTCTAGGCTACATAAACAGAGGGATAGAATCAAGATCACGTGAAGTGTTAATACCATTTTATAATGTCTTGGTAAGGCCACACTTGGAATACTGTATTTGGTTTTGGTCGCCACGATGTAGAAAAGATGTGGAGACTCTAGAAAGAGTGCAGAGAAGAGCAACCAAGAGGATTAGAGGACTGGAGGCTAAAACATATGAAGAACGGTTGCAGGAACTGGGTATGTCTAGTGTAATAGAAAGAACTAGGGGAGACATGATAGCAGTGTTCCAATCTCTCAGGGGTTGCCACAAAGAAGAGGGAGTCAAACTATTCTCCAAGGCACCTGAGGGCAGAACAAGAAGCAATGGGTGGAAACTAATCAAGGAGAAAAGCAACTTCGAACTGAGGAGAAATTTCCTGACAGTTAGAACAATTAATCAGTGGAACAGCTTGCCTCCAGAAGTTGTGAATGCCCCAACACTGGAAGTCTTTAAGAAGATGTTGGATAGCCATTTGTCTGAAATGGTATAGGGTTTCCTGCCTAGGCAGGGGTTTGTACTAGAAGACCTCCAAGGTCCCTTCTAACTCTGCTATTGTATTGTATTGTATTGTATTGTATTGTATTGTATTGTATTGTATTGTATTGTATTGTATTGTATCTAGATCGCAGATATGTCAGTCTCACTGTAAGGTAACTGTGAATCACAGAAATTATATTCAAATTACCTTCTGATACCATTCAGATTCTATTTATTGAGAAATTAAAGTTTCAAAACAACGGCAAGTGTATAATATATCTAAAACAGTTAAGGGAAATCACTAACTTTTTAAAGCTTTAGAAACACTGTTTCCAATAAACTGGTTTATTCCCAAATTTACTTTCTTCCGAGTAAGAAATAGGATAGTTATCTAACAAGAATTCTCTGTAGACCAAAATTGTGGGTTATGGCATTAATCTTGTGCCTTCAAAAGTTTCAATGGAAAAAAGGTAGAGAAAATACAAATGATCTGTCAATTACTTTATGATAGGAAAAAGAAAAGCATGCTGATATTGTTTCTGTTGATTGCTAAGATTGTTGTAGAACAACTTGTTTGATTTGTGCCTCCAGGTCAGTGTTAACTCTAAATGACCACATAAATTTGAACAACTTGTTCAATTTTTGGTTCAATTAATATTATTTGCATTCATATGAAATGTGTTTATATCTAGGTGTAGTATAATAAGACCTGCCATATTATCACAGAAATAAACATCACTATTACCTTCTTCAGTATGATGTTTCTGAATGTTAAAGAATGAACATGGGAAGGAAAATAATATTCCTTTACATTACATGGAAAAAGTGTTAATTTTTTTCTGAGTGTACTTTTTTTGAGAAATATTGTGAATAGAGAATATATAGACAATTGTTACAAGTTGAAATTAATTGACTTTTACTTATTTAGGGACCTTAGAGAATCCCACCATTAAATAAAACCCAAAATATATTGTAGTAAAGATATATATATCAGGGACGTGCAGTCACTAGAGGCAAGGGAGGCGGGGCCTCACCAGTCTCCTCAGGGAAAGGAAAGACTTTTAAAGAATTTTTTAAAAATAATTAAAGCCAGGATAGTTGCTACCAGATTTCAAGTCACAGTGGCTTGGTGTTTGGTCTCAGTATTAACTAGGAGGATGCCAGATAACTCAGGGCCTCCTTTGCATAAGGAATTTTTCGCCTTTTAAAAGTTAAGAAAGAGTTAAAAAGCAAAAAATTCCATATGCAAAGGAGGCACTGATTTTCCCGCCTCCTGATCTGGGAGCAGCGAATCATGCCTTGCAGTTGGTTGAGCACGCTTACGTTGGGCGGGAAGAGTCAGTTCTTCAAGCAAACTTCAGCCTGAGCGGAAAGTAAGCGGAGCGCTGGCCGGAGGGAACGACGTGCTGCCTTTTTGGCCCTCAGGTGCGTGTCTGGAGCGATACTTCTGCCACTCGTGGCAATCGCTAGTGTTGAAGACGGAGTTGGGGCCTGCAGAGAAGAGTGCAGCCGTCACCCATCGGCAGGGCCTGTCAGAAGGCCTGCGCCCCTCCCCGTGCCCTGTGCATCGAGATGGGTTCCATGGCTGCGGATCTTCCCCAGAGGGAGATGGACGATCTCCTCGGCGGCGGGGGACTTTAACCCTGGAACACCTGGCCTGGCACCTGGGGGAGGGCAATGCCTGGGTCAGCAGGAGCACCGTTCAAGTGCGCCAAGGGGAGCCGGCGTGGGGCGGGGCTTCCCTGCCCGATCGGCCGCCGAGTGAGTGCTTCCTCAGCCAGGGGAGCGCAGGAGCCACCGCAGCCGCTCCCCGGGGCGGGGACCTGAACGCTCACCCTCTTCTCCCTCACAGAGCATGCGCGCGCCAGCCAGCAAGATGAGCGGGCCTCCACTTCAGGGCCCCGGCGGGAGGACTTTAAGGTCATGACTCGGTCCCGCTCTATGGCGGACACCGCCGGGGCCCTGCCGCCACTTTAAAGTCCCGGCGCCCGCGTCCGCCATAGAGCGGGTCCTGGTTCCGCTCTATGGCGGATGTGGAGCCGGGGCTTTGGCGGGGTTTTCGCTCTTACCTCACCGGCCATGAGGCTCACTGCACGTCTCTGATGTATATATAAGCCATAAACTTGAGTTGTAAATCACAGTGCCTGGGTTTATAAACATACTCCAGTTAACAAACTATTGTTGTATTGTTTTGTCAAAGTGCAATGTATAAACCTAACCACTGAATGTATTATGAAAATAAATTCTCAAGTCTGAATTTTTATATGGCAGCTCTTACATTTTATATGGTATAACGTATGTTCTTCTTTACATTGATTTGCATCCACATGGCAGTATTATTCCGAAAAGGCACACTAATGGCATTTCTTTTCCTGTTTGTCTCAGTGTGAGTTGATGCTAAGGTTGAATACTATTTGCATTTCTATGTGATTGCTCTAGTCCAAGGGTGTCAAACTTGTAACATCACATTATTGTCATGTGACATTTCACGTTTTGCCCATTTGCTGAGCTGGGATGGGCATGGCCTGTGCATGACGCATCCAGCCTCTGGGCAGCCAGTTTGACATCTCTGCTCAAATCAAAAGAATCTAAGCATCCCATGCTGATACTGATCATCAATAAAATCTGGCAGGTCTAGTCAATGCTATTTTAGAGATTCATGAATTCTGTGGCTGTGACTGGTGGAAGTGCTGTTTGTCTTACAGAACAAATTTTCTTTGTTGCACTTTGAACAATTTCAGGCCTGAAAATCATAGCCAGATTTTGAAGGATATAGGGAATGTTAAGTGGAATAACGTTAACCTCATAATATAACATATGAATTATAATCTTTAGCTGCTTGAGATAAAAGACAAGGGTATTTTTAAGAAACAGAAATGGGGAAAACCCAGGATCTCATTTTACCTAGAACAGTGGATGCCTTTTCATCCTTGAGCATTTCAAATAAAAGGTTGGCACACTTAAGAAATTTCTTACACACAAACACACACACACACACACACACACACACACAAACAATCTGTTCCTAAGAAAGCTAACATGATGTGTGTCTGTGTGATTTATAATATATAGTTTTAAATAGCTTTCTCATATCTTCTCTTACAAAGAGCTACTTTAATAGGGATATTGCATGCTTCATCTTATGATGATGCATTTTCTATTATTAAACTTTGTCTTCCCTCAGGATAGAAGGAAGACAAAGTGTAATGATAAACAGATACATTATGTTTTCCTGCCTACTAAACAAATATGCTGGTTAAAACCTGTTCTTTCTCTTCTAGGAACAATAGAAATAAAACACTTAAGAATAGTTCCGAGAGGATAACTGACATCGTGACGGCACAATGTGCAAACTTGGTGCTCCGAGATCGCAGTGAATTTCTGCTGCTGGACGGTCCATTTGGACCTAAACCATCCCGCAGAGATCGTGATTGAGAAGGGTACCTCCTGCTGATCTCAGGGACATCGCAAAGTCCCTGAAAGATCCAGGAATAGCTCTTTTTTTTCCGGCGACAGAAACGCAGCTAATGAAGCTGCTGAAGTTGGGACAGCTCCAGAAAGGGAAGAAAGCAGAAAGAGAAAGTGTGTCAAATTGGTGAGGAAATTTTATTATTACTACCCAAGAAAAAAAAATACGTTAACATTGAAGACAGAAGACTGTAGGCGGTGAGATTGATCTGCATTGATCTATCCAGTTTCTAATTTTTTTTTCATGGATGGAACTTTTGCAGGGGTCCCTATTTTTTAAACTGAATGGATTAATTCTTTCTTCTTTTTTCACTTTTGCTTATACCTATGGATTAAAATTCCTTTTTTATATAATACTTGATTTGATTGATTTGATTGTTTTTGATCTCCATTTAAGGGTTGTTTTTTTTCTTAAGCTTGGAATATAAAGAAGATAATAAGAAGGATTATAAAGAGGGTTGTAACAACAGGAGGAAAGGCAGTTACACTACTACTTAGAGGCTGGTGGCTGGATATTATTTTTCTTCTTTCTCTTTGATCACTTGAGATTCAAGGTTCTTTCAGTTTGTTTACTGACAGTGATAGTAGGAAGAGCACAAGTTGTTTATACAGGTGCCTTTTGGAAGTTCTATCACTAGCTATTGGAGGGAAGACAACATTTTGACTTGAAAGATAATAAATGAACCTGTTTGAAGTTTATTAAAATAGCCTTGAACCCTATAGTGGCAGTGTCTACAAAATTGAAAGAATGGCTCAACAGGAAAAAGAAACTGTAACATTGAAAATGATTATGTTTGAAATTCAAAATCTATTAGTTGTGACAGAGAGAATTGAAAAGAGATTGGAGAATGTGGAATACAAAACAGAAAAATCTGATGGAGAAACTGAGAATGTTTACCAAATGAAGAGTAGAGGACAGAGTTCAAAAGATGGAAGAAATAAATGAGCAAAGAGATAAGAAAACTGTGGATACTGACAACAAAGTGAGCGTGGTTGGTAATGGCAAGAGAGGAATATGGAAAGGGGAGATAGATGGATGGAACTCTACCCTAGACTTCAAAGCACAGAAGAAGAAAAGAGAGAAAAATGGACGGAGATAAAGAGAGAAATCTTGACAGAAGCACTAGCAATAACCAAAGATAAGCTGATGGAAAGAACAGATGTTGGGTTTCAAGCTTTTATGAGATACGAAAGGAATAACATGTTGCCAAGAGAAGTTTATACAAGATTTATTAAGAAAATAACTAGAACATTAATGCTACAAATGGGAAGAGATATAAGACCGTACTATTACTGGAAAGATACAGGTTGATGCAATGAAAATATATAATAAAAAATTAAGCTAAATTTAATTTACTAGTAGTATGTATAAAATGAAGCGACAATAGCTATAGTTAAATAATGATTAATAATGATAGCAATACATATAGATATATTAGTTTGATAATATGAAATTTTATATAAACAACACATGGAGATTATGAGAGGAGGTTTAAAAGTTTTATCTAGAATATGTTATAAAGATGCATTGTGATTGGATGATTTTAGGATGATTTAATGGAATGTTATCATATAATCCTATTCTAGATTTTGAATATTATATATAAAAGGATGTAAAAACAATTATAGTCAAATTAAGGTTGAGATATAATAATTGTGATATACATGATGTAGATGAATTTGAACTACGCGATTTGATATGAAAAGCAGGTGGTGACTGGGAAGAGATGCATGGGAATACTGTAACCAACTGACACACTTTCTACAATTTGTAACGGAAGATGGTTTTTTATTTTTATTTTATGTCTGTTGCGCGCTGAGGAGTTCAACAATAAGTCCAATAACCATATCCAACGTAAGAATAAATCCAACTGAAACTGCAGATGTCTGCATGGAAAACAGCGGAACTAGTCCCCAGGGTCAGGTTGGACTCTCCTTCACAGCCCCCTGAAAACGACCCTTCAGGTAAGACAATGGTCATTTTCCAGGGTGCTGCTCTGGAGAGTCCAAGCAAGGGACATACCCAAGCTAAATGTCACTAGGACAGGAAGCAGTCATGTTCAGGGTCTCTCCGCTGGTATGAATGTCCTGAAGAACTCGCCTCCCAAAAGCCCCTTCCGCTGAGGCAAACTTGTCCAACTTGTAATTCCAAACAAATGGAGATAACAAAGTCCAAGTAGCCACCCTGCAAATCTCCTCGATCAGCGCTTGCGTCACCCAGGCTGCCGTGGTGGCGGCACTCCTAGTAGAATGTGCCGTGATGTGGCTAGGCACAGGTTTGGACTGCAGAACATGAGCGAGAGTAATGCAGGCTCTCAATCACTGTCCGATAGTAGAGGAGGAAACCTTGCGGCACTGGGAGGCCAGTTGGAAAGAAACGGAGAATGATTCAGAATGACAAAACACAGCCGTGCGGTTGAGATATATGCGGAGCATCCTACGGACATCGAGCATGTGCCAACACTTCTGCCTTGTGAACAAAAACCTGGGACAATGACCTCTTGGGCCTGGTGAAACAAGGAGTTGATCTTAGGGATGAACGTTGGGTCCAGCCGGAGGACCACCCTGTCCTGTTGTATCAAACACAAGTCTTCCTTAACTGATAGGGCTGTCAGCTCTGAGATATGTGGCACAGAAGTGATGGCAATCAAAAAGGTGGTTTTAAAGGTCAAATGTTTAAGGCTGGCCGACCGAAGTGGTTCAAACAGAGGACCGATCAAGGTGCTGAGGTTCCAGGAGGGGTATCTGTGGACCACCGGGGGCCTCAGATTGGTTGTGCCCCTCAGAAAGTTACGGATAGTAGGATGACGCCTAAGGGAGAAGTGTTCATCAGGAGTGAGAATTGTGGAAATTGCAGCCACCTGACATCGTAGAGTGTTGGGCACCAGGCCTTTGTCAAGAAGTCCAAGATGATGGGAATCTTGGCCGAAGTTGCTGATACCTCATGAGAGATGCACCAGGCATTGAACGACCTCCAGGTGGCATCATAGATCTGGGTTGTGGAGGGCCACCTGGATGCCTGGATGGTGTGGATGACTTTGGTAGCCCTTGCTCTGGAGATACCTCTCAAGTGCCAGATAGCCAGCTGTAGCCACTGGGGCTCTGGATATTGGTGGGGCTCTGGATGTTGGCTGAGGGAAATCTCGTGTAGAGAGATCCCCCAAGCAGGGTTGATGGAAAGACTCACCAGATTGGCAAACCATGTTCTCCTGGGCCAGAACAGTGCCACAAGCAAGACCTCCACTTCCTCCAACAGGATCTTCCGAATGACTCTGGGAAGGAGAGGCAATGGCGGGAACGCATACAACAGTCTCCGCAGTCATGGGCAGTGCAAGGTGTTGACTCCCTCAGCTTGTGGATCGTGAAACCTCATGAAGAACCTGGGAAGGTACGTGTTGGCCAGGGTGGTGAAGAGGTCAACAAGCGTATAGCCGAACCTCTGGGACCGATGTTGGAATAGTTGCAAATGTAGTCGCCACTCTGAGTGGTCAACCGTGGCCCTGCTCAGCCAGTCCACCTGGAAGTTGCTTACTCCAGAGATGTGCCCCGCCTGTATTGATTGGAGATGTTTCTCTGCCCACCGACCCAGGGTGTCAGCTTCTGTCATTAGGGATCTGGAGTAAGTGCCCCCCTGGAGGTTGATGTGCACCTTTGTAGCTACATTGTCTGTTAGCACTTTCACATGATGCCCCTGTATGTTGAGGCAGAAATGGATGAGGGCCAATCTGACTGCTCTCAGCTCCAGCCAATTGATGCTGTGAAAGGCTTCAGCTGAAGACCACCTGCTCTGTGCGAGCTGATTGCGGAGGTGGGCTCCCCAACCATAAAGGCTGGTATTGGCTGGCTCCCTGAATGGGGTGCCCCTTGCCAGGGCTGGAGACAGCCACCACTTGAGGGATCGACGTACCTTCGGGGAGACTGGTACCAACGTCGCTGAGCTGCTCTTGTTGGCCCTCTGGTAGGGCAGCAGGAGCCACTGCAAGGGACAAGAATGGAGTCCTGCCCATGGGACAATGGACAGCATGATATCATCTTGCCTAGGAGTTGCTACAACTGCACGACCTTGGTGTGAGGGGACCGCTGCACCTGTAGGACCCTTTCTTTGAGGCTTGCTACCTGCTCCAGGGACAGGAAGACCTGGCAGGTGACAGTGTTGATGAAGGTGCCCAGGTGTTGCAACCTGGTCATTGGTTGAAGATGACTTTTCTCCAAATTTACAGAGAAGCCATGGTCCTGAAGGAACTTCATGGTGTACCTCTAGTCTTGAATCTCCTGCTGTGGTGATGACGACTGGATGAGGATGTCATCTAGGTAACAATGGAGCCACATTGGACGAGATTTGAGGAAGGTTGCCACTGCTGCATTTGTAAATGTCTTGGGGGCCAATGACAGGCCGAACTGCAAGGCCCGGTACCAGTAGTGGTGGCCGGCATAAACGAATCTCAAGAACCTGCGGTGAGCTTTGCGAATGGGGATTTGGCGGTAGGCCTCTTTGAGATCTATAGAAGTTAAGATGTCTACTGGCCTGATGTAGCCCAGGATGGACTGCAGGTACTGCATCTTGAATCTCCGGTAAGTTATGTGATAATTTAATCTTTTTAGATCTAGGATTCCCCTCCCCCTCGGAGCTTTTGGGGACCAGGAACACAATGGTGACCTGGTGGAACTAATTCTATGGCTCTGATGTCCCTGAGATGCCGGATCTCCTGTTCCATGAAAGCCCTTTTGACGGGACATGAGGGAGTGGGACAGCGGATGAAGTGTTGGGGGGAAGAGAGAGAAATTCTAAGGTCAGACCCAAGCAAATTGTCTGTAGGACCCACTGGTCCAACGTGATCTGCTCCCATTGGGCGTGGAACAACTGAAGAAGCCCTCCTATGGGAGCTGTCCGATGGTGGTCATTTATATCTTTTGAAAGGTTGGGAACCAGACCCCCTCGAAAGGGACATCTGGAGAAATTCTGCTGGCGACCTCTGTTGCGAAATGGTTGACGGTCCTGGAACCTGTCAGCCTGCTGCGAATATGGCCAATGGAAAGAAGTGGAGCTGGTGGAAGGCTCTGCATTCCAAAAGGGCTGCCTCCTGTAGGAGTTGGAACCCTTCCGGTCAGATTTCCTGGTGACCGATGGCATTACCTTCTTTTTGTCCTTGTTTTCTATAAGGACTGGGTCCAGGACCTCCCCGAAAAGCCTATCCCCTTTAAAGGGGGCAGAAACAAGCTTCCACTTGGAACACATGTCGACATTCCAGTGCCTGAGCCACAAGAGGCGATGGATAGCAACACTGGATGCCAAGGCCCTGGATGCAAACTTGGCTGTGCTCAGGATGGCATCGGCGGTATACTCAGTAGCCGCCATAATCCTATTGCCTGCCTCAGTTTGGTATCTCCGGCTGGAAGTTTGGTGAGCAACTGTTGCAACCAGAGAAGGGTGGCCCTAGAAAGGAAGGACACAGAGGCGGACATTTTAATCGCCCAAGCAGCTGCCTGATGCATTTTATGGCAGGCATACTCTGTTTTCTTGGCCTCTGCCTTGAGTCCCTCCAGTAAATCAGTGGGGAGTACAGAGGATGAGGTGAGGAGGATCAATGGAGGTAATTTAAGCCAAGTCTTCTAGACTGGCATCTACCGTGTACAACTTCTTATTGTTGCTACTGGAAGTAGCAAGGAGGGCCGGTTGCGCCCATTGCTTTTGAACCACATTCAGAAAAAGCTTGGCGACTGGCACTATCTCTTGGGCCAACACAGGCTCCTCAAAGAGGTCCCCAGATAGGTCATCTGGATTGTTAGTCGGCTGATCTGGAGGGGTAGACTCCTTTGCCTTATTCAATATGGTTTTGAAGTTGGCAAGCTTAAATAAATCTGAAAAGACAGGCTTTTCAGATGCAACATCCTCATCCCCTGAAAACTCAGGTTCCGGCCTAGGTAGGATGTCCTCCTCCTCCCAGTCAGAATCTCGCTGGCCAGAGAGAAATGTGGAGACTGAGAAGGCTGGGTAAAGGACGCCTCCCTAGGGGTATCTTGGGGCTGGAGATGTCAGGTCTTGCGTGGGCACTTGCCCCGCTGCAGCATGCCCACCTCTGTCCCCTGAGATATAGCCCTGTTAATGACCTCTTGCATATCCACTGAAAGATTAAGGCCTTGCTCCTCGACAGGTCGAACCCCTGTAATGGGTCGGCCAGCCATTTGCTGGGGTGCCAAGGGGCCCATGGGAACTGGCCCTTCCTTCAGGTCTGAAGGACAGGTAAAGAGATTGGCCTGGTCAGCCAATGATAGGCCTGGAGAAGTTGCCATGGCAAGGGAAGCCATGGGAGAGAACTCCTGGCCTTCCTCATCACTATCGGAGATGGGTTGATCTGGTTGAACCCTCATGGAAGGCTCCACTGGAGACACCGACTGGGAGGTTTGGGCCTGCTGCTGAGCCTTGGAAAAGTGCTTCCCTATAAGGCCTTCTGACGACAGATGGCATCTCTATCCGAGCCTGATCCCTGTTTGGGTCCTGGCCTAAAATAGGGTTTGCTGCCCCTGATGGCTTCCCGGGCACCCTTGCCAGCTTGCCTGGAAGAGGGCTGAAGCTGCTCTGAATTCTCAGGGATCTGATCTGCCATGGCTGAAAGGTTGAAGTCTAACTGAAACAGGCAGTTACCACCTTCACAGTTGCAGACCATGGACCCAAGTGCTCAGAAGAGAGACACAGAAGGCCACTGATCCAGCCAAGCAGGAATCCGGTGCAAGCATTAGCAGCTCCCAGCACCTTGCAGGTCAGGTAAGGAAGGCGACCCAGATAAGCCATGATCCGTTGCCGCACCAATCTGATGGTTTTACAAAGTTAGGAGCCAAATAGCCGGCGAAAATCAGACAAAGAGCCTCCACATGGTGACCTGCAACAAGTCAGGCAACCAGGCAGCTCAGAAGTGAAACTGGCTAAACAAAATGGCAGATGGAACTTCCGGTTTCTCAAAATGGCCACCATGCCAGTCATGCAGCCCAAAATGGCCACCGGAAGTAGATAGGAGCCCTGAAGAACCATGCCAAACGCCAGCTTCTGCAAAGTGCAGACGGCGGCAACAGAACCTTCAGCTGGGGTCCCTACTGCAGCAGAGGTGTTGCGACAGCGCTGGCGTCGGCACTCCAATCCACACACCTGCCACAACAGCTACCTGTAGCCCTACGGCGTCCGAGTGAGCGCAGGACACTAGGAGGACCAAGAGGTGAGCAAACAGCCAATTGAAAGGAAAAGAATTTTCTCTCACCAAGCCTGCTCATAATGGACACAATTAAGGATTTTTTCCCCTCGACTTTTAACTCTAGGAGAGTCCAAGCAATGTGTAGAATTGAAGAGAAACTCGAAAGCGCGTCCACTGGGCTAGCTGAAAATAACTTAAGATAGTCAGCACCAGAGGCGTGGCTTAAAGTTTCAATTCAGTTCTGGGCAGATTGGCTGTATTTAACCCTTGCTTGGACTCTCCAAAGCAGCGCCCTGGAAAATGCAGTAATATTTGTACTGCATGTTCTACAAAATATATCAATTTCCAGGCATTTTAGCTTTGAGATCTGTAATATGTATTTATTCACACTGCAGTTCTTCAAATAGGTAACTGAGACTTGGACCTTCCTGGGGATTATCTCTAGATGAGCACAAATCCTTTACATGCTTTTGAAGAAAAATGAGTAAACAAAGGAGATCCAATAAAACATATGCCATGGAGATGGGATTATTTTTGCAATCGCACATATAAACTACAGAAGCAGTTTATACTGAAGTGTGTTGCAAAGATTTTTGTCATTACAGTAGTATTTTTGCTGATAAGATGACAGCTATCTATATAGATACCTATGAGCAGTATGATTTTTGAAAACCATTGAACATCAAGAATCAGAGAATTATTTCTAAGAATCTTGAAGCATAAATTCTATATTAAGAACTTTTTCCACAAGGTTGTCAAAAGCCTTCACAATTTTTTTTAGAAACTTATCAGATGAGGCATATTTCAAGTATTCACTAAAAAGTTTCATTCTGCAACTAGTGCAAGAAAATTAAGAGAAGTGAAAGATAAATCTTTTCTAATGGTCCACAAATAGAAAGAATCTGGAACAAATATCTATAGTAGATTATAGTCTATGGATTTATCTTTCTTTAGCAGAAAATTATTGTTTTTCAAAATAAAGGAAACTTATAAATTTAGATAGTACTGTAATAAAACATGGTATGTTTTAAATCTGTATGCTTCTAATCCTTTCTGAGGTATTCTAATTATCTACAGTATGTACTTCAACTATCTACATATACATGAAGTCAGTTTAGGTATTTTACTCATCCGAAGTTGTTATAAGAAAATAATCTTCAGTAATCTCTATTTTGGAAGGAAGGAAGGAAAGAAGGAAGGAAGGAAGGAAGGAAGGAAGGAAGGAAGGAAGGAAGGAAGGAAGGAAGGAAGGAAGGAAGGAAGGATTAACTATTGTATCTACTTTAGTCTTTCTTAAACTCAATTGTTTCACTGACTTTCCAGAGAAGAAAGTAATCGAGGGTGCCTAATGTTCCTTGCCTCCCTGATTAATCCTGGGAAGATTCTGGAAAAGATAAGCAAACAACCTAGAACCAAACAAAATCATAACCTTAGGCCAATATGGATTTCTCAAAAACAGATCATGCCAGACAAATCTTATTGCATTCTTTGACAATATGACAAAAATTAGTGTACCAGAAAAATGCTGCAACTATACTTTATTTGGACTTCAGTAAGGCATTTGATAAACTAGGCCACAACCTACTACGTGATAAAATAGAAAAATGTGGGCTAGAGAGCATCACCACCAGATGGATTCATAACTGGCTGACCAATTACACTCAATATGTAGTCTTTAATGGAACTGCATTTACATGTCGAAAAGTATGCAGTGGAGTACCCCAATGCTCTTTCTTAGGCCCAGTACTCTTCAATATCTTCATCAATGTTTTAGATGATGGGATAGAAGGGAAACTCATAAAATTTATAGATGACAGTAGCAGGAACAGCCAACACTCCAGAAGATAGACTCAAGAAACAGAAGGATCTTGACAGACTTGAACACTGGTCCCTATCTAACAAAATGGAAATCAATGGTGAGAAAAGTAAGATTTTACATTTATGCAAGAAAAATCAAATGCAAAGGTATAGAATAGGTGGTACCTGGCTCAATAGAAGTATCTGAAAGTGGGATCTTGGAATCCTAATAGAAGATTATTTAAATATGAATCAGTAGTGTGTTGCAGCTGCCAAAAAAGCCAAAACAGTCCTAGGCTGCATTAACAAAGGATCAGGGGTGGGTTCCTGCCAGTTCTAACCTCTTCTATAAAAGAGGTTCCACAAATCTACAGTGCCATTTAGAACCGGTTCCAGCTCCCTCCCCCCGCCTGTCCGCACATCATCAAGATGAAGAAAGAGAGGAGGAATTCTGGGAGTTGAAGTCCACAAGTCTTAAATCTGTCAAGTTTGAACACCCCTGGGGTTTTTTTCTAAAGGGTTAGGGGTGCAAGGGGCTTGTAACTTGACAGCTTTAAGACTTGCACACTTCAATGCCAGAGTTCCTGAGCCAACATGACTGGAGGAGGAATTCTGGGAGTTGAAGTCCACAAGTCTTAAAGCTGTCAAGTTTGAACACCCCTGGGGTTTTTTTCTAATGTATTAGGAGTGAAAGGGTCTTGTAACTTGACACTTTAAGACTTGAGTGCTTCAAATGCCAGAGTTTCTGAGCCAACATTTTGGTTGCTATGCAAGAGCATTGTTAAGTGAGTTTCACCACATTTTACAAGTTGGCCACGCCCACCCAGTCATGTGGCTGCCAAGCCACTCCCACTCAGTCACATGGCTGCCAAGCCACTCCTACTTGGTCACATGGCCAGCAAGCCATACCCACAAAACAGGCCACACCTACATAAGACATTCTAAAAAAAATTGAAACCCACCACTGCATAGAATAGAATCAAGATCTTGTGAAGTGTTAGTACCCCTTTATAATGAAGATCACACTTGGAATATTGCATTTAATTTTGATCACTATGATATAAACACATAATTTGATCACTATGAAACTAGAGCGCAGAGAAAAGTAACAAAGATGATAATGATACTGGAGGCTAAAACATACAAAGAAATGTTGCAGGAATTGGTGTGTCTCGTTTAATGAAAAAAAGGATTAGGGATGGCTTGAAAGCAATGTTCCAAAGTCTAAGGGGCTGCCACAAAGAGAATCACATGACCATGGCTGACCACAGCAGCACTGAAATAACAACACTACAGTGACACAGGAATGGCTACAATTTCCCCAAACATTATTTCCATAGGAGTAATGGAACACAGCATTCTGTAATTTAGTCTCTTTGATGTACCTTGGTTCAATAATTGTTGTCTTATGAGGCACTGTTCCACCCAACTGAAGCTTCCAAACAGCAGGCCCAAGAGTTTTAGTACTATGTACAGTAGATGACTTATCAGAGAAATTGCTATGAATAAGCCGTATCTGTTGATCTGCATTTATATTACCATTTCAAAATAAAACATAACTTTTACAGATTAAAATGACTAATGTCTTGCAATGTTTACTATAAGAACATGTTTAGTTTTCTCACTTTTTTCATCAAAGTGTGAAGGAAGCATGTCTCTTTGTGACAGTTATTTTCACATTTGTTGGCAGACAGCCAAATGTACTATAAATGGCCCAGAATGCAAAGAGTCAAACCTGCTTTCAATATAACCCAGGCAGATTCAAAGAAAAAACACACCATTATCTGTATCGGATGCAATTTTACCACATGATGTAACACTCACTTAATATTTCCCTAGGGCTCATGAAAATTTATAATAATTTATTTCCTTTTTTAAAGCAGTTCTTAGAAAATGATTTTATTCTCAATTAAAATACAAATCATCATCATGGCTTCCTTGATATACTAGTTTTATAGAAAGTGGAGGTGGGGAAGAACCACTGAGCAAGTAACGAAGTTTAGGGCACCTCTGAGAACAGAAAGAGATATATTCTGATCAAAATAGAGTTTTATTCAGGGATGAAATGCTACCGGTTCAGGCTGGTTTGCCCGAACCTGTAGTAAAAAGTGCTACTGGTTTGGGCAAACCAGTAGTCAGCTATGCAATAATCAGCTGTGCCACTCGATTTATATTTGCTAGAAAACATGTGGTCCAGCTGATTGTTAGCAATAGCAATAGCAGTTAGAGACATATACCGCTTCATAGGGCTTTCAGCCCTCTCTAAGCGGTTTACAGAGTCAGCATATTGCCCCCAACAACAATCCGGGTCCTCATTTTACCCACCTCGGAAGGATGGAAGGCTGAGTCAACCCTGAGCCGGTGAGATTTGAACAGCCGAACTGCAGAACTGCAGTCAGCTGAAGTAGCCTGCAGTGCTGCATTTAACCACTACGCCACCTTGGCTCTTGTTGCACAGCTGATTGTCGGAACTTTTTTTCAAAACTTTTTAAAGCATTTTTTTACTACCAGTTCAGGTGAACCGGTAGTAAAAAAAAATGCTTTAAAAAGTTTTTTAAAAGTTTTGACGATCAGTTGTGTGACAATCAGCTGGGCCGTGCGATTTATATTTGCTAGAAAGCAGGAAATCCTGCTTTCTAGCGAATATAAATCATGCGGCACAGCTGTTCCCTCCCTCACTGTTCTACATAACTTTGCAGAGTCAGAAAAGGCTTTGTAGCGCCTGCAGTGCCAATGGGTGTGAAGTACGCACACATGTGCGAAGCAAACCGGTAGCAGACTTTAGAGCATTTCACCCCTGGTTTTATTGTCATGTTTAACACAAAAAGAAATTAGATGGATTCAAATGGATTTTTCTAAATCCATTTGGATTTTAAATGGTAAAGAGGCCTCAAGGTTCAAAGCTATTATATGTCCAACATAATAAAAATATTGGGATATGAATTTCAAGAGTCAATCAGTTGGATTGAAAGCATTGTTTTATTATTGCAAAGAAGATTCCTCTTTTGGAATCTGTAACACTACCTGCTCTTCCTGTTTTTGGTCCCAGAAAAGAATGCAAGTATTTGAGCTATTCTGACACACCCATTTACATATGCAAACAACAATGTAATTGCATTCGCCTGTTATAACAAAGTTAACTTGTAATTGTGCAGGGATTTTTTTTTATAGTTCTAGAAAGACAAAGAAGTGAAAGGATTTTTTTAAAATGAAACACAAAATATATAAGGAAACCATTACAAGCATTACCTAAGCAGACTTATTAAGCTAAAAAAAAGGTTGTTATTCTTTATTTTTAAATGTGCAGAAACCCCAAAGAGTTGAATGGCAGGATGAACCACATAGTTTAAAGCAATAGACAGTATGTACTGTATGTTCCAAACTGAAATCAGAGTGAAAGGTGAAAAACAAAGTTCCCAGAAACCAGTTAAAGAATGTTGCTGCCTTCTTTCACCTACTTTTCAACTCACAAAATCAACAAAATTTGAAACATTAGGAAGTTAAATATTTGGACAAAAGTGCTAACATATAGACTTTTGCATGTAAAACCTTTATCAACTCATATAGGTCACTATACAAAAAATGCCATAAGACAAAGCAAATTAACAAGCAGAATGGCTAATATTCTTTTCAAATATGTTTATGAAGCAGGATTTATGAAAGGCAACTTGCACATCCAATATGTAAAATTCTCATTGTAATCTGTTTAACTAAAAATAAAGAAAAGCAATGACCAATACAGTTTATCAATTGCAAGTAGTTGCTTACCTACCATTTGAAGTTACAATGGACCTCCCCTCTTACCACATTTATTCCAGCATCCTGCAGTCACATGACTATGTTTTACTATGTTTTTGCCGAAAACCAACATTTACTTCTCTTTTTTGGCAAAACTGCCCCATAGTGAACAATTGGTTCACTTAATGATGCAGCTTCCACTTAGCAACTGCCACAAAGAAAGTCATGTACTGTCACAAAGAAAGTCCTTGAGATAAGATAGGACACTTACTAGCTATTCTAAAGTAGCAGAGATCCGCCCCCCCCCAACCCCAAAGCTACATATGACCCTGTTTCAATGGCCAATGCCTCCTGGAAGTGGAACCATGTTCAGTGCACTGACAATTCTTTGCAGAAATGGTAGTTGGTTTTGGAGCTTTCTGTTTCAATCAGCTGGCCATTGGGAGACCTGCTCCTGGTTCTTGCTAGGCTTTGGGGAAGCCAGCCTCCTGCATGCAAAGACAGCAGCTTCATGAGAACCTCTAAAATCCTTTTCCTTGCTTAACTCCCTTTCTTCCCCAGAGGCTAATATTTCTTCCAAAAGGAAAACAGAAAAAAATCTGAGGGGGACGATGACAGACTTGTTCTTGCTGCCCCCTCCATTAGGTGCTGAAACTAAACTTTCCACCTCTGCTGTTCAATCTCTATCCCTTTTAAAAACCTCATTTGCTAAATTTACTCTATGCCTGGAAAGACGGTGACAAAATATGTAAATTACTTACCATGATGAGTGACTGCCTGGCTGAAAAAGGAAGAAGGAAGGGAGGGAGGAAGGAAGGAAAATCTTTCTCAGGTTGCATTGAGGAGATGCAATTCACCTATCTCTGCTATAATTGAGTGCAACTATTTTGTTGCTGGTCATCCCTGCCATTACCTTAAAAAAGTTTAGGAGGAATTCAATAATCCTTGATAGATATCCAGGTATCCAATAATGTATATTGTTTTTTGGTCTTTTCTCAAGCCAGTTTGAACATCTGCCATCTGTCTTTTCATGTAGGGCTCTAATTTCTGATGGATGTTCCTAAGCATTATTTCCTAGCATGCAAAATTAAAGATATAGTACACTAGCTTGCATACTCTATTGTGCTTCCTTTCTTTGGTATTAGAATAGACACTGACCTATTTTAATCTGGTCACTGTGTCATTCTACAAATCTGCTGGCATAGTGTGGTTCGAAACTTTGCAAATTCTTCTTTTCTTGCTTACCGTAATCCTGTAGATATTCCCATCAATTTCTGTAAATTTACAACTTGACAATGAGAGGAGTACTGGTATAACGTCACCTTTCAGTGCTAGAAATTCTTCTGGGTAAGGAATATATTCTAAGGATTATGAACATCCAAGAATATCTGTTTTTATAGCCACCAATTTCTAAAACATGGTTCTGAGTGGCTTACAACAAAAAAGTAATATAAAACCGTATATGCAAAACTGTGTAAAAACCATACAGCACAATCTGCAGCTGATGTATAAAAAAATCAACATAACTACTGCTCTATAACACAGAGAGATCTCCAAACCTAGTGGTAAAATCACCTCCTTGTGGCTTTATGGAAAGCCAATAGGCTTGGGGCCAATCTGATCCCTGATGGAGGAGTTGTTGTTCCAAAAGGCTCTCTTTCTGGGCCCCACTGGATGGTGTTCCCTGGACCTGGAACATGCCTCTTCTGCAGGCCTATTGGAGGCTGGAAGTATCAAACTACAGTGCTCAGTGTACAATGTCAGACATTGAAAGAGTAGCAATTTCAAAAAAACAAATATTGTAGTAGTGATTACGCAGCACATTTAGACCAAATTCTCTCTGTCTCCTTATATAATTATTCAAACTAATCTTTTTTAAAGAATTAAGAATATGTACTTGTAATTTTATTAGTTAATGGATATGATGTGGATTATAAATATGTACAAATTTGTGGGCATAAATATATAAAAAAGGAAAGCTGCAATTCATAGAGCACATTATTATGGAGTAAGAAATAGGTAAAAGAAGCACATATCATAGCTTTTAGTATCTGCATTTCTTTTTAAAAACAGATATCATAACAGATATCATAAGGAATTATATGTGATCATTTTTTGTTCTTAGTGGGAAAGATTTAATAAAGAATAATTGTGAGCATTTTTCATTAATACCACTTCTATACATGCATTTTAGATAAAATACACATTTTGACGTTTTTCCTCATTGAATTGACTTATCTTCTGCTTTTCTTTATGATTCAAAGTGATATGCATAGCAATTCCAAAAATATCACCCTATGAGCCAGAGATAATAAATTATATAGATTTGAACCTGGATCTCCCAAGTCCTAGTTCAGAATTGTAATTCATGCACATCACTGGCCAGATTCAATGAACCCTGAAATGCAGCTGTATATTGTCATAACTGCTAAAAAAGAGGAGTGACCAAGGTAAGTAAGTACAGAATGCTTTCTGATGCTCCATTTGCTGTAGATTAATGGCTATACAATATATTGAGAATCAGATCTCATTATGCCTCTGAACACCAATTGGTATAATGGTGCTACAGGGCCACTGCTTTATATTAATAACGAAAATGTATTGAATTTATATTCTATTCAATTCCCAGTAACGCTGGGCATTTTCCTTTATGGAAAAGTCAGCTACAAAAAGGGAAAAAAAGCTATAAAGACAGAATGCAGGTACTAGGCCTGGTCTAGCCTATTCTTTACATTCTTAAGTAAATTCCAATATGTTATATAAGAATACAGGGAAAAGATTAGGAATTTTATTTTTACAAAGCAGCTCCAAGGATGGAAGTCAGAGGATGACTTCTGTCCTGCTGAGATTTCCGCCTTCCCCAACTAGACACCTTTTACTACATATCCCATACACAGTCCTGGTCCAGATAATTTATTTATTTATTTATTTTATTTGGTTTGTCACTCATGTACAAAATAACAGGAATAAGAATAAACATGAATAAGAACACAGGAAATGGGTACAAACGGGGACAGTTGGACAGGGATTTAGGCACGCATCTACTGCTTCTTAGGAATGGGGTGAGGTCAACAGTAGACAGTTTAAGATTAAAGTTTTGGGGATTTGAGGAGGTAACAACAGAGTGGGGTAGTGCATTCCAGGCATTGATCACTCTGTTGCTGAAGTCGTATTTTCTGCAATCTAGTTTGGAGCGGTTTACCTTGAGTTTGTATTTATTGTGTGCTCGTGTATTATTGCGGTTGAAACTGAAGTAGGTAGGACGTTGTAGCAGATAATTTCAAAACACACACACACACACACACACACACACACACACACACACACACACACACACACACACAAAAGAGAGTACTAGTTGGAAAAGGCTGTGCTAGCGCAGTGGCTCCGAGCCAGCTATCGGCACTAAGCAGAACAGCGGATCCCTCCTCATCTCATCTCTGCCCCAAGGAGGAAAAAAAGAACGTGAAAAGAAGTCAGCCGCTTCGCTTCGCTCGCCTGTCGGAAACGGGAGCTCAAACTACGGTCCAGAGAGAATGGACTGCCAAGGGGAAGGCTCGTTCTTCAGAAGAGCTTGCAGGGGAATGCCAGTGATGGATAGCCTCCATTTGCTCACCCGCGGTCTCCGGGCACTGCAGAGGATAAGCCGCACGATTTGGTGCCTCGCTTTAGGGCAGCAAAAGTTCTCTCTCGCTCTCCCCCCCTCCCTTTATCTCCATTTTCTTTGTGGGTACAACCTTCGCTGCCCCGAGAGCAAGTGAGAGCGGGCGACACGTGGTTGTTCAAGGCAGCCACAAGGAACGACCCTCGGTGCCTCCCTGCGGCCCGCTCCCTTGCTCTCCGGGCGAAGGGGATTAAGTTTACGGCGGGCGGTAGGAGGCGGACAGGGCGGCGTCAAGGGCATAATGAGGGCCCTGTCATCGGCAGGATGCATGTTGAATAAAACTGTGTTGGGTAGAGTTATAACTCGCATTGAAACGTGCCGTTTTGTGCCTCGATCGCTTAGAAGTTCTACACAAGTCTCGTCGCAACCCCGTCCCTGTCCTGAAAGTCCCCCCACCCTTTTCTTTTTTTGCTTTTTTCTGGACGTCACTCCATGTAGCCCCGCCCGTGAACTGCCGGGCGGGGCTTAACACAACGCCAGGGGGAAAAGAGGTGTTGCCAAAGGAAGGCGAGGGGGCGTGTCCTTATCGCCGCGTTGAGGGCGCCAGTTGGAAGGCAGTCGAGGCCGGTGGTGGTAGAGGAAGGTGGGAGGGCGCGCGCGCGGACGTCTGGTTGGCCACTCGGCCAAGTGTCCGTAAGGCGAGCTAGGCGGCGGCGGCGGCACAGGGCGGCGCGCGAGCGGAGGGGCGCCCATGGTGTGGCCTCATGTCTAAGACGCTGCGGAGGAAGCGCCACTGGCTCAGCAAGGTGCAGGAGTGCTCCGTGTCCTGGGGGAGCGGCTCCGGCCCAGACCCCGACCTCCTGCGGGGAGGCGCCGAACGAGGAGAATTCCCTTACTTCGGGGGCCGCCTGCTGACAGTGGGCGACTCCGGTGGCGGAGCGGGCTCCGTTTTGCTTTCAGGAAAGCCCCCTGCCCCTGGGGACGTATTGCTGGAGGTAAACGGGACCCCGGTGAGCGGCCTCACTCACCGCGACACCCTAGCCGTCATCCGCCACTTCAGGGAGCCGGTGCGCCTCAAGACCGTGCGGCCAGGTCAGTGCGTCCGAGCGAATGGTTGTCGGGGGTGGGGGTGGGGGGGTTCTATTCTTTCTCTTACCCCTTTTCCTTCTGTGCGAAAGAGGTGGGAGCCAGTCCCGAAGTCACCGCCCTCGGCTCCACCCAGCGCACCTGCTTCTCTTTTAAACACCCCCCCCCAAATTGTGGGTCTTTCCCGGTCTTAATGTTCATGCTTTCCAGTCGTTCTCCCCCCCCCTCTTCTTTATCGCGACTACTTCTGTCTTCCCCGCCCAGAACACTCCTCTTATCCACCCTTAGCACCACCCAGAATCGTGTCCCCCCCCCAATCTGATCCTTGTAACGTTTTCTCTTTATCATTCCTCCTTTTTCTACTGCTTCTCTTATCTCCCTAACTGATGGACGTGGCTTTTGTAAATTCTATATTTCTTTGAAGACTAAGCTGTCCTATCTTTCTACCGTATCTTTTATCCTTTAGGGCATTCATCACTCTACCTGTACCACCTTTCTTTCTCACTTCCAACAACACTCCTGTGCCCAGTGTTTCTTGCTTGTCTGCCTCATTTATATTCCTTTTTACAGCTCTCTCCCATCTATTGTTTTCTATTAAGGCAAATCTGATCCAGCCAGGTCACCCCTCCTGTTACATCTGCTAAGTCCCTTCCCCGAACAGACCTGGCCCTTCCTGTTTACTCCAGTATCTGTCTTCCGCTCCAGTGCTGGTGTCATTACTGAAGTGTTTCCACTTATAAGACCTGCTTTAAACCAAGAGTGGTTGTTAGGCTTTGTGGTAGCTGAAGGACTTGAATGGCTTTTTATGTGGTTCCATTAATGTATATCTATAGAATGTTAGCTGTGATAATCATCCTACCCTAGTGGCTTCTTTTACCCCTTTAATGGATTATTTTTTTCTGTGCAGAATATTGGTTTTTGTCAGTATAGTTAGTCAAAAACATTTGACCATGAAAGCTTTCTGCTTTAAACAAATAGTTAATATTTGAGATGCTAACACTGTCTTTTCTGAGTAGATGTAGTTCGATTTTTTTTATTCCTCCAGAGTTTATAAGGGAAAAAAACAATTACTTTTGCATGATACTAATGTATCATCTTTTTTTAAGTTTCTTTTCTGTCTATTCTCAGTTCTAGGGAGACGGGGGAAGGGAACAGTTGTAACCATACTTCATGCTTGAGCAAACAGGTTTTTGCATGCTGCATCTGTGGTGTAGACCCTGCAGCCCTTTCCAGTAAAATAGATTAATATTACATGGTTCATAGCTTACTTCCGATTTCTTGTATTGTTGAGCTGATTTTTTTTAATCTGTGAGGTAATAATTTGTGATTAACCTTCTATTTCAACCTTCCCTGTTTTCATAATCTGATGAATTCTTAGCAAATCTAGTTGTTTGTGTAGGTTATGAAAATGATGTTTCCAGAACACCAGGGTTTATTAAAACCTAATGTTATCCTTGGGGATAGTTAGTGATTGAACATTATTAATAACTGTCATTTATTTTTCTTTTATTTGTTATTGGAATTCATTGTTTCTTTGAATAACATTTGCATGTCTGTAGAACAGTAATACAGATATTAGAGAAAAACTCAGTGATTCTTCATTTAATGGTCAATTGAAGAATAATAAACTATCATATTGTTAATGGATGTATTTTGATATATTTATTTGAAATTTCAGGCAAAATCAATCTTAAGTTTTAGTTTAACCTTTTATCATAGATGTGTTGTTAACTGTAATTTTGTTTTAACATTCCTTCTCACTCTAAGAAACAATACAAATTAAATTAAACAAACTATTGTAATCTATATAAACATTTTTTAGAATGTAAGTGATCTATTGATCGGAAACAAATACTAAACAGTATTTTGATCCAGCAACTTTTACATGAACATTATTCTTTGTTATAAAATTATTCTGCATTATATGATAACATCTAATTTTTTGTCTGGTATTTTTAACATTTTCTATATAGGTTGTAAATCTTTTTATATTAATATGGTTCTTGGGTAATTAGCAAAAACTAAGAATATCTAAAATAAAAACCTGTATGGAATACATAAAGTATGATTGATTGTGTCTATAAGGCAGATTCTCTGTTTAATTTCAATGTTTCACAATGAATGTAAATTGTTCAGCTTCTGCTTCTATTTCTTCAGAGATGGAAACAAAAATTAAACTTTTATTTATGATTTACTGATATCTTGAAAATTAAGCATTTTGCTTTTCTTGTATTTATAAGTCTTCAATTGACATGTGATTATTAGTTTGGGGATTACAGTAGTGTATGCACAATTACACTTGTAATGAAATTGAGAGCATAGATTTAATGCAGAACAATTTATGAAACTAATAATTTTCTCTTTCTTCAACCAGTATTACATAGTTACACTGCAAAGAAAATTTAATTTAATAGTATAGTGTTCTTGTTTTATAAAGTAGCATAGTATAGTCACCATGACGAGCAGCTTTTGATTGCCTTATCCTTGTTGATTCATTAAAACTGCAATATCACATTTGTGGAAATGAAATCCAGAATTTAATTATGTGCGGTGTGAATATATACTTTATTTGTATAAGATATTTGACTGCTTGGCTTCATTTGGATAGTATAATCAGTCTTTGGTTCTACTATTCTTAGGAAGGGAGAAGATTTTCTCTTATCACTTTTTCTATACCTTATGTAACTATCTACACTTCTATAATGTTACCACTTGTTTTTCCCTTTTTTCATAGAATGCTTTAACACCACAGTAGTTTCAATTGTTAGTTTTTGCATCTTTTTTATATCTAATAGGTTTTTTTTGGAACTACAGTACCAATAACAAGTGTTTATATGATGATACAACACATTTGCATAATAACATTATATCAGCTATTTTATATTTAATCCGGTTCCTAATGGATTCTGTAATATAAAAATGTTCCTCCCAACTGTTATAATGTTTCTGTGAGTTATTTACTGCAGTTCTAAAATGTCTTTCTAAGTCAGTTTCTACTAACTCTTGAAATGTCAGATTTTAAAAAATCTACTGTGTAGCATTTACCTTTGCATATTGAGAGTTGCTTAGTTATTTTAACATCCTTTCATCCCTGTGTGGAACTTTTAACATTTTTTGTGGCTTTTCCACTATAAAGAAGAATGGATATTTGTGGATGAAGTGGGTATTTTGTTCTCTGTCAGCTCTTTGAGGTAGGTCAGGTAAAGAAACAGATACTGGTTGGATTCCAGGGACACTTCTTTATAGTATTGTTGTAGAGAATATTAACAGAATCTTAAAAGCTTCTCCAAACCATTAACTGTTCTCTTTTAAAGACAGTAAGGTCAAGCAAGACAAGGATGTTCTGAGTCCTTTTCTTATACTTTCTATTTTCCCAATGCTGTAAAATCATTTCATTTCAAGGCCAGATCTAATTTCCTCTACTTAAGGGGTGAGAAGCATAGTTGTCTGCCATCAAAAACTATCCAGCCTAAGGTCTCAAAAAAAAAAAAAAAATCATTCATCCCATGAGAGACGGAAGACAGCATTTACCACCTCCTTGGCAAGGGCTTTACCAGTCCCCCTCTGTCCTTGATGATAGGGAAAGCAAGCTTTAAAGTGGCAAGGAGAAGCAAATGGTGCCAGCATTGCCTCTGGTCCCTACATTGAAGAAGGTTGCCAACCCCTACTTTGTATTCTCTGAATGGGATTTTAATATCATGTTGTTAGAGGTTTATTTTGTTATGGGAACAGAGAAGTGTGTATAGTTCACTTGCATTTGCAAGTTGGGGAAGGAAAGTATAAAGTAATTGCAATAGAAGAGAATATATGTGGCTCATGGTTGAAATATAAAGTAATTGAGTTGTATTTCTATAATAACTATGATTGCCTAAAATGATCGCTATGGTATTATCTGGTTTGTACACTAATCAGGAGTATCAAATAATAAGGAGAACGAGACTTGGGAGTTGAAAATACACCCATGAAAGTTCTATGTGATATCCTCTGATGAATTAATGTTGATATTAAATAGCATGGAGATGTAATAAATTCCTTGGGGATGTCGTAGAACAATGGCCAAGGTCTTAAACACAATATGAGCCCACCATCATACGAATGATTCAAACTATTATATAACTAAATATCAGTTGTGTCAGACAATTGAGGAGAATACAGTAGTTGAAGGTACAGTTCAGAGATTTTTGTTAATCAAGACTACAAACCACTAGTAATTCACTATAGCCTTCCCATGTTCACCACTGGCTAAACCATAAGCTATTGACTGCTTCAGGCTCTTTTCTGCATTCACTGCCATTCAACTAAAATATGAAAATAGATGTTAATTGGATAGACACTGTATTTTTTGAGAATTTGTTCATTGTTACGTTGTTGTAGAAAATTTGAGAAAGGTTGATGTAGATAGCCTTCATGAGATTGAAAAGAGTTGTATTCTCCCAGTTTTTTAATTATATATATTCTACTCTGCCGCGCGACTTGTCTGAAAAATATAAAGGTAGGTAAAGCACAGAGGTGGGCGGGCGGCCCCACTTTTACTAGTGGGAGTGAACTGGTTTGCTCCCAGTTGATCTTTGGAGCTACTGGTTCGCCCGAATCGGTACAAACCGGTTGAACCCCATAGATGGGGATTCTCTAGGGATTCGTTTCTTGAGAGAGGCATTAATGTAGCTAGTCTTCTGTTGTCCAATTTGGTTAGCTAGGAAAGGCGAGGATCGTATAAGCAAGGAGCTGTTTTCACCTTTGTTCACTTTTCAAAATCAACAAGTTGAACAAATTTCCAAATACAAGAGCATTCATTACCAAAGTTACATAATCATACCTTCCTCAGTACTGGAATCCAGACTGAGACTGAATTATATATCTTAATTAATGAAAAATTATGCAAACTGCTTAACCAGACTGCTTAGTTTCCCTATGTCTGGCATCCAAGTATAAGAGACACCATGTGATGTGGTACAAAAACAATGAAGAGTATTCCAGACTGCTGTGATATCCTCCATGGCTTTTACATACGTGAAATGGCAATTAATATCTGTTTAGTGTAATATATCTCACAATTTCTTCAATTTGTATGTACTCACATCTTTTCTGTTTCATCCCTTAATTTCCCATTAAACAATGCATATTGAGCTCTATGAGAGAGAAGTCATTTTATTGCATAAGATAGTTTAGTTTTAGTTTAGTTTAGTTTTACTGAACTTGTATGCCGCCCTATTCTCCAAGGGGACTCAGGGCGGCTAACCAACTCAATAGGGAAAAAGGGGAAGTACAAAAAACGAAAAGACAGACAAATACAAAACAGATTAAGAAGTCATCAACAGTCGCAACAATTTGAGTGGGGCTGGGAACTCATCAGCCCCAGGCCTGCCGGAACAGCCAGGTTTTAATGGCTTTGTGGAAAGCCTGAAGGGTGGCGAGGGTCTGAATCTCCACAGGGAGATCGTTCCAGAGGGCTGGAGCAGCCACAGAGAAGGTCCTCCCCGGGGGGGGGGGTCGACAATCAACACTGGCTAGTTGAAGGAATCCGGAGGAGGCCTAATCTGTGGGATCTAATTGGTCGTGAGGAGGTAAGAGATAAAAGCTAGACTCTGAGATATATACTTGTTAGAAAACCTGCAACTTCACATTTTAATTTTTTAAGAACCTTTAGTGGCTACTAACTGAACTGTTTTTTGTTTTTTGTTTACTTTTTAATAAGGCCTAGATAGAACTCAATTTCTTGTCAAGACTAGTTCATTTAGATACTCTGAAAATGTCAGTGTAAGCCTGGGGATCTTTCCTACATTTTCTGCAGTGAAGATGAATGCAACTAACTGATTCCAGTTCTTTGTATTTTTTTAATTCTGTTTATAACAACCTTAAAATTTTTCTTATCTAGGAATCTATCCATTCTCAACTTACTTACTCTGCTTCTTTAAATAGTTGAACATAAATTGAATATATTGCTAATAAAATTTTTGAAAAATTTGCATTTCTTTTGTTTAACTCAGTAATGTCCATTGCATACATGAAGTGAATATTAGTTATGAAATAATATTTGTGTTTGGTTACAACTAGTACACATCTATTGTGATTCAAGAGCATCTTGAATTTATATCAAATATATTTTTTTCTAATAAAGGGTTTATCTTGCTTTAATGATGCTAATTTATATATATGGGAGATGTCAAATAATTGCATTAATTAGTTAGCTTCCTCAAAAATATATATTTCAAATGTCAAGTTATTGCTAAGCTGTACATGCTAATAATTTACAGTTGTAAATTTGAAACTAATTATAGTTGCTTTAGGACAGCGCAATATGTATATTAATCAGAATTTTGATGAATTTACATTATTACATGATACAACTTAATTTTGAAAAAAAATTATCATGCCTGCTTTTAATTTATATCAAGTGTTCAGATATATTTTCATCCACTTGCTTTTGAAATAAGAGAAAGCTAGTTACAATCTTATACTTTCCACAACAGCTTTCTTTTGGAATGTACAGATTTGACTACCTTTGTATTATGTATAAATAATTTTTTTTTTAGACTCATTGAATTCTACTGTATAGTGCAATATTAATGCAGTATCAGGGGTATTCAATTTAATTGTATAGAATGTGAAGGATGTGTGTTTGTGTTTTATTTTTTTAGTTATAATATACACTGAAGATGGCATTTAATTTTGTTGTATGAGGTACAATAGCAATAAAACAAACTAACTAACTAATGAGTGCATAGGAGAATAGTAAGCTTTAGATATTACTCTTAACCAAAATATTTTTCTATGTTTTTGTAGTTAATTGGTTGTCACTGTGGAGATTTTCAATCATCCAGGTCATGGTTGTCCCAAAGGTGCTTTTTCAAAAGGCAACTAGACTTTCTAGGTTTTTTTCCTTGAAAATCACTTCTCATGCAAGAAACTTAGTCAGTTCTGAATTGAAGAAGCTTCAAAAAGTGAAACGTTTTTAAGTGGGGGGGGGGGAGAATGTCCAGTTGTCTTTTGGAAAAGCAACTTTGGGGTTGTCACTGTTTATTTCTATCATATTAAAATAAATCAAAAGCTCATTTGAATAAACATAGAACTAGAAGACTTTTATTGTTGACCTAAATTATGATCTATTTTAATAGCTTCCTGGCTGTATATATTATAGTACTCTTTGGTTAATGACTGGTGCATTTAACGACCATTTGAACTTAAGATCAGGTTCACAAAAATAGCTTTATGACTTAATAGCAATAGTACTTAGATTTATATACCGCCTCACAGTGCTTTACAGTCCTCTCTAAGTAGTTTACCACATCAGCATATTGCCACCAACAATCTGGATCCTCATTTTACTGAGCTTACCATACAGCTTCTCCTTAGTTACATGATCATGATTATGGCATTCTGCAACCAGTGTACATTTATAAGAGTTGCAATATCCCATAGTCACATGGTTACAATTTGCAAGCATTACACCTGGCTTCTGACAAGCAAAATTAATGGAACAGATATCAGTAAATCACATGCTGCAGTCACATACATTTGACTGTGGGTGATTCATTTAAAAACTCTCTGAAATGGTATAGGGCAGTGATGGTTAACCTTTTTGGCACCAAGTGTCGAAACTGGAGAGCACACACGCTGGAGTGCCAGGACTAGAAAACCTCCAAGGTTCCTTACATCTCGATTCTGATTGAGTGAGAACTGCAATATAACTGACATCACAAGTCTGGCATAGCCTATGAATTTACTTGAATATAACACAACTAGATGAGCTAATTCTAATTTTTTTAACACTTCATTGAAAGAATCCTGCAGGAGTGAAAGTACATTTCTCCCTATATCTCATTTATAGACCAAGAAAGGAAAGGTTTCTTCTGGGTGTCTTCTGAGTTTCTTGCCCTGTCCACTATCCAACTCTGGGCTATGCTGACTCTTATGTGGTCATTTCCTTGACAGCATCTCTTTACCCAATCACTCAAGATCATATACCATTACACCATATATGTTGTTGGGTGGACCAGACCCAGTATAGTGCAACAATTGTAGTGCCTACACATAGCTGTCCAACATGTGTCAAAACATTCTATGCCTGAATTGGCCTGATAACATTATCTTTGGACAGATCACATCTAGTGCTTATATGTTCAAAATGATCACATGTCAAGATCTTCATCAACAATGGGAGACAAATGCAACGTATAATTGGTTGCCTAGGAGCCTACAGGTACTCCGTGACTTGCAACCACAATTGAGACCCAAATTTCTGTTGCTAAGCCAGACAGTTGTTAAGTAAGTTTTGCTGCATTTCATGACCATTTTTGCCACAATTGTTAATTTAATTTAATTTATTAGATTTATAGGCTGCCCAATCCCGGAGACTCTGGGCGGCTTACACAGAACAAGAAAGAAAAACAAACAAAATAAAATAAAAATAAAGATTAAAATTTTCCAACACGCATACATTCAAATTGGGGCTGGACCCTACATAATAAGGTCAACAGCCCCAGGCCTGCCAGAACAGCCAGGTTTTAACAGCTTTTCTGAAGGCCATGAGGGTGGGCGAGGTCTGGACCTCTGGGGGTAGCTGATTCCACAGGGTCGGAGCGGCCACAGAGAAGGCCCTCCTCCGACGCCCCACCAGCCGACACTGTCCGGCTGACAGCATCCTAAGGAGGCCCACCCTGTGGGATCTTATCGGCCGTTGGGAGGTATGCGGCAGTGAATAAGTGAATCACTGCAGTTGTTAAGCTAATAACGTTGTTAAGGGAATCTGGCTTCCCCATTGACTTTCCTGGTCAGAAGGATGCAAAAGGTGAAAAAGTGTGAAAAATGGTCAGAAGTCACTTTTTTCAATGCTGTTATAACTGAATGGTCACTAAACAAAAGTCAAGAACTACCTATATTCTGTCAGTGCAGCAAAACACATCAGCATACATTTGTTAAATAGATTACTGGATTGTGAAATAGTCATGAACTGGACCTTGAACAGTGTTCTTCATCTAGTGCCTCTATGTATAATGTAACCACATTTCCCCAGAGGTGGGCTGCTGCTGGTTCGCACCAGTTTGGACGAATCAGTAGTTAAGATTCTGAGCAGTTCAACGAACTGACAAATCCCATCACTGGCTTGTCTCACCCCTGCTCATTTTTCAGCCTGTTTTCCATGCCATTTTGGCCATGGAGCGGCGGGGAGGGGTGGGAACCAGTCTGAAAACAGGTGGAAAAACGGCCTGTTTTGGGGGGCATTTGTGGCCTGAAAAACAGTTCAAAAACCGGCCTGAAAACAGCCCCAAAAACAGATTGAAAATGCCCCCCAAAATAGCCTGAAAATGGCTCTGAAAATGGCCGAAAATGCCCCTGAAAATGGCCAAAAAACAGACCAAAAATGGGCAGGGGTGGGGCCAGCCAATGGTGGGATTAGCCCCAACCAGTTGAATCCTACCTCTGCCTTTGAGACGAGTGGCCAGGAGGTGGGACTGAGTTTGATCATTGATGTCACCCACCCAGTCACATGACCAACTGTCTACACCTACCCAGCCAGAGAACTGGTTGTTAAGTATTCAAGTCCCACCACTGCATTTCCCATGTTTCAGTAATGGAACTTACATCCACCTTCAAAGTTATGGCCATTGCAGCACAATTATGAACCACTTTGGCGGAGTATACAGATAGAAATGAAAAAATGGGAGAAATTGCACTTATCCTTGTTGGTTAGGATAGCGGCAGTGAAAATGAACATCTTACCAAAATTTTTATTTCTTTTTCAAATGTTACCTATACTTAAAAAAGATGCAAATCTTTTAGAATGGCAGATGGGTATCAACAAATTTGTATGGGCTGGAAAGAAGCCGAGGGTAAAGATGAAAATAATGCAAGATACACGCGAGAGAGGAGGCTTGAAATTACCTAACCTAAAATTATATTATGATGCAGTGGCACTATCCGCAATTAGTGATTGGACCAATTTAACCAACGATAGAATACTGAATATCGAGGGACACGATCTGGTATATGGTTGGCATGCTTACTTATTATTCAACAAAAAATTGGATAAGAATTTTAAAAGTCATATCTTAAGAAATGCTTTACTGCGGGTCTGGAAAAAATATCAATATAAACTAAATGACAAGTTACCCATGTGGGCAATTCCTAGACATGCAATTGAAAATATGAATATAGCACAAAAACAGGATAGAACCACTTACAGAGAACTTCTCACTTTGGAAAGGGGGGTTCTACAACTAAAATCTTTAGAGGTATTGAAAGAGGAGAAGGTAGTTCAAACATGGTTCCAGTATGGCCAATTACAGGCCAGGTGGAAAATAGATAAAAAAACTGGTTTTATCCAAGTTGAGGATAATTTGTTTAAACAAATAAGAGATCAAAGTTTAATGCATATAAAGAGGATATATAATGTACTAATAGAGCTGGATTCGGAAACGGAATTAGTTAAAGATTGTATGATAAAGTGGGCTCAAAATATTGAAGAACCAATAATGTTGGACACATGGGAAAGAATATGGGTAAGAAATGTGAAATTCACACAAGCACAAAACCTGAGAGAAAACTTTTATAAGATGTTTTATAGATGGCACTTAGATCCTAGAAAGCTGGCTTCTATGTATCCGAATGTACAGCCTAAATGTTGGAGATGTGGTTCTCTCGATGCTACATATTTTCATATATGGTGGACTTGTCAAAAGGTTAAGGCATTTTGGATAAAAATGTGGTGGATTATGCAAAATATCTTTAAAAGAAGGATAAAGTTTACTCCTCAGTTATTTTTACTAGGTATATGTACTGACTTTACAGCGGTAGAGACTAATTTGGTTCTACACCTAATAACGGCAGCAAGACTGTTGGTGGCGCAATACTGGAAGAAGGAAGACTTGCCTACAACTCAAGAATGGACATTGAAAGTTACAAACCTAGCCGAGATGGTTAAAATATCGGCATATCTTAAAGACCATTCAAATGAGAGATATAAACGAGACTGGAAAAAATGGATTGACTATATACAAAACAAATATGGGACTAAGAAATTACAGATAGCCTATGTTTAAGATTAGGAACAATCTAAACTGCTCAAAGTTAGTGTAACAGGAAGAAGCTGAGTTCAATGCAGAGATGTTATTAATTTCCTTTTTTTTAATTTCCTTTGTCTTAATATATTTTAGACTGTGTTTGTTAAAAATCGATACCGTGTACGGGCTCTGGGAAGTCGGCGGGGGGAAGGGAGGGGGGGTGTTAGGGGGGAGGGGGGATATATAGTATGTGTTAGATTTTAAAGTAACGTGACTGCACTTGTATACTGTTGCTCTTTAACAATGCATCGCCTCCGTCACTATTAAAAAAAAAGTTATGGCCATTGCGGTGCCCCTCCCCCCACTGTCATATGGTCAGAATTTGGATGCTTGGGAGCTTACCCACACATATGATCTCAAGAGCATTCCTCCATGTCTGCCATGTTGGTTCTTCGCATTCTGAGGCCCCTGCCACCCTGCATTCCACCACCATACCTGACCTTCACCATCGTCTTGCTACTGCTGCTGCTGAGCGCCTGGCCTTCGAGGGGCAGCTACTGACTGGGTATGGCAGTTCCTAATAAGACCCGGGAAAAACGGTCTTCTGCAGGCAGCAAAAAGTTGTAATACTATAAAAACCCTGGAAACTTTTGAGTTTTCAGAATCATTTGTCATACCCGATAATATCATAGCTCAAGGGAAAGATGTTTGTGGTGGGTGGAAGAAAAGAGAAATGCTTTATTGCATTTACATTTCATCTTAAGGCTAACAAAACTTAAATTCTTTTATTTCAAAACAGCCAAAGTCATCCCTTGTCCAATGAAGAATTCTGGGCTCAGAAGCTTGTATGTCATTTTGTGTTTTTTGAATCAGCAATAAAATTTTTGCCATTATTTTTGCTATGTACAAAGTATATTTTCTTATCTTTGTTTTTTTCTGATTTTTAAACAATAATTGCTCCCAAATTTGAATGCTGCCACTTTGATAAATGTCTTGTTTTAAGTTATTCACAGAAGAAAACAATGTTTTGCTTCTTTGGGTCATATTTTAATATAGTTTTTAACCATCATACCTTTTCCTGAATTTTCACATACCTTTTTTTGCCTTCTAGTAATCTGTTTTTAATAGGTTTAGACTTTAACTTTAGTTAAGTGTAATCTATTTCTCTGGAAGCCTGCTGTATTCAGTTTCACCCCAATATGCTTTGTATATTAGGATCGTGTCTTAAAAATCCTTTGCTTGATTGTGGAGTGCAGGGCAGCAGGGGCAACTGGTGCTTTAGGCAATGCTGTTGGAATAGCTGGCTACAGTTTAGGACTTAAGGTAACATTTTTCAATGGCAGCGGTGGCACTGGGACTGAGACCTGAAGGCATTGATAGGTGGCTGAGACTGCTGAAGACCCTGGGCCGTCCCATTGTTGCCTCTGCTAAATGCCACTGTGCAGAATGCCCAAAAGATAGATGAGTAGGGGAGATAGGCAAGTGGAAGTTCAAATGCGCCTGAAATTGTAACTGTGGAGGGTCCAAGTTTTGATCAGGTGACTTGTGGCAGTGCTGAAACAGCCATAACTTTGAACATAAGTCATCAAACTCTTCATTCAGAACTATGATAACTTCAAATAATCACTGAGCGAATTGGTCACAAATCAAGGACTACTTGTACACTTGATTTGGATTTAGTAGTTTAGTTTTAAGACTGGTGTTATGCAAGAAGGTGTATTTACAAAATTGTTAACTTGAGTATTTGATATTACCAGCATATTCATGAGATATAGTGTATCAATTGATAAGTGTTCATTTATTCTTCAAATATGTATTCCTTCTTGCTATAAAACAATTTCAAGCTGATTTATTAAAAATTACGTATATATAAATTGCACTGATTAAAATTGATGTTTATATGTGCATGTGTATAAAAGTTTTCAGCAACTCATGTTGTTGAAACTAATTGCATAAGGAAAACCAAGAACATATGACCATGCCACACCTCTGCAGATATTTTAACTTAGGAGGATTGCAGATATCATCACACATGCAGGTTCTATCACTAATGTCCTGGGGAACAGATATTTGTCTGTTAACCTACTAAAGAAGATGACTGTTCATAGTATATTTGTAGGATTTTTAATTTTTTCTGCTAAATGGCATTATGTAATATATAAAATGTAAACATAGCTAAGTGTATATCTTTGTGAAGTAAATGTAACTTTGTATAGCTGTTTCAAACATACATTCAAATATTAGACAGAGCTTGTATATTCACGAATCTCTTAGTCTTGTGTACTTACAGCCAAACATTTGCATAGGGCTTTTGTGAATGACCTTGTTTTTGTTTAGAAATGTATACAATTTGCAAAACAGCTTGTATGAACTGGGATTTGTGTTACTGGAGTACATCATACATACACACACACACACACACACACACAGACGTACAAATCATAATGTACTTATAACAACCTAAGGGTTCTTATACATACAATATTTGCATCACTTCAGGATTGGTTACACAGTCCTTTACCTTTAATTTCTGGCTCATTAATGGTTCAAAACTGTAGGGTTTTTTTTCCTAGAAATTTTGGAACTGTGCAGCAACTTGGGAATTTATTATTTCCCTAGTGGAAGGCACTCTTATTTCTAAGTGTCAGTTGATACTGGAAGTTTGGTAAAAGGAGTACTGACTTGATACAACTCTAGCCTAGGATCATGCAAAGTAACATATTTTTGTCAGAGTTATAA
This sequence comes from Thamnophis sirtalis, assembly GCF_051295495.1. Classification (NCBI taxonomy): domain Eukaryota; kingdom Metazoa; phylum Chordata; class Lepidosauria; order Squamata; family Natricidae; genus Thamnophis; species Thamnophis sirtalis. The sequence continues at coordinate 59,457,807 of NW_028261387.1, forward strand.
GCCAATTTAATACCGCTCTTTTTGGATTTGGTGTTGTTTTCTATCTTTTTGTATGTACTGGAAGAGGAGGATGACAGGATTTTATTGGCAGAGATTTGGATGGAACCATTCTTTTATTGTTTTTCAGTGAGCCAGCAGAAGTAGAGCTGACTACATTAATTTTCATGCTGCTTTTAAATGATTGGAGAGTTGATCCATTGTGGAATTTTTCATACTACAATGTACTGTGTAATAATAGATCATCTTCTGCTTTTGTGTTTTATTTTGGGTAGGATCTTCATACAGATGGAGGTAATTTTAAGTGTCATCTGCCTCTTCTGCTCTTTCTTATTTTCATCATGAGTTTGCAATTGTGCAGCGACTGCATGACTTTTAAAATATAGATGGATAACTTTGTTCTGCATAGGTTACTCTTTATATGAATTGAATTGCAACATAAGTACGTAGAGGTAAAGCAGCAAAGCTTGAAAGTAATGGTTAAAATGAATATGGGGTTATAATTAAGATGAAGCTAGCAACTAATACTGCTAAATTTTTATTATCTGGATAATTTTAAGAAGAAATCATTTATATTCAGTTAAAATGATTGGTCAAGTTTTTATTAGGGACCTGTAACTAATATTTTTTTCCTGATCTTTTAACAGAAGCAACCAATTTTTTTCCAGTTAACCTTGCCAAAGCTATCTTTTTTTGTACTTTCTTTCATACCTTTTCTCTCAACCAGTCTTTTCACATGAGGTTAGCTGAGTCCTGAGTTTCTTTTGCATAGCTATATGGTATAGTGAAAAACTAATTGTGTCTTTTGCATTTTTTGTACTTAAGCATAATTTTGTCACTGGATGGTGTGAAATGTGGGTCCTACTAATGTGGGTCATATGCCTATTTTTTAAAATTTGGATTTGTTTAGCTGCAGGAGGTTAAAAACATTTTAAATATAATTTAAATCATATTTTTATAACATCATCATGCCAGAGGCAATTCACATCCAAAGCATTTAAGACATGGCCTAGTGTCTTTAGGAAAAACTTAATTTTCAAGGTCTTTCAGAAGTTGGTAGAGTTGGCTCATCTGAATTATCAGGGAATGACAGAGAAGGCATGCCTCCTGGGTTTTATAAAACGGCATTGCTTAATTGATAAGACCCAGAGCATGCCAATCCTGTCATATCTGGTCAGATGAGCAGAGATAATATAATGGAAGTCTGAATGAACAAATAAGACTAAAGGTATATATCCCCACACATATTATGTGCCAATAAGAAAAAAAAATATTTGCCCTATAGATTCAGTAAATGATTTTATCATTTTTAGTTGCAGTAATTGTAATCAAACACTTCTGGTGATTTAAAATACAGCTCTGACATTATGTCCAGGGATTTTGGTCTGTTCTTCTGTTGTCTAACTTCTTTAGCTCAGAAACATTTGATATTATTTTGTTGTTGTTTTTTGAACTGCATATTTCAACTCACACTAGAATGTTTCTGTAAGATTTAGATACAGCCATTCAAAAACTTTGTCTTTGTTCTTCTTCATCAGTTGTTTTGTAGATTTGCTTGTATTTTGAGATAATATTCTTACTGCATAGCCCACTTGAGTTTCAGTTACAAAAAGGATTGCATATTTTCTCATATAATTTTCTAATTCAAAACAGAATTTATGTTTTTTCAATAATCACAAATTAAGAAGCAGCAAACTTTATCCCATCCATGGTTGACAATTGATACGAGCATCTTATTGATGCACTGATAGATTTTCACCAAATATAAAGATTCCAGATAATCTGAACATTTTCACTTTCCAATCCTCTGTCTACAAAACATTCCTGAGATAATACAACCACCACCACCCCTTCAAAGGTGCATATCGGTGTTCTCTTTAGTGATCAGTGATTTTTGCCTTGCTACTGTCGCATGATTCCTGTGCTTATCAATTGTTTTTCTGCTTTTGATATAGACCCACTACCTTGAACTCAAGAGAAATATGAAAATTTCTGGACATTTTTCTTTCATTATGACTTTATGGATGAATTTACCGGTATGCTGTCCTCTTGGAATGATTTTGACAATATGGCGATTTTAGGAAAGATTCATTGTTATTGCAAATCATTTCTTGTTTCAAAACTGTGTCTCCGAGTATGGGTTGATAGAAGTCTAGAGCTTTATAAATATTTTTGTAATCTTTTTCAGACTGATAGGTTTCAATGATTTAGTTTATCCAAAGACTTTCAAAAATTTGTTTTTAGAAATCAAATTATAAAAATTAAGGCTGTTTAAATAAATGATTAAGTGTTCACACAACTGATCCTAGTTATCTCTTAATTGATTGAATTAGAGATGTGGAATTAGTCTCTTACAATGCATTGCATATAAGTACATGAAACATACATAGAGCTTTGATATTCATTTGAATTACTTTTTATAGTATAGTATCAGTAGGTTACACACAAAAATTCACAATATTGAAACTTATGAATACAAATGTTCATAACTGTATGAGTAACTTGAATAAAAAATGGATATGTTAATATTCTAGCATCTGCATTTGGCTTAGGGAAACTCATTTAATACAATTTTAACATAAAGTGTTTTGGTTATCCAAAGAATGTGTTTTGCAGATCATATCATATCCAAATCATATTTACAATATTTGCAGTTCCATACAATTCTTGGGAATTAGGACTTGGAGTTGCAAACCCCAAGGGCTGTATTCACATGTTTTACTTAACCATTAAGTAACTGTTAGTTACTTAACTTACTAAATTAATCCAGTTGGTTGAATTTGACCAATAGCTAGGTCACAGAGTAGTTGATCACATTTTAGCAAATCTAGCCATGGTAAGCTTCGGATATTCTGAATAATTTACCTGACAGCACTTACTTACCTGGTGTTGTTTCTGTACCAGGCATGTTAATTAGCTAGTAAACAGACATTTGCCTTTGTAGGAAGAAATAGGTAGTCACAAATTTATAAAAATACTTTGGGATTTTCTATGACATTGTATAAAAGTAGAATATTGTCCTTTACAGGTTGCCATAGTACATTATAGTAAATGATCCAAATCCATGCAAAAAACTGTCTGATCCAGTTAAAAGAAAGTTTGAAGAATTATCCTGTATCAGCATTAGGTAGCACTAATGGTTTACTCTCGGCTTTATCAGAAATGTCAATATATGTACATAATAACCGCATAGAAAGATTTAACATAGTGATTAGATTAATTTAAGAAGTATCTGGCAGTATTATTTTGTAACAAGATCAAATAGTGTTATTCGGTAAGCAAAAAGGAACAAAAAGGACTGAGCCATTTTCTGATGACAAACAAGCTAAAATGGAACACACTGAAGGAAGACAAGTAAAGGTCTCAAGAGACTTGAGCTTAATGTTTTTGTAACCTGATGTTAGGCGTCTTCATTTAAATTTTAAGTATTGGAAATTGCATGTGATTAGAGTAACTTGGCAAGTACCTGACAATTTTATTTTGCAATGAGATCAAATAGTGTTATCAGGCAAGCAAAAAGGAACAAGAACAGAGTTATTTTCTGATGACAGACAAGCTAAAATGGTATACACTGAAGGGAGACAAATAAAGCTCTCAAGAGACTTGAAGCTGAATGTTTTTGCAACCTAATGTTAGGCATCTTGATTTAAATTTCAAGTATTGGAAATTGCATATATGTGATGTGGTGTTATTCATTCAGTTGAGTCCAAGTCTTGGTGATTCTGTAGACTTGGTCTCTCTACATCTTCTGATCTTGCACTATTTGTTTGAGTTTTTCTATGCTCTGGCTGGGTTCAGCTTTGATGATCTCTAGCCACCACATTCTTTGAAGACTTGGTTTTCTTTTACTGCTACTGGTAGTCTTCTAAACATAATTGCTTTCTCTAGCAAATTGCCCCACATGACATAGTCAAAGTGAGGCACAGTTTTATGATTTTGATTGCATCTATAAGCTTCCTTTAATAATCAGCAGTGGGACTTGTATACATTCATTGCTATATAGCCGTAATGGCGAACCTATGGCACGCGTGCCACAGGTGGCACATGGAGCCATTTGTTAGGGCACATGAGGCGTTGCCCTATCAGCTCCAGCGCACATGCGCGTGCTGGCCAGCTGACTTTGGCCTTCTTTTTCGGCTGTTTTTCCGACTGACCAAGGTCCCCAAAGCAGCCCAAAAGGTAGAGAACTGCCACTAGCGCCAGCTGGACAAGAAATTTGCCAAAATGCAATGCCTGGCAGCCAAGCAGCAGGCTCAAGCCGTTCCAGAATGCCCAGTCAGCCCTCATCCTTTTTTGCCAGGCCCATGGCCCATAGACAGTCCCAGGCCTACTGACCTGTCCTCAGACAACAAAGAGGAGTCACAGGACTCACCACATCAACCCAGCTTAGGGCCTGTAGAACCATCCACTGAACCTCTGGCCTTTCAACCTTCTTCTGAGGTTGGGCCCTCTTTAAATTAGCTCAAGGTCCCTTGCCAGCAGTAAGGCTAGATAGGGCCTCCATTATATCTGAGGCCATCAAACAAGGGATTGTGGCCAGCCTCCAGCAACGACCTTGTGCCCCACCTACTCCAACTGTTCCATCACTCTCGCAATCTCAAACCAACAAGAGCCCATCCACACAGTCTTCTCCCACCCATTCTGACCAGGCCTCAGTGGGGGTGATCAGAGACTCCGACTTATCAGAAGATGAAGTCCTAACCCCAGATCAAGCTAATTTTGTGGGCCTGTTCAAGCCAGCAGTATTTAAGTCTCTCTTTCTTCAAGCTAAAAAGAACGCCAAGATAGGATTAACTCCCCCTCAAGTTTCAGAGCCCATGTTAGAGAAGAAAATTATTCCTTCTACTAAACTTTTCCTAGATTTGGTCCAAAGACAATGGGGATCCCCAGGATCAGGGCCTCTCCCCAATTCTCTGGACAAGAGATTTTACAATGAAGGGCTGGAGCTGGTGAAACTGGAGACACCAGCTGTAGACCCTCCAGTAGCTGCCTTGTCCTCGCCTTTGGCAGTGACTGTGGCCCTGGAAGAGGTTTTGAAACCCGAGGACAAGTGCTTCGAACAGACTCTTGTCAAGAGTCACCAAGCCGTGGCCTGGGAGGTTAGAACCTCTACCTCTACTTCTTTTTTTCAGCAGAGCTGCTATTCTCTGGATCAAACAGATCCAGGAATGACTTCCCCCTTCAAACTCTAGATCTCACAGGGACCTCAATAAAACCAAGGCCGCAATGGAATTTGTGGAGGATGTGTCCCTTAATTCAGTCAGGTTTGCTTCCAAGGTCATGATGCTTCCTCAGTTTCTACCAGATGCTTGCTCTGGCTGAAACAATGGCAAGTGGGCGCCAGAGTCAAATGGAAACTGGCATCAGCTCCATTTGGGAGGGGGACTTTTTTGGGCTCCATTGGAACCCCTACTGGTGGGGTTTTCTCCTTTCTACCATAGGTCTCCCTTTTGGGAATGGAATGAGGGGTTTTATATCTCCCATCCTCAACACCAATCAGGTCCTAGACAATCCTATCAGTCACAGAACAGATTCGGGAGGGAGGGGTCAGCGTTTTCCCTCCTAAGAAGCCTTTCAAGGGTACAGGGAACCACCCGTTCAAATATCACAAGTGACTGTCTGGACAATCTTCTGATCAGGGGTCATCTCTCTGCCTTTACCGATCGCTGGGAGGACACAACCATGGATCTGTGGGTACTAAAAACAATCAAATCTCCACTCCCCCAATGCCTTTTCTCCCTTGCCCCATTTCTCGGGAGCAGTCTTGCAGATTCCTGATGGAACAAGCAATCCAACATCGGCTAGAAATCTGGCTAATCCAGCTGGTCCCTCTAGATCAGGTAGGTCAGGGGTTTTACTCATGGCTATTTGTCATCCCAAAGGCATTTGGTGTGTGTGTGTGCTGGAGAGCAATTCTTGACCTAAAAACCTTGAACCTTGAATATTCAAGATGCATTCTCTCCACACCATCCTAGAGGGGATCAGGTAGGGCGACCACCTGACATCAGTGGATTTGACAGAGGCATACCTCCGCATCCCCATATTAGCTGCTCAAAATCTTCAGAAAAAAAATCCAGAAATGGTGAAGTTTTACATAATTCATTCTTACTTTTTCTCTCTCTCTTATTAGTTTGGTATAATTTGGGGGGGAAATTACATTTTCCATGTACATGTACATTTTAAAAACTGTTAAACTGGAAAACTATTGAACATAACTGAGTAGAATGTTTTTTCCGTATACAGATTAGATTGCCTCTAAAAATGGAATAAGATGTTAAAATTGTGGTCAGTTACGTAATCATCTATTTCTGTGGTATAATGCAAGGGATTTCTTTGTATGTTAAGAGAATTATTCAGTTTGATTTCTTACTAAACTTAGTATACTATTGAAAAATAGCCTAACTTTAAAGGTTTAGGTGTGTAGAAAGTAACTTGCTTTATACATATATATTTAGTGGAAGAGGAATTTTATTGTCGTTATATAACAGAACTAGAAATCAGTAGAAGCATGAATAATAGCTCATTTCACTTAGAATCAAATAATCCTTTTTAAAAACCCACCTAGTCGTAATAGTGAGTAGATAACTTAAAATCCTGCTATTTTAAATAGCTATATGACTTTGTATGTGATAAAGTTATTAGACTACTTTTGTCTTGGTGGATAATTTTCTTCTACACATATTACACCATATTCCTTTTTTCCTTGACCAAATCTGAACTATGTTTTAATTCGGAATTAAACTCTAACCCTCACCTTCCAATCACTAAGGCACATTGTCTGTCTGTCTGTCTGTCTGTCTGTCCTTCTTCAGAACAATATTCTTGAAAAGAAGGGATTCCTTTTCTTTTCAGGAAACAAGTAAAAAAAAGTATTAATTTTATTTGGAAAATAATGGTGAATTACTCTACCTTTCTTTTTCCTTTTCAGTAAAGCACTGCCAGGAACTGCTGTTAGCAGTCTATGTAGCACCAACTACATATAAGTAAGGAACCTACGGTACTGGTACACATGAATCAGTGGTGGGTTATGACTGGTAGGCCCCGAGAGGACTAGAAAGTATTTGATAACAGGTTCAGGCCTGAATTGAAATAGACACTTGTTGTCAGCTGATTTTGATTATTTTTATTTTTGCCAGCTGATTGTCATCAGTGTCGACTCTTAGCAACCATATAGATAAATTTTGTCCATGACAATCTGTCCCTAACCTAACCTTTTAGGTCTTCCTCATCATCATTGTAACTGAGTCCATCCATTTTGCTGCTGTTCAACTTTTTCCTTTTTCTGTCTGGTATAGTTTGACATAGTTTGACAGTTACTATAAGTAAACTAAAACATAGATATAGTATCAGAACTGCTTTAAAACAGATAAGTTTTTATTGGTCTGGCAACAAAAATTTGCTTTAAGCTGGCAGTTTCTCCATCCAGCTATGGATGATAAATGAAGGACATTTGGAGCTTTAGATCAAGTAGTTGAAACAGACTGAGTTCCTTAAAACCTGTTAAAAGGCCATTTGGTGTTTCAGGTTTAGGGATTGAAAAGAATCTTGTAGGAATAAAATGGACCATCTTAAAAAAATGAATCAACTATATCAAAGTAGTATTCAGATCACTGACATATGATAGGTCAATTATACAGTTCAAGGAAACTATTCTAATGAAACAGTGACAAATGTAACATGGAGAAATATAAAAGTAGAGGAGGCACCAACGTCGCGACGATATGGACGTGCGGTCTCGATGCTCCAAGACCGCAGCTGATACTTTTGCTGCTGGGTGGTCCAATTGGACCTAAACCATCCCGCAGAGACGGTGAACAGGAAGAATATGTCTTGCTGATCTCAGGGACATCGCAAAGTCCCTGATGGATCCAAGAGAAGTTCTTCAAGCCGGTGACAAAAAACCCAGCCGTTAGGCTGATGAAGTCGGGGTGGCTCCAAAAACGGAAGGATACTCAAAGAGAAAGTGTTTCCAGCTGGTGATGAATTTTTGCCGTTTTAAAAGAGACTGCCTATAAAAAACTTAAAGTTAATTTAAATTTGAGAAATGAAGAAATAAGCGACGGAATTAAGCTTTGAATGGTTTTGAACAGTGGGTTATCTTACTTTGTAAATGCTATGTTCATGGATGGAATTTATGCAAGCCTTTTAAAATGAATGGATTAAGTTTTCGTCTTCTATTTTTTTCTTTTATTATTATTCTTTGTAACCTATGGACTAAAATTATCCTTCACTACTGTGGGTGTTTTTTCCCCTTTTCTTCTCTAACTCATTTAAGAATTTGAGTTTTTTTTAACTTGGAATATAAAAAGATACAAAAGGAAACAAAGAAAATTGTAACAACAGAGGGAAAGAAAAACACTGCTATTTGGAGGATGGAGGATGGTGTATTGGAAACAAAACACTCTTACTTTCCTCACTGATTATTCTGGCTTGGCACTTCAAGGTCTCACTGTTTGTTTATAGAGATTGATAAGAAGAAAAGCATACGGATGTTTCTTTGAAGTATATCTTTAACCAGAGAAAAGTGAAAATAAGACCTTATTGTGTAATTTATGCTTAATCTTGTAAAAATGTTCCAAGCCAAAGCAGCAGTGTTCGTCATCTGGAGATAATGGCACAACTTCAACAGTAGAAGGAAATTTTAAGCCTGCAAAAGATATTGTTAGAAATTCAGAATTTATCAAATACATTTGAGAGAATGGAGAAGTTGGAAAACCTAGAGCATCTAACAGTAAAATATGATGAAGAAATTGGAGATGTTTATCAAGTGGAAAAACTGGAGGTTAGAGCCCTAAAAACCAAAGAGGAAAATGACCATAAAAAAATTAAATCCACTGATATCTATGGTGATTGGTTTGTGTTTGGAAATGGAAAGAGTGGAACACTGAAAAAGGAATTGAATGGAGAGGAACTCTACCCCAGATGGCAAGATACAGAAGAAGAAGAAACAAAAGAATTTATGGATTTAAAGAGAGTAATTTTATTAGCAACATCATTGATAACATCACTGACAATTAAAGATAAGCTGATTAAGGAAACAGAAGAAGGGCATCAAAGTTACATGAGAGACTTAATAAGCAATGAGTTGCTAAGAGGAGTCCATACAAATTTGATTAAGGAGATGATTAGAGGACTGATACCACAAATGGCAGAAGACATGAGACTGTTTTACTACTGGAAAGATATAGGTTGATGGAAGTGCATAATTTAAAACTAGTTAAACTTAGTGAAATTTAGTGACAATAGATATAGTCAAATAAATAACTGATAATGATAATAATACATACATATGTATTGTTATGATAAGTAATAATTGGATATGAATATTTGAATGGTACCCATGAAAGGAAGATTAGAAATCTTTTTGGTTATATATAAAGGATAATAAAAAAGAACTAAGTTAAATTTAGTTAAGCTTTGCTTATTAGAGGGAAAAATGTTATGATACAGGATACAGTCAAATAAAGGAGAGATAGTGATAACAACATGTATATATGTATGTATGTATGTATGTATGTATGTATGTATGTATGTATGTATGTATATGTGTATGTATGTATACACACACACACACACCCCATAAGGAAACGATGTAAATTGTAAACAGTGATTTGGTAAGGAGGATTAGAAATTTTTGTTACTAGATATGGATGTTTAGCAGTGACGTGCGGTGTGGTTTATGGCTGGTGAGGCATTGACACAGGGGTTTCAAAAATTTTTAGACTTGTGGACTTCAACTCCCAGAATTCCACAGCCAGGCATTCTCAGTTCTGATTTAAAGCGATAGCATTTGTTTTTCTCGTTTGCGAAAAAGTTTCCTTCATTCTTTTTCTTCTCCCCCCCTTCCTTCCCCCCAGTCTCCCTCCCTCCCCCTCTCTCAAACAGACACGCACACAGAGAAGTTGGATTGGACTATCTCTCCTACCCCCTTCCCTCTCTCACTCACTCACTCTCTCTCAAACAAACACAAACACAGAAGTTGGATTGGAGCCGATCTGAGCCTTTGATTGCAGGCGGAGCCACGTTGCCTTTTCAAACTTGTAATCAGTGAAGCTGGGCTTATATAGTTTTATCCAAGTGTGTGTGTGTGTATTTGAAAAGGCAACATGGCTCTGCCTGCAATCAAACTACACTTGGGGAGGGATCTACACTTGAGGATGAAGTTTGAATTCCTCCCCCTCCCTCCAACCCACATGTACCTTTTCCACCTGTTTCAGAGAGGATTTCAGCTCTCCTCTTGCCTGTCATCATGAAAATAAAAAAAAATGTAAAAGGAAAAAGGCAAGAGCTGAGGTCAGGCTGGGCTAGTTGCTGCCAGAGTCACCGTGGATGACTCTGCTTAACTGTTTAAAAAAGCCTCTAAAAAAGCACCCTCTACAGGAGGAGGCAGGAGAATGACATGCCTCACATACGTCGGGAATTTTTAGGCTTTTAACCCTTGCTTAACTCTGCTCGAGTGATCATAAAACGCCTAAAGTCAGACTAGATGAGGCACGTCGTTCTCCTGCCTCCTCCTGTAGAGGGCACCTTTTTTAGAGGCTTTTTTAAACAGTTAAGCACTAAGCAGAGTCATCCACAGTGACTCTGGCAGCAACTAGCTCAGCTCTTGCCTTTTTCCCTTTACATTTTTTTTCTTTTCATGATGACACTGGTGAGACTCTGCTCCCCTGCCTCCCCTGACTACACCTCCCTGATGTTTAACTAGAATAGGCCATAAGGATTCAGTGTTCTTGGAGGATTTTAGAAATAGCAAATGAAATGCCAGTATATGGTTATGTTTTAAATCTTGACATATTTTATGATGAAGGACGTTTAAACAATTGTAGTCAAATGAAAATGGAGGTATGATGATGGTAATAGGTATAAATATCTGAGTTAAAATACTTATTAATATGAACTATGGTTGATGATTGTGGAAGAGATGCATGAAAGTTTTTTTGTAACCAACTGATACACTTTCTACAGTATGTAAAAAAGGAGGATTCTTTGTGTTGTGCTTGTTTTGAAAAATTAAAAAAAAATTAAAGAAAGAAATATAAAGGTAATGGTTCTCCAGTGTAGGTTGCAAGAGGGTCCAGGAATGGGTTGTTAATGTCTTTTCTGCCCAGATATTGAGTCATAATTGAAGCCACACCTCCACTCCTCTCTTGCCTGGCTCCAGTTTCGACTTTGCCCAAGTGGCATATTTTTCTGGATAGTGACCATCAGTCGAATCATTCCTAGACCTTCCAGCAGATTATGAAATTCAGGCTGCACAGCGTCAGAATCAATTACGTATGGATTTTCCATCATCATGGCCAAACAGGCCCAAGTCACCTTCCATGAGAAGTGAGCTGTCCATCATGGAAGAGGAGGGCCAAAGAGAGCTTGACCTTTCAGAGGATGTGGGCCTAACCCTGGATACTCCAGCCTTTATGGGTCTATTCCCTCCTGCCTTATTTAGATCATTATACAAGGCCAGGAGCACAACCAGGCTATGAACAGGGTCAACACAGACTACAGAAAGGCCCATGACACAGCAGTAGATAGAGTGGATTCTTCTCTGAGTCCACAGCGGAAAAGGAAGAGATCCCAGCCCCCAAACTCTTCTTGGTCATGGTCCAGAACAATGAGTTCAGTCTAGATCCTTTCCCACTCCTGGAGGAAATGACAGGAGGTTTTACAATATGGAGGCTGGATTTTCCTAGGTGCTTCAGATACCTACTGTAGATGTCCCCGTAGTGGCTCCAGCTTCTTCATCTTCCCTAGTGTGAGGTGATATTGGAAGGTAGGACCAACGTTTCTTTCCCCTATCCAGTCATGTTGGACTCCAGTGCTCATCTCTGTTTCTTAGCTGAGAGAACCAGCATTGTCTGAAGACATTTCCATGATCATGTGGCCACAATGACTATATGCTAAGGCACACAGAATGCTATTACTTTCCCACTGAAGTGGTACCGCGTTATCTACTTGCATTTGCATGCTTTTGAACTTCTAGATTGGCAGGAGCTCACCCCATTGCATGGTGCTTGGGTCTTGAACCCAGGCTGTCAGCTTTCCAGCTGAGAGGTTCAGTGTCTTTAACTGGAAGAGCCCTCATACCCCAAAAGAAATATAGCTTGTGATACTTGCTGTAATAAGGGCACTCCAAATATACAAAAAGGAGATGAGTACCTTTACATTCTTCAAAATATCCTTTCTTTAAAGATATTGTCTTAGAGAAAGATATATGTATGTATATGAGACATTGTGATGCAATTCTTTTAACATCCAGGAAAAGAGGATGTAACAGATGAAAGGACCTTTAAAACTTTATATAGTCCACACATATGAGTTCTGTGTTTTGAGAATGGACTCAATCATTTAAGGAAAGACTCTTCCAGCCTCAAGAATCTGACAGGTTGATTCAATGTTTGGGAAGGGAGGTCAAAATTTTCCAGGCATAAGCCTGAAGCATTTGCTAAGGCTGAGGTTTTTTAAACATAACTTTACTTATTTTGTAACCTAGAGATTCAAAGATATCAAAAGTTAAAAAGGCAGCAAAAATTCTTTCATCTGGAAAGAATTGCCTAGGAAACAGTACATGTGGAAGCAGATTGTCCTTAAATTCTGAGATAGATGTAGTGTAGAAGCACAACCCCCAAGGCAGAGTTTGTATAGTAAAGGAACAGTGTTATCTAAATGATGGAGGTGAGGGCTTGTTTGACTTGCAAATGTTGTGGGTATCAAAATCTTATTTAAAGTTAACACTGTACTTAGCAAGACAGATGAAAAGTGATCAGTACAGCAAAATTAGAAATGAATTTACACTCTGTGCACAATTATTTGGCAAGTGAGTATTTTATCCATATTATTTTTATACATATTTTCCATCTCCAAGCTGTATAAACTTGAATGTTTAGTGGATATAAGCATATCAGGTGATGGTTATTTGTGTATTGAGTGAGGATGTGGCCTAAGGAGATCAACACCCTATATCAATGTGTGAATAATAATTAGGCAGCTTCTTTTCCTCAGGCAAAATTTGCCAAAAACTGACTGAAAAGTTAAAATCGTACAAAGGTTTATAGAGGGATGCAGCACTCTTGAAATTACTAAGATACTGGGGCATGATCACAGAACCTTCAAATGTTTTTTTGCAAATAGTCAACAGGATCACAAGAAACATGTTGAGAAAAAAAGACACACATAACTGCCAAAGGTTTGACAAGAATCAAATGTAAAGCTACCAGGAATTCATTATCCCCCAGTGTTGTCATATTCCAGAACTGCAATCTACCTGAAGTACAAGGTGTTCAGTGCTCAGAGACATGGACAAGGTAAGTAAGACTGAAACACAAGCAAAACTGAACAAGACTCATAAATTGAGACGACAAGACTGGGCAAAAGAATCTGAATACAGATTTTTTTCAAAGGTTTTATGGACCGATGAGATGAGAATGACTCTTGACACACCAGATGGATGGGCCTGTGGCTGGATCAGTAATAGGCACAAAGCTTCATTTTAACTCAGACACCAGTAAGGTGGAGATGGGATACTGATATGGGCTGGTATTATTAAAGTTGAGCTAGTTGGACCTTTTCGGGTTGAAGATGGACTCAAAATCAATTCCCAAACCTATCGCTAATTTTTAGAAGACACTTTCTTCAAGCAGTGGTACAGGAAATAGTTTGTATCTTTCAAGAAGACCATGATTTTTATGCAGGACAATGCTTCATCACGTCCATCTAAGTACTCCATAGCGTAGCTAGTAAAGGTGAAAGAATAATGACGTGGCCTCTTGTGGGCCATAATTAAATGTGGGATTTACGTTGAAGGAAAACAGTACACCTCTCTGAACAGTGTCTGGGAGGCTGTGATTGCTGCTGTACAAAAAGTTGATTGCCAACAGATCAAGAAACTGAAAGTGCACTATAGTTGTTCAATAATAAAATTAATCCTCCAAAATACATCTTGCCTAATAATTGTGCACACAGTGTATAGAGAACTTTGGAATGAACGGCCCTCTAAGACTATACAATTTGTATAGTATGTGTTTAAGGAGGTGGTGCTAATGATCGCCAATGGTTGTAGAGTTCAGGAATTGTTATTCATTAGCTAAACTTAACTGAAAAAGGAGCACTGATTCAGTGAAGAGTGGTAGCTAAAATTATTTTGCAAATTTGTATCAAATTATTTTACAAAAACAAACTGTATTTGACATAGGGTAGAGATGTTTTCCAAGCATCTGGATTCAAGGAATAAAACTGGTTGTGTCAAAATGTATAAACCATGGCAGGATGAATATAAAGTCATATTAAGGAGCATATAATACATGGAGCACAAAATTAGATAACAGTAAAATATAACATTCTGAGTAAAGGTAATATGTTTTAAACTGTCACTGAATTATTGTTAATATAGAACTGTAGTGTTGCTTAAGTAGAATTATTAAATGCTATCCTAAATATGTTAATGTTTTTCATGTTTTTATATTTCTGTTTTTATTATATTGTAAGCTGCCAGAATCACTTTGGATAGTAAAATGGGTAGCATATTAACAATCAATCAATAATCAATCAATCAATCTTATATATAAACTTAGTCTTTCCATTTCCATCTTATGTAGTACTGTGTTTCCCTGAAAATACGACGGGGTTTCATTTTCTTTTGACCCTCCAAAATAAGCCCTTGGCCTTATTTTCGGGAAGGTCTTATTATTTTTGAGGTGCATGACGTGGCGAGCATGGTCCCTTCATGGCTGCTGCTATGTTGCAATATTTTCAGAGAGGGCTTATTTTCAGGGGAGGGCTTATTTTAATGTATGCGCTCAAAAGCCCGATTGGGCTTATTATCCGGGGAGGTCTTATTTTGGGGAAAACAGGGTACTTATATCAGTTTGAAAAAAATGGATAGCCTATATAGATTGCCTGTAGCTTCTGGTTGGTGAAATATAAGAAATAAACTTTGGTTGCAGCTTGTATTGTATTGCAGATAGAATTGTCAAAACAGGTGTATTGCATGTAAATTACTTTTACCCCCTAAAAACACTAAACATTAAACTTACCCATCCCATGTTTCCCATTCTAGCTGTCTCTTGAAGATTTGATGATAATAGGCGTGTTTTTCATCTTCTCATCTTAGCCTTGCTGATGAAAATTCAGCTGAGAAATAACCTCCCATCAAGTGTATTCAAATATATGCATTTGTATTCCAAAACAATTTAGTTTACTGTCCTGGTAATTGAACAGCATTAGTTAACCAACGTCAAAACAAGCTAAGGAAGTCAACCCTGGTTAGTACTTACATGGGAGCCTTCCACAAAATCCTAGGGCCGTGATGGCGAACCTATGGCATGTGCACTACAGGTGGCACGTGGAGCCATATTTGCTGGCATGCAAGCTGTCAGCACTGACAGCTGCAAGCATGCAAGCTGTCAGCACTGTGCGCACTGGCCAGCTGATTTTTGGCCTTCTGGAGGGCCAGAGGAGGCTGTTTTTGCCCTCCCCAGGCTTCAGGAAAGCCTCCCAAACCTGGGGTAGACAAAAAGCAGGCTCAATGAGCCAACCAGAAGTTCATTCCTGAACTTACAGTTGCCTCATTGGGTCCGTTTTTCCCCCTCCCCAGGCTTCAGGAAAGCTTCTGGAGCCTGGGGAGAGCGAAAAACAGGCACAATTGGTCAGCTAGAAGGAACAAACTTCCAGTTTTCCCGTTGGCCCTGTTTTTTGCCCTCCCAAGGCTCCAGAGGCTTTCCTGAAGCCTGGGGAGGGCAAAAGCAGCTTCCCATGCCCACCTGAAGGCTCCCCAGAAGCCGGAAATTGATCATTTCTGAACTTCTGGTTGGCCCATTGGACCCGTCTTTCACCCTACTAAGACTTTCATGGGAAGCCTCCGGAGCCTGGGAGGGTGAAAACTCTCCCCTCCATGGGTATGACGACGTGTGTGCATGCGTGAGGCAGAGCTCGCACACTCATGAGCAGGTGGGTAGGGTGCATTGAATTGTGGATGCAGGCACACGCATCATGCAATAGCGCACACACAGTTTTGGCATACCATTACAAAAAGGTTCGCAATCACTGTCCTAGGGTATAATCACTGTCCTAGGGTATAAGCTTGATTGGGAGGTTGAAAGAAGTCCCATAAAAATGCCAATTGCAAACTAATTACTATTGTCAAGGAATTACATAGCAATGACAATGTAATCACTACTAGTTAATCCTAACTCAAGGGAGCCTTTTCTTTTACAGTACGAATAAACATAACAAACACTGAGTTTGAATTTAAACATTTTAGCATTTGAGTGGAAAATATTTAAATGGCTGAAACAAGTCTGAGAAAATCATAATGAGCACCCTGACCCTAAAATTGTATAGAGCAACATTATAAGATAGTTGGGCCGATGATGTCAACCTGAATAAAAAAGAATGTCATTGAGAGTACTATCATGTGATGAGTGAGCAAGAACAAAAACTGTCAGAAAACTGTGATGAAACAATAACAAGACTTTGTTCTCACACCAAAAGACTAATTCCTCATGAGAAAAAAATATTCTTAAAAAAAATTGCTTTCAGGCTATAAGCTCATAAGAAAAAGTCCTTACTAGGATTACAGAAAATTGGAAGGTATCTTTGCCATAAGAATATGCACAGATGGAAGTATGTAAGAAGTAATTTACTGGGAGCAAAGATCCCAGGGAGAAAAAAAAAGCAAGGCAAAATACCCACACTGGTAAAGACTACTATAGTATACAATTTTGAAAGAAATTAAGGCTGCTTTAATGACATACCCACTGCTTTAATGTATTCTCACTGCTGTTTACTTAGATGTATATTTTGGTATCAAATCCAATGCATTCCCCAATACTATTATATATTAACTTTTATTCTGCTGAAAGACTAACATTTTTCTCTATATCTTAGTACTTCAGAGGCTGTATACTGGCACATTTTCTTGGAGGTCCTTCCCCCTTTTTGGAATATTTTTACAATGTGGAACGCTTAGGAATGTATTTGTTAAAAATGGAATTTAGGATTAATGTTGCAGTTGAATGACTGAGCAAATTATTTTCCATTTATGAATTGTTCCCAGTTCATTGAACATACAGTGTATAAATATCTTATGTATATACCACACACTCTGGAAACCATTTCTGTTTTGGATTATTTTGTATATCTAAGTTCATATATGTCTGCAATACATATATGAATGATAATATGCAAGATAAATTTGGAAATTAGCTAATGAACTCTGTCTCAGCATTTTAGTGATTCATTTGTATGTGTATGTGTCAATAATTGAACTTTGTAAATGTAATTGAAAAGCCATTCCTCTTTATGAATATGTTGCCTATCTGAACTATATACAGTGAGGGAAAAAGTATTTGATACCCTGCTGATTTTGTACATTTGCCCACTGACAAAGAAATGATCAGTCTGTAATTTTAATGATAGGTTTATTTTAACAGTGAGAGACAGAATAACAAAAAAAATCATGAAAAACACATTTCAAAAAAGTTACGAATTGATTTGCATTTTAGTGAGTGAAATAAGTATTTGACCCCTTTGCAAAATATGACTTACTACTTGGTGGAAAAACCCTTGTTAGCAAACACAGAGATCAGACGTTTCTTGTAGTTGGTTACCAAGTTTGCACACATCTCAGGAGAGATTTTGTTCCATTGCTCTTTGCAGCTCTTCTCCAAGTCATTAAAGTTTTGAGGCTGACATTTGGCAGCTCAAACCTTCAGCCCCCTCTACAGATTTTCTATGGGATTAAGGTCTGGAGATTGGCTAGACCACTCCAGGATCTTAATGTGCTTCTTCTTGAGCCGTCCCTTTTCTCCATAGTGAGGGGGGAGGAGTATCCAGAATGGGTTGACCTTATCCTCTCGTGATTGGTTTGAGTCAGATAAGCTCTTTGGGCTCCGCCCCCTGGAAGTGAGCCTGCCCAGTTTTCTGACTCAAAACGATCGTGAGAAGTTGCTCATTCGAGAGCTCCAGGAATTTACTAGGATCTAAAGGAAAATTCATTTGGACCCGTCGAGTTTTGCCTCCCTGCTTCACACACAGCCTCCTCCTGCAGGATTGGGACTGCCACTAGCCCCCCTGGGGCGGCAGGCTGCCCTGGACACTGAGGACATCCGAAGACTCTCAGTGAGGAGCTTGGCTGGGCAGCAGGAGGAAGGGCAAAAGCCTCTAGCAGGCAGCCCTAACCAGGAGGACGGGCAAAAGCCTCTAGCAGGCAGCCCTAACAGCTGAGGCTTGTAAGAGCTGGAGATTTGACTCACCCCAATCAAGGGAAAGGTTGCACCTCTCCAGACCTCCAGTAATTTACAAAGGATTAAAGAAAATAAACTTGGACCCGGCGAACCCTGCCTCCCTTCATCGCACACAGCCTCCTCCTGCAACGACTGGATTGCCACAAGCCCTCTGGGGCGGCACGCTGCCCTGGCCATTGAGTGAGATGGAGTCACTCTGTGAGGACCGTTGCCGGGCAAGCAGGAGAACCGGGCACACATGCCTCCTAGAGGCAGCCCTTGATGAGAGGCTTCTCAGGAGCAGAAGCGCTCCTCCGCTCCCCTCAGCCACGAGGGTTTTTAAAAAGGAAAACCTGTGCTGGCAGCTATCACCAGTGGACAAGGTGAGAACCGGAAAGGCTCTAAAACAGCTGCGGGAGATGAGCGGCAGCCGCATGGCAAGCCTGCAAAGGCAAAAGCCATTTCCATGTGCTCCAGCAAAGAGGAGCCTTTTGAATTTGGAGCCGGGGGCCATCTTGAAGCCACGTGGTCCAAGATGGCGGCCCCCAGCAGCTCAGGAGGCCGGCAGGACAACAACCACCACTTGAGGAGACCTACAAAGGTGAGAGACGATCGCAGAGGCATTAGCCAAGAGTGAGGGAGGCAGCAAAGGGCCAAAAGGAGGCCTATCAAGGAGTTAAAGAGGCAGGTGGTGGATCAACCCCCCCCCCCCAAGCTTACTTCCTTGTTGAATCACAAAGGCAGCTGCCACAAGGCTTGCAGGAAGAACCACCCCCCTCCCCTACCTTTCTGGCTGCCAAGTAACAGGAGAAGGCTTCCTCCATAAGAACATTCTCCTTTAATTAGGAGACAGAGCGGGAGGGGCGAGAGGCTGACCGGCATCCGTAGCAAGCTGTGTTTGTCATGGCTAATTCTTGATTCCCCCTTAAGAAAACTCTCCTTTAATTAGGAGACAGAGCGGGAGGGGCAAGAGACTGATGGGCATCAGTAGCAAGTTGTGTTTGCCATGGCTAATTCTTGATTCCCCCTTAAGAAAGCTCTCCTTTAATTAGGAGACAGAGCGGGAGGGGCAAGAGACTGATGGGCATCAGTAGCAAGCTGTGTTTGCCATGGCTAATTCTTGATTCCCCCTTAAGAAAGCTCTCCTTTAATTAGGAGACAGAGCGGGAGGGGCAAGAGACTGATGGGCATCAGTAGCAAGCTGTGTTGTCGTGGTTAATTCTTGATTCCCCCTTAAGAAAACTTTCCTTTAATTAGGAGACAGAACGGGAGAGGCGAGAGGCCTACTGGCCCCAGTAGCAAAAACTGTGTTTTGTTTTGTTAATCCCAAGCCGGCAGCCCCCTGCAGCCTGGAAAAACGCAGGGGGGGGGAGAATATTCAGCCCAGCTGCTAAAGTGCAGCTCCCAATGGAGCCCCCAATCAGGTTACTGAAGACCTTCCAAGGGTGGGGGTGACTAGGCAAACGGCTAATGCAATACAATACAATACTATGCAATACAATAGCAGAATGGGAAGGAACCTGCAGGCTTTCTAGCTCAATCCCCTGCCCAGGCAGGATATCCTATACCATCTCAGACAAATGGCTTCCTATGGTTGATTAGGCTGACTCTGTAAACCACCTAGAGAGGGCTGAAAGCCCTATGAAGCGGTATATAAATCTAACTGCTATTGCTATTGTCATTGCCACCCAACAGCTTCTTAAATACTGTTGGGGCTCTCACAATGTCTGGAGGCAGGCTGTTCCACTGATTAATTGTTCTAACTGTCATGAAATTTCTCCTCAGCTCTAAGTTGCTTCTCTCCTTGTTTAGTTTCCACCCATTGCTTCTTGTTCTGCACTCAAGTGCCTTAGAGGATAGTCAGGCAGCCTCTTCTCTGTGGCAACCCCAGAGATATTGGAACACTGCTACCACGTCTCCCCTAGTCCTTCCTTCCAGTAGACTAGACCTACCCAGTTCCTGCAACCGTTCTTCATAGGCTTTAGTCTCCAGTACCCTGATCCCCTGTTGCCTTCTCTGCACTCTCCTTAAGAGTCTCCACATCTCTTCTACATCATGGGGACCAAACTGAGTGCAGAATTCCAAGTGTGGCCTCCCAAGACCTTAAAAAGTGGGATTAACACTTCACGGGAGCTTGATTCTATTCCTCTGTTTATGATGCCAAAAACTGTGTTGCTCTTCTGGCAGCTGTTGCACACTGCTGACTCACATTAAAGGGGTTGTCCACTAGGACTCCCAAGATCCCCTTCACAGTTACTACTGTGGAGCAAGGTATCCTGTACCTGTGCACTTCACCTTCATTGCCTAAAGGTAGAACCTTACTTCCTTGAATCCCATTTTCCTAGGTAGTGCCCAATGTTCAAGGGTATCAAGATCCATCTGTATCTTTAGCCTGTATTCTGAAGTGTTGGCTATTCCGGCCAGCCGGGGGTCATCTGCTAACCTGATGACCCCCCCCCCCCATCAGCCGTTAACAAACAGAGAGCTAACAGTCATTCCGGCTCCTTCTTATGACCACTTGAGATAACAGCAGTTCTTAAAGAAACAGTACTACTATCATGGCATATATTTTGCTATCCCAAATGTTAGCTTACACACCTAACACCTTCATTCAAATCACTGATGAAGATGTTGAAGAGTACTGGGCTCAACACTGAACCTTGGGAGACTCCCTGCACTCTTCCCTCCATGAAGAGGCAGTTCCATTGAGGAGTACAGGTGGGTGCACCAGTTACCAAGGCACCTGGGGTGACTAGGTCTAACCCACATTCTTCTACTTTATCTAATAGTAGGTTATGGTCTACCTTATCAGGACTTGCTGAAGTCCAAGTTAACTATATCAATGGCATCCCTATGGTCCACTAGGGTTGTCACCGTAATCTAATATGGCCAGTCTGGTATGATCTGTTTTTGACAAACCCATGTTGGCCTTGGGCTCTCGAGACGGTTTTTCTTCCTTTCTGAAGGGGGGGAATCACATCAGCAAGTCTATAGTGGTTCTCCAGTACTCCAGGATCTCTGATAGATATAGTTTCAGTTGTTTGGAGATTTTGTCCGCCAGCTCCTTCAGACCCCTGGGTGTAACCCACCCGGTCCTGGGAATTGGACCTTGCCTAAGATAGACAGGCTACCATTTCTTCCCTATCTCATCTTGGGTTCCTAATCTGAATTTGGGATGCGGTTCTTGATAGGTTGGATTGTTTATCCCTTCGGGTAAAGACAGATGCCAAGCACGAATTAAATAGTTCGGCTTACCCCTGCTGCTTGTCACCTTCGGGCCACTTCTCCCAGCAAGGGACCAATCGTTTCCTTAATCTTTCTTGGTTTTATCAGGCGGGAAGATGCCCCCTTTTGTATTTTATTCTATTTCATTATTATTATTGTGGTTGTGGTTCTTGTTGTTATTATTATTAATTTACCTTTGTGGCAGGCCTTTATTGTGAGCCTTAGCTCCCCTCACTCCATCTTTACACACACTCTAGTGGCCGCCCATTAAACTCCGTCTGTGTTTACATTCTGAATATCTCTGCGCTAACCCTAGCCATAGAATCATATCACCCTTATGGCCGGGGGGAAAAAAGGGTCAGACAGGCTGGTCCCCATGCCAGAACCCACCACAAACTCAGAATGGGATGCCCGACTATGAGAGATCGCAGAAGCACCTCAGATAGCCTATGAATTTAGACAACATTCGCTGAGGGCAGAACATACAGCAGGGGTGGGTTCATCAGAGCCGGCTGGCTCAACCGGACCAAGGGGACAACTTGGAGCGGAAGCTGCAGCCAGTTGACCGCTTGGCGGTGGAGCGGAGCATCCTGAGGAAAGACCTCTTCTCCCCCAGGGTGATAAGGACTATCCAGGCCGCCCGCAGGCCCTCCACAGAGCGCATCTATGGCTCCACGTGGCGGGCCTTTGACTCTTGGTGCAACTCCCGGGGGTTCAACCCCATCCAGGCTACGGTGCCTCAGGTTCTGGACTTCCTCCAGGCGGGCCTGGATAGAGGGTTAGCTCCTAACACAATTAGGAGACAGGTCTCAGCCATCTCATCAGTTCTCCTGTGTGGCAGAAATCAGAGCCTGACACACCACCCCATGGTCAGGCAATTCCTTAAGGGGGCCTCCAACCTCAGACCACCTACGGTACACAGGTACCCTTCCTGGGATTTACACAGGGTATTGGACACTCTAATGGGCGCCCCATTTGAGCCATTACAAACAGTTTCCCTCAAGTTCCTGACCCTGAAGGTGGCTTTCCTGGTGGCCATCATTTCCGCCAGGCGGATATCCGAACTGCAGGCGCTGTCCACCAGGGAGGATCTCTGTGTCTTCCACCAAGATAGGGTGGTGTTACGGCTGGATCCATCCTTCATTCCCAAGGTGTGCTCCTGCTTCCATCGAGCCCAGGAACTGATTTTGCCCAACTTCTGTCCAGACCCTTCTCACCCATTGGAGAGGAAGCGGCACACTCTGGACGTTAGGAGGGCTCTGAGGATTTACCTCAGGAGAACCAGGCCAAACAGGAAATCCGAAGCCCTGTTTGTCTCCTTCCAACCAGGATCCCTGGGTAATAAGGTAACTTCCACCACTATCGGCAGGTGGCTGCGAACCTGCATTGCCACTGCTTACCAATCGCAGGGGTTACAGACACCAAATCATATCACAGCCCACTCCACACGGAGTGCAGCCACATCCACGGCCTGGGCCACACAAGCATCCCTGGCCGAAATCTGCAGGGCAGCCACGTGGGCTTCCCCCTCTCCCTTTGTTAGGAACTATAAGTTGGACTCCTTTGCCTCGGCAGAGGCCTCGTTCGGCCGCAGGGTGTTGCAGGCGGTTCACAGGGCAGGACCCGTGCCTCAACAGGCCTGAGTGGGGGACATATGGCCTCAGGGATCTCCCTCCCTAGGGACGTGCAGGCTTTGGTACGTCCCATTCTGGATACTCCTCCCCCCTCACTATGGAGAAAGGGCGTTGGTACTTACCTGATACGCCTCTTCTCATAGTGGGGGGAGGAGTATCCAGTCCCTCCCTGACTATGTTTGTACAACTAAGTGTTATGTTCATTGTTTATATTGTTATTTAATTATTGATGTTGAAGACAATAAAAGCAGAAAAACTGAATCAAGAGTCTGGAGCGAATGATGCAACGAGTCGGAGAGAGCTCTTCGTCATAAAACTGGGCAGGCTCACTTCCAGGGGGCGGAGCCCAAAGAGCTTATCTGACTCAAACCAATCACGAGAGGATAAGGTCAACCCATTCTGGATACTCCTCCCCCCACTATGAGAAGAGGCGTATCAGGTAAGTACCAACGCCCTTTTTGCTTTGGCAGTGTGTTTTGGGTCATTGTCATGCTGCAATACCCATCCACAACCCATTTTCAATACCCTGGCTGAGGGAAGGAGGTTCTCACCCAAGATATGATGGTACATGTCCCCGTCCATTGTCCCTTTGATGTGGTGAAGTTGTCCTGTCCCCATAGCAGAAGAACACCCCCAAAGCATAATGTTTCCACGTCCATGTATGACAGTGGGGCTGGTGTTCTTGGAGTCATAGGCAGCATTCCTCCTCTTCCAAACATGGCGAGTTGAGTAGATGCCAAAGAGCTTGACTTTGGTCTCATCTGACCACAACACTTTCACCCAGTTCTCCTCTGAATCATTCAGATGTTCATTGGCAAACTTCAGATAGGCCTGTGCATGTGCTTTCTTGAGCAGGGGGACCTTGTGGGCATTGCAGGATTTCAGTCCTTCACGGCATAGTGTGTTACCAATTGTTTTCTTGGTGACTATGATCCCAGCTCCCTTGAGATCATTGACAAGATCCTCCCGTGTAGTTCTGGGCTGATTCCTCACCGTTCTCATGATCATTGAATCTCGACGAGGTGAAATCTTGCATTTAGCCCCAGCCCAAGAGAGATTGACAGTTATTTTGTCTTTCTTCCATTTGCAAATAATCACACCAGTTGTTGTCACCTTCTTACCAAACTGTTTGCCGATAATCTTGAGCCCATTCCAGGTTTGTGTAGGTCTACAATCTTGTCCCTGATATCCTTGGACAGCCCATTGGTCTTGGCCATGGTGGAGAGTTTGGAATCTGATTGCTTGCTTGCTTCTGTGGACAGGTGTCTTTTATACAGGTAATACGCTGAGATAAGGAGCACTCCCTTTAATATAGTGCTACTAATCTCAGCTCATTACCTTTATAAAAGACACCTAGGAGCCAGAAATCTTGCTGATTGATAGGGGATCAAATACTTATTTCGCTCAATAAAATGCAAATCAATTTATAGCTTTTTGAAATGTGTTTTCCTTGTTGCTATTCTGTCTCTCACTGTTAAAATAAACCTACATTAAAATTACTGATAAAATGATAAGACTGATCATTTCTTTGTCAGTGGGCAAACATACAAAATCAGCAGGGAATCAAATACTTTTCCCCCCTTGAATTAAAATGGCATTTGAGGTTGGAATTTCCATCACTAAGTGATGGAGTCATAAAGTGTGATAACAATATTGGCTATCCTGGCTGCCATCAGTAACAAAATTGTACAGTCATTAGCGAAGCAGTTTTTTGTCCACTTCCTACAACTAAAGTCATTGGAAAAGCTGGTAAGAAGTTGCAAGTCCCTAGGTCAGCAGGCAGCTAAATGGCTGCTTTCTGGTGAGGAAGGGTATAAATGGGGTACACAGGAAGAGTCTACAAGAGTGCAAGGAAGACTTGGGGAGAATATGTGAGAGGCCTGGTGCAGGTCAGGGAGAATGCACAAGAGTGCAAATGGATGTGCAAGAGGCACAAGGTGGGTCAGAAAGATTGTGTGAGTGTAAGAGGTGGATAAGAAGCACAGGTTGGGAGGATGTAAGGGGACATGGATTGGACTTCGGTAAGAGGCATGGTGTAAGTTGAAATCTGGTGCTCTTAGATTGGTTTGCTGCCAGAGGGACCTTGTTTTTGTTTCCAGCTCAAAGAAAGAAACCAGAAATTGACCCATTTGTCCTATAGACTCATGGAAATGGACATTTTGTCCATCAACTTAAGAGTTGAGCAACAAAGGGACAGGTATTTTCATTGGATTTATAGCTGTAATGTAGCCAAATGTATGGATCGTACAACTGACCTTCCTCGTTTCTTTTTTTAATTGATTGATTGATCCTTACAGTTAAAGATAAACTTTTCTTTGGAACATGTAAGTACTTTTCTTTCTAGAACTACATTTAAAATGAAATGTTGGAAATTTATACCGATACTTACTTAACTCACAAAAAGTTGGAAATTAAAGTGCTAAAAAGGATTCCCTTTTTGGAAACTTTCCTTTTTTGAAAGAGTGAATAGAAAGAACCTCTTATGTGGAGAAGCTGCTTTGTTTACATATCAATTGTACAACAAAGCCTTAAAGTTGGTTACCAGAGGTGGCTACTTAAAAGGAAATATTTGAAGTGCCTGAACTTTTTAACTGTTTAATGGAATCAGAAGTTACTAGTGATGATGAACAAATCCCTCTGGAGACGACTGAGATGGATGCACTAGATGAACAAATGCACTGGGTGATCATTCAAAAATGGAAAAAGACATTGTTGCTTACCCTTTCAAATTGAAATGAAAGGGGTTTATTGGAGTTATTTCATGGAAACTGTAAGTGGATAGGTGATAAGATGATAAAAATTTCTAGAGCAGAGGAAAAAATGCTAAAAGAAAACACAATTTTATTTATGGGATTTAAGTGGTTGGAGGGAAGAAGAAAAAACAAACGTGATTTATCTGATTATGGTTAAATAATGAGTTCTTATTTCTGGTGATGTTGAACAGTAATCTGGATTGGATAGCATTTCTTTTAGAAATGTGTAATGTAATACAATAGTTTTTAATATTTAAGAGTTATTTTTGTGACATTTAATAGATTTAATTTTTTATAACATTTAATTGTTAAGAGAAGGATGAGAATGTAGACAAAATGAAAACAGAAGCTATGTATTTATATTATTAGGGATTTTTCTTAATTTTTATTGGACTTCTGCTGATTAATAGATTAATAAATGGAGATTTAAAGAAGTGTTTATAAAAAATGGGGTAAGACATGGAAAGAAGAGTATCTGGTTGTATTTTAAGTGACAGTGGTATTTGTTAATAAAGCTGCCTTTGGACTTTTTGCAAGAGAAATGTAATTTTGATTTTGAGATTTGGGATTATAGAAGTGAGGACACGACTTTGACAGCCCTGTTTTACTGCATATAAAAAATAAACTGAGTGAAGTTTTAAAAATTAAAAAGGAAATAGAAATGATAAGTCAAGAGAATCACCTGAAAATTTTTTTCTTATTGGACTTAAAAGAGTCTTGTTAATCTTGATTTCTTGAGGAAATTAGTGATGGGATAAAGAATTGAAGAGAGCTTAAATCCAATGACAATATTTGATTGAATTAAAGGAAGGAAGTTGGAAGTAAAAAGAAGGGATATAAAGTTGGTTTATGTGATTAATGTCTAACTTTTTATTTTTATGGGACTTTTTGCCACACCAGAATTAAAAAGCTGATATTTTATAGATTTTATTATAAATAAAGGATAGGATATGGGATGAAGACCTATCTGTTTGTAACCTTACAGGAAGTGAAGAATTATTAGATTTGTTTATACTTGTTATGATGAAGGTTGAAAATATCTTTTTATATATTTCTTTTCTTTTTCTTCTCTTGTCTTTTTTTAGTTCACTTTGATTATTTTGCCCATTCTCTTTAAATTTAGTATTACTTTTTATTATTATAATTAAAATTCTTAATAAAAAATGTATTATAGATAGTGACTATGGAATTTATTACAAGATTAGACAAATCATTTTCCAAGGCCTCAGTGAACAGAAAACTGCTTCACCATGCAGTTAGTCCTTGCTTAATTACCCTACTAAAGTTCAGGAACTCCGCCCCTAAATGGGAAATCATGTGACAATGAGTGTGCTTTGAGTGAAAAGATAAAAGATTACTCAGTTTCACACCTTCAACTCTTAGCCTTTTCACCACTCTGTCTCCCTTTGGAATGCTTGAGGGCCTGTTTACTGTCTTATACATACTGCAAACAATGTGATAATGCCACAGCCTGGTGCTGGGAGCCATGGCTGTTACTCTCTTGGAATCCCTTTCTTTCTTGCAAAGTAGAGATATCTAAGACTTCCTACAAGAAATCACTTGTGGAGGGGGCGGAAGAGCCAAGCAAAAGAGAGATTGCCTATAGAAATTGCTTGCTTTTTTCCTCCTCCTCTACTCTAATTGCAAAGATTAGATGAAAAGAGTTTTCAAGGGAGTAAGCTGTTTATTCTTCTACACATTGAGAGCAATGTGGTGCACCAGCAGCAAGGAAAGATCAGGCAGAGGAGAACACCTAGAAGAATCACTCCCACCACCCCAATACAGATGTGAGAGATTTTAAGAGAGTACTGTAAACTATTTGCCCTGGGCTACAAGTATGATCACATTACTTTTGATGTATAGAAGAGCAAACAGCTTACTTTCTTGCAACCCCCTTTCTCCAAACTCACTGCTTTGTTAAAAAGGAAAAAACAAAACGAAAAACTTCCAGGCCAGGCATAAGACGACTCATATACTATAATAACTACAGTATAATAACATTGATGTGACTGAAGGATGCTGTAAAGATCATAAATGGGTTGCATAGTTATTTTATCAGAAGTATCTGAACTTTGAAAGCTGCTGATAGTGAGGACTACCTCTAAATCCAACTGTTTATCTCCATTGTAGCAGTCAGATGCCATTTCATCATTCTCAGCTTTTCAAGATCTCAGAATCAAGCTATCAGGAATACATGCACCTTAACAACAACAGCACCAAAATACCCAACCCTGCTCTAAAGGATGCCAATAATATAATAATATAACCAGAATAAGGTGGACTGAATTTTTTGTTTTTTAGAGGATTGGGAGCTAGCTGGAGAGCTTTTATGGACAGATTACAATGTAAAAAAGAAATATTTTGGACTTCATTCAGTTTGAAACATAAACAGATTTCACTCTTCAATCAACTTTTCCTAGTCCTGAATGAAAATCAATTCAGACAAGTGTTTTGCTGATGTGTTGTGTCAAATACAATTTGAGAAAAGGTCCTAGTTTTGTAAAATGGGCAGTAGAAATTTGGTGGAATAAATAAAGTCAAGATGATTTATAAATAATAATTTCTATGCCTCTCAGAAAGAGAGATTATGCTTAAATGTGTAAAATTATCTCTGCTGGGTAGTCCTGGTTGTTTGGGAGGTTGATGTCTTTGAATCAGCATTGCTTCTGCTACATCCTGGACAGGTCCCTAAGTTTTCTTGGAAAGGTTTTGGAAATGGTTTGCCATTGCCTGATTCCTAGGACTGAGAGAGAATGACGGCCTAAAGTCACCTAGATGGCTTTGTGCTTAGAGCAAGACTAAAATTCAGTCTCCTGATTTCTAGCCTGGTGCCTTAATCATTACACCAAACTAGAGCTCAATCTGGATTAACAAATAGTATTGTTAATTTGTTGTAGTATCATTCTGGACTGGTTTAGTAGGATTCATGTTATCATCTAACACCCCCCCCCCTTTTACTTTTAATTCTCCCTAGTAATAGGTGTTATCCCAGTTCCATTTTTATCTATATATTTTAACACATTTACAACAAATTTTCAACCTTGAATTAAGAGTGAATTAATTTTTCATGTTGGCAAGCAAGAATGTTGTAAAGCGGATATTACACTATATTATTTAAATTAAATTGTCAGAGAAAATCTGAAGTGGCAAAGAGTTCTCTATTTTCTAAGGTTACTGTAAATATGATTCTTCTTAGGGAGGGAGGATATATTTTAAATTTCTCTTATCCTTATGTTTTTGTATTTATTCATTCACAAAGTGATATTTTATATCACGTCAATCATTGCAATTCTAAGTGATTTAGGAGTAATAAAACAAGAATACAAAAATAAAATAACTATTAAAATGACTTAATAAGCAAAGTTATGATCATAATTAGCATAATACCTATTACTAGAATTTTTAGTCATCTCTGCTACAGTAAGAATTGCCCCTTTCTCAAAATTCTCTTAGGACTCTTAGGAATAGCTACATTTTTAAAAGCTGCTTAAATATTAACAATAAAAATGTTGATTTTATTTCTGGTGAAAGGGAATTCCACAGGTAGGCACTCTTGGAAAAAATCTTGTCCTATGAATTTTCTCTTGTAGTGGTTGGGTATGCTAAGCATTCATTCTTTGCAGGCATATGTTGAGTAGGTAAATTCTATTTGTAGTAAGTGATTGCAAAGATCCCTACAGGCCCCAAGTCCTGTAGGATTTTAAAATAGTAATTACTATTTTGAATTGTCCCTAGAGACTGACTGGCAAGTAGTATCGCTTCTTTGGTTCTGGAGTTATATAGGAGAAACAAGTTGTACCTGTTAGTGCACAAAGTGCTACATTTTGCTCTAGTTGCATCTTCAGTTACAAAGGCAGTGCCATTTAGACTACATTACAATAATCCATATGGGAGGTTGTTACCAGTACCTTATCTTTCTATTTCAGGATAAAGCACAACTGGTGTATCAGCTGAAGATGGTATAATGCCTTGGATTTAATTTCAAAAAGGTTATTCACAGTTCTGTAAGATGTTGGTGGAGGTCATTTGCAGTTCTTTAAAGCATCTGTATCTTTTCCTAAGTTTATTTGATAACTGTAGAAACACAACCCTATTAAATGTCAGGTTTCTATTAAGGACATTTCTTGTACATTGTTTTCTCTCTTTTTTAGTTTGCTTTTAAAGTATTTTTGTGGTCAGAGGATTGTTATATTGAAGGCAAAGTGACATTTTTGATTGTACCCTTATAGTAAAAACTATTATTTAGAGTTCATTTAGTGTACTCTGAAAAATAGGCATTGAATTGGTCAAAGTGAACATCTTGCACTAATCAGTGCAATTATTATAACTTAGTATGTATTTTCCAAAAATAGGGATGCCTGGCTAATCTTGTTTCTTTTATTATTCTATGAAAGGTATAAATATCTTAATATATTAGTAATATGGACATAGTATAATTTCAGGACTTCAGGAAACTAGATATATTACCCCATAATATACTAATTAGCAAGCTGGATATGGCTGTGCACTTATTCAGAATAACAGAGTTGGAAGGAGCCTTGAAGGTGTTCTAATCCAACCCTGCTCAAGCAGGAAACCTATATCATTTCAAATGCTATCAAATGGTTGTCCAATCTCTTCATAAAACCTCCTTTGATGAAGCACTCACAACATCTAAAGGCTGTTTAATTGATTAATTGTTCTTATTGTCAAAAAATATCTTCTTATTTCTAGGTTGATTCTCTCCTTGATTAGTTTCCATCTATTGCCTTGGGGAGAAGATAGAAGGAGTATATTAAAACCCCAAGGAAATAGGTCTAGGCTAAACTTCAGGAGAAACTTGCATTTTGTAGAAGCTACCATCCAATTGAATAGCTGCTGCATGGACTATTGACATTTTCTTCACTTGAGGTTTTCAAACAAATGATGGATGGTCATCTTTTGGAGACACTATAATTACTCCTGCATTGACCTTGACTTTAATTATATAATCTCTATCATATTTTCCATTTTTTAAAAATCATTCTAAATATTGGATGATTGGATTACTAAAAAAATGTATATCTGATTTCCATTCACCACTGAAAAAGGAAATGACTTCATATTTAGTTTAGTATGGAAGAAATACTAAGCAGACTTACATAACCAGGGTGAACTGTAGTTATATCAAATGTGAATATTACAAAGCTCCCTGAATTGTCAATCATAAATATATGATAATATATTCATTGACTTGATAATTCTGAGAGTTGATGTTGACACACTGGATCTAATTTGTTTAGGAAGGTATGCTCTAATAAAACAACCAGAAGAAAATATTCATATAGATTCATATATGCAAGCACACATGCACATACATATACACACTGTAAGCATATGCTTTTATTGGTCTCTCAGCACAGAAAGATTAATATAGGTAGTCCTTGGTTAATGGTAATTAGGACCAGAATTTCCATTGCTATGTAATGCAGTTGTAAAGCAACCTCCCCAGTCCAGCAGTGTGAAGTTATAGCTATCCCAGTCCAGCACCATGGTGCAAACTTTAGTCACCCCAGCACTGTGGCATCAAAGCCCAACTGTAGCTATTCAGCAGTTACCACCCTGAATTTTGTGGCCTCTGCATCCCCAGTTGACCTTCCCTGTCTTCTTGCTGCTGCTGCGGAAGTACAGCCAGTCTGGCCCTTCACGAGGACTGCAAATGACCTTAGGAAGAAAATCTTGCACAGTCAGCATTTGTCTCATGATGGGAGCTAAAAGGGCAGACATGGGGAGATGGGAAGCTAAGAATTTTTGAGACATACATTAATACTGTAAATGCGGGTGGGCTGTGAAGAACTGGAATTTGCCACACAGATGTTCCCTCTGTTGTAAATTTGAGGACCAAGAATAAATACCTCTTAAATTATATGCAGAAATGTAAACTATCATGGAAAACATATTATTTGTAAATTGTGTAGTTTTTAAACTCTTCCTCCTAGTGTCAAATTTCTTATTTTTTATATTGTTTTTGTAATAAATACATATTTATTATTATATTAAAATTTCTTAGTTTAAAAAGTCAAATGATCTTACATTGCATTCTCGACTATTTCCTACCTTGTTAAAATTTTCTTGTGATAATAAATGTATTACCTAGGTTTCTAGTTTAAGAGTTTAGAATCTTTTTGAAATTCCAAAGCTGAATCAATGGCAGATTAAGATCCCACATAGCCATCCTGGAGGGATGACCCCGAACAATACCTTGCTTTGTATCCATCTGTCAAATTGATGAGAGAAGTAATATACAATGTCTTCATTGTGTCTTTACTGTGGAACAGCAAAGCAACAGCTTTCACTTGATATGATATATTTGGTAATAATACATGATAAGACCATTGTAATAAAATACTTGTGAGAAAAAATGTGATATTGCTTTTTTTTAAAAAAATATAAAATTAGAAATGAGTTGCCCAATACTAAGCATACTGAGAGCATACTGTATATTAAGCATACTGAAAGCATACTGTATATTAACATGGAAACATAAAAAAACATGGATCATTTACAGTTTGCAACACTGCTTGGTGTCATATACATACAGTATATACCCACAGTTTGACATTAGCTTGCACACTTAGAGAGTTTTATAGATGAAAATCACAATTAAAGAATGATTTAAATCACCAGTAGGAAAAATCTATTAGGATTAGGATTTTTTTTACATTGCTTGATATCAGAGTAACATTTTACAAACAGTACTCTCATTTTTTTAAAAAAAATATCAGTTTTTGAGAGATAGAATAACTATTTGTTATGGGAAATTAAATAAAAGTTTTAAAACTGAGACTGATAAATTATGTAAATATAGCAGGGCAAAAAAGTATTTAGTCAGCCACCAATTGTGCAAATTCTCCCACTTAAAAAGATGAAAGAGGCCTGTAATTGACATCATAGGTAGACCTCAACTATGAGAGACAAAATGAGAAAACAAATCCAGACAATCACATTGTCTGATTTGGAAAGAATTTTTTTTGCAAACTATGGTGGAAAATAAGTATTTGGTCACCTACAAACAAGCAAGATTTCTGGCTCACACAGACCTGTAACTTCTTCTTTAAGAGGCTCCTCTGTCCTCCACTCATTACCTGTATTAATGGCACCTGTTTGAACTTGTTAACAGTATAAAAGACACCTGTCCACAATCTCAAACAGTCACACTCCAAACTCCACAATGGTGAAGACCAAAGAGCTGTCGAAGGACACCAGAAACAAAATTGTAGACCTGCACCAGGCTGGGAAGACTGAATCTGCAATAGGCAAGCAGCTTGGTGTGAAGAAATCAACTGTGGGAGCAATAATTAGAAAATAGAGCGACATACAAGACCGCTGATAATCTCCCTTGATCTGGGGCTCCATGCAAGATCTCACCTTTTGGGGTCAAAATGATCACAAGAATGGTGAGCAGAAATCCCAGAGCCACACGGGGGGACCTAGTGAATGACCTGCAGAGAGCTGGGACCAACGTAACAAAGGCTACCATCAGTAACACACTACGCCGCCAGGGACTCAGATCCTGCAGTGCCAGACATGTCCCCCTGCTTAAGCCAGTACATGTCCGAGCCAGTCTGAAGTTTGCTAGAGAGCATTTGGATGATCCAGAAGAGGATTGGGAGAATATCATATGGTCAGATGAAACCAAAATAGAACTGTTTCATAGAAACACAATTTGTCGTGTTTGGAGGAGAGAGAATGCTGAGTTGCATCCAAAGAATACCATACCTACTGTGAAGCATGGGGGTGGCAACATCATGCTTTGGGGCTGTTTCTCTGCAAAGGACGACTGATCCATGTACAGGAAAGAATGAATGGGGCCATGTATCGTGAGATTTTGAGTGCAAACCTCCTTCCATCAGCAAGGACATTGAAGATGAAACTTGGCTGGGTCTTTCAACATGACAATGATCCCAAACACACTGCCCGGGCAATGGAGGAGTAGCTTCATATGAAGCATTTCAAGGTCCTGGAGTGGTCTAGCCAGTCTCCAGATCTCATCCCCATAGAAAACCTTTGGAGGAAGTTGAAAGTCCGTGTTGTCCAGCGACAGCCCCAAAACATCACTGCTCTAGAGGAGATCTGCATGGAGGAATGGGCCAATATACACCAACAGTGTGTGCCAACCTTGTGAAGACTTACAAAAAACGTTTGACCTCTATCATTGCCAACAAAGGATATATAACACAGTATTGAGATAAACTTTTGATATTAACCAAATACTTATTTTCCACCATGATTTGCAAAAAAATTCTTTCCAAATCAGACAATGTGATTGTCTGGATTTGTTTTCTCTTTTAGTCTCTCATAGTTGAGGTCTACCTATGATGTCAATTACAGGCCTCTCATCTTTTTAAGTGGGAGAACTTGCACAATTGGTGGCTGACTAAATACTTTTTTGCCCCACTGTATATTTCACTTAAATTATACTTAGGGATCAGTACTATTATAAGCTGTACAAATCAACCAAAAGTATAAGATTAAAGGAAGGTAGCAATGTGAAAATATCTAATAATGGATTTTATTCCTTTTGAAACCTTATGGATAAGAATTTTTAAATGCATTGTATGCCTAGAGTACCTGAAATAATAAACTGCCCTTCATTTTCAACAAAACGTTTATACTCTGATTTTATTCAGAGTGCTACAGCTTCACTCACTATACTAAGTGCCAACCATTCTGCCATGACAAAAGTTATGACCTTCTAGGAGTTTCTATTCAATAAATTGAAAGTCTCTGAATTTTGTTTTCACAAGGTCAAATTGCACAGTTCAAAATAGAATTTATAGGCTGTGTATGGTGTCTGCTCTTCTGTGCTATTTTATAAAATCCCAATTGTTTAGAATAAATTATACTAAAACTGAACTAGGTTACTCCAAATTACCTTCAAATCCCTCCCAATCTACTGCATAAAGTGATGGTGGAAGAGAATAATAGCAAAAATATTGTTGGCATGGGAATACCTCAAGGTCAAAAGAAGTGAAACCCATTAAAGTACTTGGACAGATTATAAAATGCAATTTTCAAGTGCAAATTATTTAGAAATCTTATCTATATATATATATTGTTCACTTTTATTTTGTACTTTAGATACCTCTACACATTGCCAAATAAACATTTTGAAGATCTTATGTCAGGGGTCTTCAAACTTTTTAAATAAGGGGTCGATTAAGGGTCCCTCAGACTATTGGGGGGCTGGACTGGCTGGGTGCGTGTGGCTAGGTGGTCATGTAACTGGGTGAGCGTGGCCAATTTAGCAGTCCATTTTGCCTTTGTCCCTCCCTGCTCATCGACCGGGCCTGAAAGGCTATTTGTAAAGCATTTTAAAGACTTTTAAAGCACTACTATACAAGCTGGCAGCAGCCCCTCCCCTACTCACCCACCGGGCCTGCATCATGTGGCTGCACTGGCGAGATCACCCCTCAGTCATCTGGCCCTCCCCTGCACCCTTCGGCCTTACCTTCAGCAGCAGGGGTGTTATCAGAAATGCAGCTCAACCAGTGAAATAATTAACCAGAAGGGTAGCTGGAGTGGATGCTCGCTAGAAGATTAGGCTGATGATGAGGGGCGGGCTGAATCCCATCTTCAGTGGGGTGGATACTTTCCATTGGCGGGCTGTAGGTTGAGGATCTATGCCTTATGTGAATATCTTATCTATCATATAGCAGATTATAGTATTTTGTAGTAATACTTTATTTTTTCTTACAGGCAAAGTCATCAACAAAGATTTACGCCACTACCTAAGCCTACAGTTTCAGAAAGGTTCAATTGATCACAAACTGCAACAGGTTATCAGAGACAATCTTTACTTGAGAACTATTCCATGTAAGTTGCACATTGACATACTTACTTACTTTACTTTATTGTCATTATACGTATATACACATTATACACATTCAATGAAATTCACATACCACCCAGAGACTATGCGCAACACACATAATCCCCAAACACCCCCCCCACCCACCAAAAAAATCCCCGCCCGTAAACCACCCAAGCATCCACACAACAGACCAAGTAGTGCTGTCCAATAGCTCATTGATGGTGGCCTTTTAGTTCATTGTTGAGTGCAATTGTAGCTCTGGGATAAAAGCTATTCAGAAGACGTGTGGTTCTACTATTAATTGTTATGTATCTTCAGCCAGAAGGCAACAGTCTAAAAAGATTGTAAGCAGGATGGGAAGAGTCTGAGAATGTTATGCAACTTTCATATTCCTTTGGATAAAATATAAGCTTTGAAAAGATGTCTTAGGTAGTAGTGCTTTAGATGTATGATATAAGCTAACAAAATCCACATTCTAAAATTATAAATAATGACATTGAGAATTACATCTTTATTTCCATAGGTTTTTTTGGCAACTTACTATATTTCTTGATGACTTTTTGACAACAGAAATATGCTTGCCCAACAGCTACTTACACTTTCTCCGTTCCTACCCAGCAGTCTGACCCAAAAGAAGTTGTAGTTCTTGAAAACAGGACTTATTCCAATAGCAGAAACAATTTATGTTAATTGCATAGCACCCACTTTTTATAATTAATTTTTAATTTTTTAGCTTGATTGTACAAGATTAGGTATTTGCTGTTTTAACTCTTCATGTGACCTGTACTAAATTATGCTATTTTGTAATTCAAAT
The DNA here is from genome assembly GCF_051295495.1 of Thamnophis sirtalis. NCBI lineage: Eukaryota > Metazoa > Chordata > Lepidosauria > Squamata > Natricidae > Thamnophis > Thamnophis sirtalis. The sequence goes on from NW_028261387.1 coordinate 59,494,277, forward strand.
AAGTTGCTTACCCGTAACTGTGATTTTTCAAATAGTAAAATTGTTTCTGTCGTGTATAGAATTCACACATTTTGTAGTTGAGCTTTTGAGTGAGAAACACTATCACTGCACAAAGCAAAGGATATTTATTCCACATCCAGAGATAGAATAAAGGGTGAAAGATACCAGACTGCATGAGAATGAAGTGTTATGTTATGTGAGTACATAGATGATTACTTGACTAATAAGTGAGCTGAGGGAAGAGATAAATGCATAGCAAAAAAAAAAAAAAAACCAATAAATTGAAGATTTCTTTGATTTAGAAACAGGAAAAATAAGTTTAATAAAACAGATTTTTCCTGAAAGGAAAAAAAGATATTCTTCTCTGTTTTCCATATTTTTTACGGAGAGAAAATTATTATCTTCTGTCTCTCTAATATTCTAAGCCTTCAGTTAGTTCAAATGCATATTTTCCAGGCAACACATTTGATGCTACACATATTCATATCAAAAATCTCACTGGAAACTGAAACTTTTTGTTGGATCTCTTATGTAAATTTGTATTTTAATGGCCTTCTCTTAACTTGACATTACCATATTCTTGTTCTTCATCTATGTTTGTACATCATGCACTTCTCACAGATTACAATTTAACATAGACACATATTAAACATTGGGGAAAGACACAGATGAAGCCTCCCTTCATTCCATTAATGAAGGTAGTCACTTATACCATGGATCTGACACAACTCAAAAGATTCTGTCACCCAAAGAAACAGATGTGTGAGATGTTCGACACTGGGCTACTTCTCCATCTTGGTGGAAATAGCATCCAGGAATGAGTTGACCTCATCTGCTCACTGATTGGACTGAGTCTGCCAGAGCTTTTAAGACATTCCTCTGTTGCTAGGGCTTCCCAGCTTTTCACTCAGTCCCTCAGTGAGGACAGACATGTCGAACCACCTCCTTTTTGGAATTCCTGGAAAAATATCAGAATAAGATTTTAAATTTGTGAGTAATTGACCCAGTTGACTCCCTCTCCAAGATGGAGTTGCTGAGTTTCCTTAAGCAGCAAGAGCCTTGGCCCTAATCTCTGAAGGATCTTATCTGTTTGTCAGAAGGCTGAATAGCTTTGGATACCATATTTGACATACAGTTAAATTGCTGGCCATTTTAAAGAAGCTCTGTGCCTTTGGACAACTGTCACTTTGTCTGTTACTATTCCATAGATATTCGAACTCCGTGTTCACTGGATAGGGAAGAGTCTCATGGCCCTCTATTGTAAAGCAACATTGGATTGTGAGGCTTGTAGTTAATGACTGGTAACAGTTAATGACAACAGGTACAGTACCCAAACTGACAATTAACAGACGGTATTAAAGTGGTGAATAACTTCTGCCATTTAGAATCATCATTAAATGAATCAGCAGTGAAAAAAATGCTGCAGACTGGCACTTTGAGGAGTAGCAATGAAGACTTTAAAAAACATAAGTCAGATGTCATGATGTGTCTATATCTGCAAACATAAAAAATCAGATTTGTTCAGGCAGTTGTTTTTTCTTTAGAAATGAAATTTAGAATTTGAAATAGATAGATGGTTTTGAAGTTTGGCATTGGAAACTTCTGAGAAGGTGGACAGATAGGCAGGAAAATGAATAAATCATATAACAAAGTTCTTACTCAGAACACAAATGACCAGATTGATATTATCATATTTTGAATACATTATATAATGTTCTAGCTGTCTAGCAAAATCTATGAGGATGTTGAGGAAATTGGAAAAAAAGAAAAGAAAACAGATTATGACAAGCAGCAAGGTGGTTGGACCACATGTGGTTGTGATGTGTGCACAACCAGAAATCCTAAGTGGTTATTTTGGAAATAAATATTCCTGGACAAATTTGATCTATATAGTCACCAACTTGATGGCATATAATTAGTCAAAGAGGTGCAGGTAGTCCTGAACCTAGGATTTGTTTAACAACAATTGTAAATTACAGTAGCATTGAAAAAGTGAGTTCTAACCAATCCTCAGAATTATAAACACTAAGCATCCCCTTGATCACATGATTCACAGGCTTTGCAGCCAGCATATATTTAAGATGATTGCAACATCTCAGGGTCATATGATTGCCATTTGTGACCTTCCCAAGAGACTTCTGACAAGCAGGGTCAATAGGGTCACTTACTGACCAGGGAATTTGCTTAGCAACCATGGCAAAAATTGGGTGTGACTTAATGTCTGCATTGCTTAGTGACAGAAGTTCAGGTGCCAAATGTGGTTGTAAATCGAGGACCACTGTAGTTCTTATATTGCCATTGCAATAAAAAGAGGGCCAGCCTCTATTTCAACAGCAGTTTATTTTATAATATGGATTCTTTCCTGGGTAAAAACCGATTTTGCTGTTCAACTTGTGCTACTTGCAGAAAATGTTACATTGAGGACCAAAGGCTTTATATTTGACGAGAACCTCCAAATGGACACACAAAGCATATTGTAATAATTCAATCTTATAGTTAGCAGTACATATATCACAGACTTTCTCCCTCATGAAGGAGACAATTGGTCTACCACGTCACTATTGTTATGTACTTAACCAGTTTTATATCAAGGAGAATGCACCAGATTGCAAGCACCAGATTGTTAGTGCAATCCCATTCAGAACTGGATCAACTGAGTCTATGCTCAAAAGTTTTGTTTTGTATAAATTCAGATTCAGCTTCTTTTCCTATATCCAATCTTCTACCATTTGGAGGCACATGGAGCCATCCAACCCTGAGTTTGCAGGAAATATGCTATAGTCATGACTGTCAAGGATTAATTATATTAATCCTTGTAAGCCATCCAGAGTCATTGACAGTGGGTAGTTCTAGAATTTTAACAAATAAATAAACTATATTTTTGATTTTAATTTGGTTTAACATTGTTTGTGTTGCACATTTTTTGCTCTAGTTTCATATAATGAAGTACTTGTGGTTGAATCTGTTTTTATTATTATATAGCAGAGTGGCAGAATCTAGGTCAGTTTTGTATAGCAATTTGCAAACTGATACAGTTATAAAATTTTACAAGTATTTATCCACACTTCTGCCTTTTTATTCTAGGCACTACAAGAGCTCCCAGAGATGGGGAAGTCCCTGGAGTGGACTATAATTTTATACATGTTGACCAATTCAAGGCATTGGAAGAAAGTGGAGCTTTGCTAGAAAGTGGAACATATGATGGTACATTAAAATTTATCATTTGATCATTATTTCTAGATTAACATTTTTGTGAGATAGTTCCTCTGTTGCCAACTATTTGTTCAGAGATTATTTGAAATTGAACAAGAAGTATATATTACCGGTCCTCAAAGTTCCAGTTGTCATACCACCACCCCCACAGTCACATGATTGTGATTCAGTTGCATTTACATTTACCATGGTTGTATCCCACGGTCAACTGATTGCAATTTCTAATGTTCCCTGCTGCTTTCCACAAGCAAAGTCAATAAGGAACTGGCAGAACATTGGCAGTTATGGTCATGTGAGGTCCTTTCTTAATGACCTGCATGGTCCTCACTTGATCTCAGTATACTGTGATCATGTATTCATATCAAAGCTGTTCAGAGAAATGGTTTAAGATAAACTGGTATCTTAATCTATATTGCACTTTGCTTAGAATTCTATCTGTTGTTTCTCATCATCATAGTAACCTGGTTTGGTAACAATACAAAAATATTAAGAATTAATTGAAAATAATTTTAGCACTCAGAAAAGAAAGTGCTGCACCACTTCTTTATACCTTGATGGTTAAGAGATATAATAACGAATGTTTGTGTGTGTCTGCGTGCATAGCTTTAAAGATGACCATTATTATTGCATAGAAAGTTGTTTTTATGCAAGGGTGGCAATGATTTTTCAGAAAGAGATTGTATTTTAAATGTTTTGCCAGCAGTTGGTGGCAGCTGTTAAAGATGCTGAGCTTGTCAACTGTGGAGCTGGAAGGCCGGGTTTGAGACCCAAGTTCTGTGTAAAGGGTTAGCTCGCGTTATTTGCCACAGCTCCTTCCCACTTAGCAGTTCGAAGCATGCAAATGCAAGTAGATTAATAGGTATCACTTCAGTGGGAAGGTAACAGCAATCCATGCCCCTTTGGCGTATAGCCATCCTGACTATGGAGATTGTCTTTGAACAGTGCTGGCTCCCTTGGCCAAGAAATAGAGATGAGCACCGGGCCCTAACATCAGACTCGACTGACAGAGAAATCTTTACCTTTAATAATGTTACCAGAGAGATGATTCTGGCTTATGGCCTGATTTTTTGTATATTTTTGAATTTTGCTTTTTGTTTGCTTTTAAATTTGTATAGAACTTTCTTTGCATACACATCCAAACATACACATATTGGGCAATAACTTTTATTACTATATCTGGATACCATATTAATAGTTTATAAAGGCATTTGATATGAGTTATTTTACAAGAGAAAAATAGAGTTACAGTTTCAAAATATTAAAATAACTGAAGCCCTGGCAGTTTCTTTTATGCTATATATGGAATGTCATTATTAAAATTGCAATGATTAATTTAAGAAGTAAAAAGCCAATTGTTTAATTTTTCAAAGGCACTTATTTTATTAAAAATATTGCTGAGATCCCTCAAATGCAGTAAAATAGTATTTTTAGCTTTCTGAGGTGTAATTCGGTATTGAACTGATAGTTTTATTTGCACAAGCCTTCATATGAAAGAATAGAAATAATGCTCTAATCACACGTTTTAAAACCACCTTTGTGTGAATTGCTGTTTCATGTTTCTGCATAAAAATGAGTTTGTTCTTGGCTGCTGCTGCCAAAAAATCCACAGATTCTTGTGATTAATTATGATATACTATAGATTGAAATAAAATTGGTTTTCATTAGTTTTTATAATTTTCATTCAGAACTAGTGAATATAAAATAAAATAATATTCCCTTTTTTGGGAAGGTTCATATAGGATAACTATTTGGGGATTAAATGCTTTATATTGTTCAACAATATCAGAGATTTAAAGTTAAATTTGAAAATTACAGTATTTCAGCATATATGTTATATTTTGCAAAGGAGATAGATGAATTAATCAAACATGTTTTATAGAAAATCTACTGCATTAGATGGCCAAATATATATAAATGGATGGTTATATTATTTGGTTCTTAAAGGACATTTGTATTACATACTTACCTAGGAGTGACAAGCCAACATGAGTTTGTCAAAACAGAGCATGCCAAATAAATCTTATTTCATTATTTGACAAAGTGACTAAATTAGTGGACCAGCAAAATGCTGTGGACATAGTATACTTGAATTTCTGTAAGGCATTGACAAAGTAGAGTACAGCCTACTTCTTGGTAAACTAGAGAAATGTGGAATAGACAGCATGGAGGGAACTAAGCCATGAGGTACCTAACCCCAAGGTTCTGTTTTAGGCCCAGTACTGTTCAGTATCTTAATAAATGATTTAGATAAGGGAATAGAAGGGGAACTCATCAGATTTGCAGATGACATCAAGCTGGCAGAAATAGGCAACACCCCAGAAGATAGGATCAAGATCCACATGGATATTGATAGACTTGAATAATGGGCCCTAACTAATATAATGAAATTCCATGTAGAGAAAAGTAAGGTTTTCTACTTAGGCAAGAAAAATCAAATGTACAGGAACAGATAAAGTGAAATTTACTTCAATCGCAGTAATTGAGAAAAGGATCTTGGAGTCCTAGTGGACACTCACATAAATATGAACCAGCAGTGTGCTGCAGCTGCTAAATGCAGCCCTAAGCTGCATTAATAGTGGAATAGAATCAAGATAACATGAAGTATTAGTACTGCTTTATAAGGCCTTGATAAGACCACACTTGGAGTACTCCATCTGACTTTGGTTATCTCAATGTAAAAAAAGATGTCAGACTGTGGAAAGAGTGCAGAAAAGAGCAACAAAGATAATTAGGGGGCTGGAGGCTAAAGTATATGAAGAACTGTTGCAGGAATTGGGTGTTCTAGTCTAGTGAAAAGAAGGACTAGAGGCAACATGATAGCAGTATTGTAATATTTGAGGGGCTACCACAAAGAAGAGGGGATCAACTTATTTTCCAAAGCACCAGAAGGCAAGACAAGAAGCAACGGATGGAAATTAATTAAGCAGAGAAACAACCTAGAACTAAGGAGAAATTTCCTGACAGCGAATACAATAAACCAGTGGAACAGCTTGCATTCAGAAGTTGTAAGCGCTTCATCATTGGAAGCTCTTAAAAAGAGACTGGACAGCCATTTGTCTAAAATGGTATAGGGTCCTGCTTGAGCAATGGGTTGGAATAGAAGACATCCGAGGTTCCTTCCAACTCTGTTATTCTGCTATTCTTAGCCCTTTTAAAATTGAGTCTTGTGTTTGAGTGATGGTAGAGGGTATTTTCAATGTTTGGCCTTTAAAGTATAACAACCTTGCTTGTTTATAGTAAATATTGCTGCAGTCGGCTGCCAAAATTTTAGATTTTTTTCAGCTGAATATATAACATATATAACTTGCACATAATTATTTCAGTTTCTATAAGAACACATTAGGATGTGCTGACCAAATAACTGATATACATGCAATAACTGGTATACAAATAAATAATAATAATACATAGAAAGATTTTTAAAAATACTAGGCATAGTATAGACAGTCAAAATTGTCATTATTTGTTACTGTTATTTATGAGCAGTTTATTTGGAATCTTGCATTTGTTTTTGCCTTCTTTTGATATATATTTTTATCTAGCTATTCTAATTGTCAAGAAAAATAAAAAAGGCATGATCCAGGACTTTATTCTATGATGATAGTAAATAATAATCCAGAATGCTGTCATATAAATTGTGTCACTTTGTGTTTCCTGTAGAGAAAAATAGTGTAGGAGCAGCTGTCTCACTCAAGGAATGATTGAATAAGTGACTTTGAACAAAGTATCAAAGATAACCCTTAAAAATATAAAATACCAGAATACTTCACATCCAGATAAAATAATTTAAAATCTGTGGACTGTTTTTTGTTTTCAAATCATTGAATCTACGTAGTAATATCAATACAGTAGGTGTTAAGAACCAGAGAGGCAACTTTGAAGCAAATATTATTTAAGCAAAGAAGACAGAAATATTTTTTAAGCCCTGAAAAGGGAGCTATCACAGGTAGTCTTGGACTTATGACCATAATTGAGCCTGCCTATTGCAATCATAAGTCATGGCAGTCATTAAGCAAAGCACCCACATTAACACCTTGCTTTTCCTGTTGCAGTTGTTAAGCATAGTACAGGTCACCTTAGGGGAGGCCTTGGGAGGTCTAGGGCAGGTCTAACCTTCATTACAGCATCTCCCCAGCTCACATATAGCTTGCTCAGGTTCACCCAATATCTTGTGCTACACTTAATGACTCAAAGAAGATCTTGGATATCACCTTTGAGTAGGGGAGTCTGCTGATCCATCCTTCCTTATACAGTACAGAGGCCATGCGCTGCCATCCCAGAAGCAGGCACCAGCCTGGACTGGCTACAATTCTTTGCATCCACTCCCAAAATGGTGCCCCTTCTGAAAAAACTCCACGTGGCCCCTGTGTAGGAAGATTGAACGGCAGATTGGCTTCTTTCCTGAAAGGGATCTATGGAAAAGATAAGTGAACTGAGACATAAGAATTAATGGGGAGAATGTGGGACCCAGCATGATGGGATGCAGGTCCAAGACTTGCAGTGGCCCAGTGGGGTGGGGCGGGGGGAACATAGATGGGGACGCTTCCTGCAGAATTCCTGCAGTTAGTCATAAGGATGGACAGTTTGCCAAATTTTGTTCATGTGACTGCATGGTGCTGGAACTTCAGGCATGATCATAAATCGCTTAATTCAGTGCTGTTGTAAATTCAAACAGTTGCTGAACGAATTGTTATAAGTTGAGGACTACCTGAAAAGAAGAGACACTTTCTTGATTCACTGGAAAGTAGAAACTGAGGAAAAGTTAGCATCTGCTAGTATCTGTTATTAAAGCTGATGTCAATAAATATAATTCTAGTCTTACTGTGGAATCTGTTTCATGATCTGGCTACCTTGGACGGACAAAAAGAAACTTCAATCACAATATCAAAGTAATGAGACTTGTTTACCCTGTTACCATACATACTCCACAAATATGTATTTATGCACATCTATCATTGTTGCCTCTTCTTGCCTTCACGCAGATGACCATGAACCCAAATTCTTTGTTAGAAAAACTTATTATTTATTCACTTATTCTATTTTGTTACATATGTGACATTGGTGACTATATAAACATGAGAAAGAAACAAGCAATGTTTTATAAATGTATATGGCTGCTTATCTTAAATGCATTAATAATTAAAAACAAGCTATTTTTTCAAGTTATTAATATCTAAACATAATCATAACTTAGCCTAATCATTATTTAATATATATAGTAGCTTTCTTTCTTTCACATACATATATTTAAGGTAATTTCTATGGGACTCCTAAACCTCCAGCTGAGCCTAGTCCATTTCAACCTGATCCAGTGGACCAGGTGCTTTTTGATAACGATTTTGACCTGGAATCTCAAAGAAAAAGAACAACATCTGTCAGCAAAATGCAGAAAATGGACACTTCCCTTCCTGAAGAAGAAGAGGAAGAAGAAAAAGTAGCAATTAATGGTAATGGAGGAACAGGTCAGTGTACATTTTTACTTATTTTATCAATAAATATTAAATTAAGGCTTGTGAAAATAGTTTAGAAATGAAATAAGTAACTTGTAATACAGTTCTTACTTTGTTTATAAGATATTTTCTCTTCTACCTATTTTGAGACTTAATATATTGAGTTTATTAAATGTGAACAGGTGCAGGCATACAATACAAATTCAGATACTTTAATAAATATTGTTTTCAGTTTTCTTAGAATAATGTTCTTGAAATTTGTCCAAGGATAGGTATTCCTTCAGGGCTAAAGAGGAAAAAAAGGAATTTTGAGAGGACACTCTTATGAAATAACTACCACAGATAGTCCTTTCCTTATGGCTAGTCACTTAGCATCTGTTCAAGGTTATGACAGACCCCCCCCCTCCCCACTTACAATCCAGTTTCAAAGTTACAGTCCCTGCAATTATATACTCTTACAATTGACCACAGGGATGTTGCAGTGCTCACTCCCTATTTCCCCCATTCGTCCCACCCTACCCTGCCAGATTGCTGCAGCTTTGGCTTGCTCTCAGCCCAGTCACTCAGCCATCCAGGAGACGCTAAAAGCTCTCTGTGGAGAGGCTAAAAGCTCTCTATGGTGCTTGTGGAACCTTCTTAATCAACTCAACTCCTAAAGGATTGCAATAATACCGCCTGCTTGCCGTATACCATGTGATTGCCACATGAAGCTGCTTCAATAGGAAAGCTGACCTTTATATCACACTGGCCCTCTCTGCAAAAACAGAAATGTAAGCTAGGTGCTGCATAGCCCTGGAGGTTAACTGTCAAGGTGAAGGTCGCTGAGTTTTTGGGTGGGAAGCAATCTGAAGCTTTTAAGCTACAACAGTCCTGTACTCACTGGTAGCTTCTTTGAATGGCTTTCAGCTCTCCTATTTGGCTGAGTTGGGAGCAGACTGAGGCCTACAAGTTGCAGTAGCCCTGAACATGCCAATAGATTCTATAGCTGACCCTAAGTTCCACTGGGTGGCTGGGTGGTTAGGTGGAAGCAAGCCAAGGCCTATGGGGACCCAGTTGTTTGGGGTGGGGATAGCAGGTCCAAGGTCTGCAGAGACCCTTAGGGGCAGGAAGCAAAGCATGGGGCACCTTGGGTGTGGCAGGTCTTGGAGGCCCAGGGCAGTTGAGCCTGGGTCTCCGTTAGGCCTCCCAGGGGCTCCCTACCCAGTGCTATGCTTAACATCCTGCAAAGTTGTTGGACAAATTCCATTATGGTTGCAACTTAAGGACTACCTGTGTATGGTATTTGCTTATGGTGGCTATAATGGGTATTTTTAATTAAAAAAAGAAAACTTGTTCATTTCTCAAATGATGACAACTGTTTTCAAAATTCTCTCTTAACATTTCAGTGGAATCTTTATAGGAACCAATGTTATTTTTATAAATAAATTGGTTGCTAGAAACTGAAAAAATGTTTTGCAGAATGTCCTCTTTGGTTTGTTTTTTAGTTAAATAGAAAAGTAGAACGGGGGGCTGGTTAGTATGTAGAAAATATCTAGGTACAAATTATTCTGCTTAACTCTGTTCTTACGGAATTTGTGACATATTCAGTTTATCTTTGTGTAAAGCATAAAAAAGATAAATTAGATATTATATACATGTTTTATATACTTCTATTCTTTTTTTTAAATTGAAAGCCGCCTAGATATTTAGAGAGAGGTAGTAAACTAAATAAAAAAATAAAACAAATGAATTATTTTCTTTAAACAATTGCAGAATACAAAGAGCGACATTTGGACTCTTCTGATTGGATGAAAACTGTTCCTAGTTATAGTCAGACAAATAGTTCTGTGGATTTCAAAAATTATTTATCGAGGGAAGAAAACTTAGAGCCTCTGCCCAAGAACTGGGAGATGGCCTACACAGATACTGGAATGATCTATTTCATTGAGTGAGTAGAAGTTGGTATTTGCATTTAGAATTATCAAACCAAGATGATTGTTTGTACACTTGAATATGTTTCGTCTGATTAATTTCTGCTAATATGTTAATTAAATAATAAATATCCATGTTCCATTGCAAGGATTTATGGGATTCTCTATCAAGGAAAATATTTTCACCCAAAGAGACCGTATTTGCCAAAATCAAAGATCTCTGTAGACTGCTCAGATCAGTGCAGTGCAATTGTATAGAATACATGAATTGTATAGAATAAAAGGCAAATCTCTAAACATATTTCAAGTAAATCATTGTAAAATATTGTAAAAGTTTTCACATAATTGTTTATATTTCTAAATGCATAGTTTTAATACAGGACAATTAATGTGACAATTCTAAGAACTAAATGTCTCATTTAAATAATGAATCTACTATTTATTTTATAATGATACTATGAACTAGATAATCTTAACAACCTAAAATAATATGAGATGATTTTTATCTTTAATTTGGATAATTTCTACTTTTATGTATATCCTTAAAAGCAAGCTGAATAGAATATGATTTTAGGCTTATTATAAATAGTTAGAAGGGACGGGTGTTTTCATTTCATTACTCTGTTTCTTCTGTGATAAAATACACAGACCTATACAAATAATGAATATATCATTAATTTAATGTTATACCATTAGTTATCAGTATTTCTGATAATTTTAACCTAAGTTAACCCCATTCAAAACAAATCTGTTGTTTTGTAGAAAACTAAGTCAACTGTGACTACCTCTAAAATAGATTTTGGCTGTTTAACAAGTTTTTTCTCTCATATAAATCTGTCATTTAAAAAACAGAACATAATTCAAGCATCTTTCAGAATTTTGAAGGACAGTTCATATCTTTGGTTATTTTTATCAGAAATCAGAAGGTGTTTTTTGAAATAATTATGAAAAAAATGTTCATTTTTAATTATTTACAAATTACAAATAATTAAACATAACTAGGGTTCCATTTTGAAATATTTAATGAAAATGAAATTATGTGCTTAGAAATTTTTCTTCATTTATGCCAGTCATCATATGTACATAGCTGTGCTTTGCAAAGAAAAAAGCTCACGTATGCAATACTCTGAACTGTCTCCATGTAGTCTGTCTGTCTGTCTGTCTGTCTGTCTGCCTGCCTCTCTCTCTCTCTCTCTCTCTCTCTCTCTCTCTCTCTCACACACACACACACACACACACACACACACACACACACACACACACAGCGAGCACAGCACAGCACAGCACCAGTGTCTGAAGATAAAGTGTAACATGTTTCTGTAATGAAGGGAACGTTTTATTAGTATTTTCTAATTAATTTTTCTGACTCCACAGCCACAATACGAAAACTACCACCTGGCTGGATCCTCGTCTGTGTAAAAAGGCCAAAGCCCCTGAAGACTGTGAAGATGGAGGTAAGAAGTTGGTAACCCTAACCCTCCACCCTGCTATGTACGGTTACTTCATGTTTATTGAATTGTTGGGAAAAAGCTTTCCTGGTGTAATAAATTATTAACTGTTCTAATCATTTGCATTTTGCTTCTGCATTATAGTATCTGATTCACATACATTTATCACATCCTTGTAATCTTGTTGCTATGTCTCAAGCACTTTGATCAATTCTTTCCCTAGCAAGGATGCTCATAACTCCTTTTATATTTCAAGATCAGCCTGAAGCTGGAGCACCCTTAAGATGGCTCCCAGTGCTCTGTTCCAGAAATAGTGGTTCCCTAATTATTCCATCTGGGCAGCCTGCCTTACATGACACCAAACACTTCAGTTTTTTAAAATCTTCCTAGCATCAGTATTCACATTTGGGTTGGCCATTATTTTGTTTTATTGAATTCTTTTGTTCCTTAGATTCAGAATAACTTGTCTTCCTAGTTGTGGTTGTGGCACGAAGAGTCATTAACTTTTGGGCAGCTGCATTTTGAACCAATAGCAGTTTCCAGATGTTTTGAGAGGCAACTGTAAAACTAGAGTGAACTGCAGTAACCCAATTGGGTATAAATAAGAGCATGCCAATCTTTCTTGCTTCCCAGAACTGCTATTTTTCCTCATACTCTGATCTGCTCACATCACCTAAAAAGTTCAGGCTCACAGTATTCAACAGAGTACCATTAGCAAACTTATATGGTCTCACCTCAAACTCATGGATGAAATCACTCAGTGATTTCACTCACAGTGATTTCTTATAGATTTTTAAGTAGCAAGGGAGAGACTCTTAAGCCCTAAGGAATCCCACATCACAGTGCTCACATTTCCTCTCCCACTGGCTTTATACTGATAGATTATGTGCCCTCAGGTTGGAGTTGATTCTTAGTGATTACATAGACAGATTTTCTGTAGGAGTCTCTGTACCTAATTGGTCCTTCTGATCTTCCAACAGTGCAAACTTCACTACTGCAATTACTGTTTTTCTTTTTTATTGTTGCTAAATGTAATATTTCAAAAGCAGTAAAAAATATGAAGGGGCATAACAATGAATTTAGCATGTTTTTCTGCATGCGCCCCCCCCCCGTGCCTCCATTTTCGCTGGCAGAGGGCTAGCAAAACAAACTAAAAGCAAAACAAAAGGAGAAATGTTTCCCCTTTTGCATTTGAACATCCAAGAAGGGACAGGAAATGAGAAAGCGAAAGAAAAAGATTGGAAGGGAGCAAGGAAGGAAAAAAGAAGGAAAGGCAGCAAGGAAGAAGAAAGGAGATTGAAGAGGGAATGAAGGAAGGAAGGTCCCGCCTTAGCACTTGGCCACCAGCAGCCCTGCTGCCCTTTCACCATCCCATTGACTCCTCCTCCTGACCTCGCCTGGTAGTCTCCCATCCTATGGCTGAAGATGGGCCTCCATCTGAGCACCAAACCATTATTCTCACTCCGTGGTCTTGCCTTCCTCCACTAGAGACAATGGATTCTCCCCAGCCCCACTCGGGCCACCACAGGTGCTCTCGACATGAGTGATGTCCAGCTTTCCACTCCAGCTATGCCCCCCCTGCCCCTGAGGTCAAATGCATCCCTGATGCGGTCCTCAATGAAGTCAAGTTTGACACCTCTGCTTTAGAATAACAACAAAAGCTAAAAAAGAAAATTGAATTTCTTACTTGCTGCAGATTAAACTTGATGTTATGAATATGTATTTTGATCACAAGTCAGTGCATGTGAACTTTTGTTTAATTCTAATATGATTGTCTTTAAAAATATTATATAATTTTCTGAATCTAGAGTGATTCTTCTACTCATAGACGTGTTCTATGCAGTGAACATTTGCTGTTATAAATGCAAAAATATTATTTTTGGTTTTGAAAGATACACAAATAAATGAATTAATTATGCAGTCCTTTTTTCTCAATGTCTTGAGGGAGATAAGAAACAACTTATATTCAAGATGAGCCTTATTTCCATACAATTTTTAAACTTTTTATCTGACTGCTTGAAATGGAGTTGGGTTTTGGATGTTGGGTTTGGATTGGTTTGTTTGTTTGGTACTGGTTTGGAGAAAATCAGACAATATTTTTTTTTCTAAGAATGTTTTATGGACATATCCCAAGTAATTACCAGAAGTTAAGTTTGACTTGAGGAGCTAATGAGATATAAAAACCTGGTAAAATGTTTGCAATATTTACAATATGCTTTACTGATCCATGGAAGGAATTCTCTTCCACAAAGAAACAAACAGTGCTAACATAATGGACTCAGACAGTGTCAGTTTCACCATGTCATGTGAATCCCACCTTCCACAATCTTGTCTATTCTGACATTCTTGATCAAGATGAAATTCTAAAGTGGTCTATGAAAATGGAGTTTCTTCAGCCACATGGTTCTATGTCTCTGCTGATTTTCCACAGAAGAGAAAGATAACAGAGATAGAAACAAGTGAGGGTGGTTCAGTTGTTCCTGAGCCAGACTGGATTGGCACCCACCACAAGTGCACCAGTGTTTGTTTAAAAAAACAAAAACATTACAGCAATGGTGAAAAGGTAGAAATGGGAAGTGAAACATAAATGGTGAACTTTTAGCGTCCCTGATGCTGATTGGTAAGGCTATAATGGTCTGGCACAAGAAAAGCCCAGAGCATGGTGTTAGTCAAATGATGTTATAGTTAAACTGTTTTGTGTGAATAAAGCAATTGAGTGGATAAAGAAAGGGAAGGATAACAAAGCATTATTGACATTATTGAGTCAAGGTTTTTTTAAAAAAAATCATGGAAATATTTTTTTAAACTTTCCCAGAACTCTGTGTTTATAACAGTCTAGTTTGAACTGTCTAAAACTCTTTTCATTTTTGCTTGGAGAAGTGACTGTATAGATAGTTCTTGACTTACAATTGTAATAGACTTACGTCGTGATGTAAGATAAAGTGGATTACTATGTGACTGGACCTGTTTTTATTATCTTTTTTTGTGGCAGTTAAGTAAACATGATCATAAAGCGAATGCTGCAGTCCAAGCACGGGATAACTTCAGCTTGCTGCCCAAGGAACTGAGTTTAATTTTGATTGTAGCTCCGCCTCTTGGTTGCCTCAGAGGCTCAGTTTCAAAAAACTCAGTCACCCTATAGGACGTCTTTTGCTGAGCTCCAGTTCTTGGGCATCAACCTGGACTCAGACCCTTCTTGTGAGAGATTGTAGCTCCCTTTAAATTTATTTTCGTTTATTCCTTGGACTATTTCCTAGGTTTCTTAGCTTAGATAGTGTAGTTTAGGTTAGCCTTTCCCCCTTATATTCCTTTGCATTGGAGGGAGTAATTGCTAGTAGCGCGGACAGGCTGCCTGGAGTCCTCCCAGCCTATCCTCCTCCATGAGTCGTGCTGTGGATCAGGGAGCGCGAGGCCATCACCCGTGCTGCGAGGGTGAGTTTTAACAGCTGATATTCCCCTCGCAAGGAGCGCTAGGCTCCAAAGGCCCTGAATTTGCTCCTGGTGCACGCGCGCGGCTGCGCACCATTTTGGACGGTTTATTTTGG
Source organism: Thamnophis sirtalis (assembly GCF_051295495.1). Classification (NCBI taxonomy): domain Eukaryota; kingdom Metazoa; phylum Chordata; class Lepidosauria; order Squamata; family Natricidae; genus Thamnophis; species Thamnophis sirtalis. The sequence goes on from NW_028261387.1 coordinate 59,509,843, forward strand.
CGTGAATCTCCTCAGAAGCCTCTAATTTAACCGCACAGCCTTCTCCATCCAGCAGATCGCCGCGCAGGGCAGCTCTAGGCGTGGGACGTTGCTCTGGGTGGCCAGGCAGGTACCATCCCTCCTCGCTGCGACCGCAGGGAACCTTGGCACCCTACGCTGACCTACCTGCCAGTGCAGATCTGCAGGCTCTCTAGCCCGCCCTAACCGGTCTCTCCTCTCCAGAGCAGTAGGCCCGAAGCCATCAGAGGCCTGAGCCCGGCCTACATCACCTCTTCAGGCCTGTATTTTGACCAGCCTCAATGGAACAGCAGGCAGGCCATCAGGGTGGCACTGGGGAGAGACAGGAGGAGGCCATGACGGGGCATCCTTGGGATCACCTGCCCATTCCATGGCTCTAGATTCCCTGGCAGATTTGGATTCAGGGGCTGAGGAGGAATCCTTAGCTCCCTCAGAATTGGAGCCCCCTCCCCCTCGGGGTCAGGATTCTATCTTGTCCAGGGCCATGGAGGAGGTTGTGGCTCGTGCCATATCGAAAGGCATTTCCGATGGTATGATTCAGTTAGCGGCCACGTTGCCCTCTGTGGCACTCCAACCAGCTACCAGCCAGGCCAAGGCCCCTAAGGCTTCAGAAGCTAGGGCATCATCCCCCACCCCAACGGGGCTTAGCAAGGTGTCAGACATGGAGGAGGCTGAAATAGAGGTTCTGGTTCTATCTGACGATGAGAACCCCGCCCCTGAGCAGGCCACCGGCTCAGGGCTATTTAATCCCACCATGTTTAGGGCCCTTCTTACCAAGGCCCGGGCAGGGGGCCCCAAATGGGTCTTCCAGCCCCCGAGGCCAAACCTATATCTGACCCAGTCATGGGCGTCACCATAGGTCCCCAGGATCCCGGTGCAGGCCTTTTTAAGGAGGTGCCTCCACCCTTGGACCTTGTTCCAGCCCCTCAATTATTTATAGACATTATCCAACGGCAATGGGCTCAGTCGGGGACAATGGCCAATCCGAGTGGGACGGACAGGAAACTGTTCACTATGGAGGCCCCTCTGGAGGAGCTCCTAAAGCTCCCCCAAGTTGATGATCCCATCGTGTCCTTACCTCCCCCTCTTCCCTTGCTGGAAGGGCTTAAGGCGGAGGACAAGAGGGCGGAGTCCACAACTCTTAAGACTCACCAGGCTACCACCTGGCCCATGAACGCTTCTGCCAGCTCCTCTTATTTTGGCAGGGCAGCCCTCTTCTGGCTTCGCAAACTGCGGGCCGGGCTCCCAGCAGGGAACTCCAGAACTAGGCAGGACATCACTAAAATTATTGCTGCCATGGAGTATTCAGCTGACGCGTCCCTTGCGGCCACAAAATTTTCCTCCAGAGCCTTGGCCTCAAATGTCACCTCAAGGCACCTGCTGTGGCTCCGCCACTGGCAGGCCGACGTGAAGGCGAAATGGAAGGTGGCTTCCGCTCCCTTCAAGGGGGGTAAGCTTTTTGGCGAGGCCTTGGATCCTTTCCTAACTGAGACCAAGGACAAGCGTAAGGTGCTCCCTCCGGTCACTAAGAAACAAGAACGGAAGGGCAGCCCTTCCGTAAAAGTTCCTTTCGGAATAACGAACCCTCCACTTCCACATCTGGTCCCAGTCGCGCCTACGGCGCCTCTCAGGATTGTTCCAAGGACAGGTCCTCGTTTAGGGACAGAGGGAAACAGCAAGGGTTCCGCAAGCCCTTCCGAGGGGGCTATTCCAACAAGCCCTTTAGGAAATCCAAGTGACCGTCACAGGGCTCCCCCCATAGGAGGCCACCTCCAGCTCTATGCCGCCCAGTGGGAAGAAACCACGATGGACAGTTGGGTCAGGAACATGGTCCGCCACGGGCTGACCCTGGAGTTCCTGTCCTTTCCCCCGAGAATCTTCCTCCATTGCCTTGTCCCCAGGTCCGCCCACAAGCTCCAACTGATGAGGGCAGAGATAGAAGACCTGCTGGAAATAGCCATAGAGGAGGTCCCCGGGGGTCAAGAAGGTGAGGGGTTCTATTCCATCCTCTTCCTGGTCCCCAAATCATCAGGGGTGTGTGAAGGCGATCCTGGACCTCAAGAAGCTGAACAAACATCTGGCGTACAAGCGCTTCAAGATGCAGTCCCTCCAGACCATCCTGGGCTGCGTCAGACCGGGCGATCTGCTGACTTCGATCGACCTGAAAGAGGCGTACCTGCATGTTCCGATCCACCTGGCGCAGTTCGCCGATTGCCATTACCAGTACAAGGCCCTCCCCTTCGGGCTCTCGTCGGCCCCGCGGACTTTCACCAAACTGCTGGCCGCAGTAGCTGCACGGCTCCAGTCTCTTCCCGTGAGATTGGAATGCTACCTGGACAACATCCTTATCCACTCGTCGTCCAGGGGGCAAGCCCATGCAGACCTGACCACCACCATCAAGACCCTGTAGCTTCATGGGTTCTCCGTCAACCTGACCAAGAGTCACCTGAACCCAACCTGCAGGATACAGCACTTCAGGACGATCATTGACTCTGAGGCCTGTCAAGTCTTCCTCACCCAGGAAAGAGTCGACAGCATCTGGACCCTGGTGAGGAGCATCCGCTCGACCGGGTCGGCATCAGTCCTCTCTCTCTCACAGCTGATGGGGAAACTGGTGTCTTGCATCTCGGTGGTCCCGTGGGCGCGGTTGCACATGCGAGAACTGTAATGGTTCCTGCTCTCTCTCCAGAGGAAGAAGGCCAGCAACTCCAGACGGGTGGTACGGGTCCCTCCGAAGGTCCTCCGCTCCCTCCGGTGGTGGCAGATGGATGCCCTCCTCAAGGGCAGTCACTTCAGGGAGCTGGAGCAACTGATCGTCACCACAGATGCTAGCCTCTTCGGCTGGGGTGCTCATCTGGGTATATTGGTGGTCCAGGGCAGGTGGTCGCAGGCGGAGCTCGCCCACAACATCAACTGGCTGGAGCTCCGGGCCACAAAACTCGCCCTGCGCCACTTCCTCGACCAGATCAGGGGCCGCAATGTACTGATTCTGACGGACAACATCGCCGCCAAGGCCTACATCAACCACCAGGGCGGCACACTGTCCCTGGCTCTGATGTCGGAAGCGGAGGCTCTGGGTCGCTGGGCAGAGAGACATCTGGCATCAATTCGAGCAGACCACATATCAGGCGTGGACAATGTGACGGCAGACTGGCTCAGCAGAAGCACCATCCAGAACTCGGAATGGCGGCTGCACCTGAGACTGTTCTACCAGCTGTCCCAGAGGTTCGGCCACCCGGTGGTCAACCTGTTCACCTCGCCAGCCAACGCCCACCTTCCCAGGTACTTCACCCGGTTCCATTGCCCCGGGGCGGAGGGTATGGACACTTTAAGATCCTGCTGGCCCCCGGGTCGACTGTACACCTTCCCCCCTCTTCCTCTGATTCCACATGTCATCCGGAAGATTCTGGAGGAGGGGGCGGAGGTGCTTCTGGTGGCTCCTCACTGGCCAAGGAGGACTTGGTTTGCCGACCTGGTCAGCCTGTCGGTGTCCCGGCCATGGCGCATACCTCAGGAGCAAATCTCCCTCAGCCAGGGGGTCGTCCAACATCCGGAGCCCCAGTGGCTGCAGCTGGCCATCTGGCACTTGAGGGGGACCTCCTGAGGCTTCATCGCTTTTCCGACAGAGTCATCCAGACAATTCAAGCCTGTAGATGACCTTCCACTGTCAGAATCTACTAGGTAACTTGGTCGACCTTCTCCCGTTGTGTCTCAACCACCACCTTGTGGCATCCTCCGCGACCATTCTGCAGGTCCTTGAATTTCTAAAGGATGGTTTGGACAAAGGACTGGCGCCAAACACTCTCCGTAGACAGGTGGTTGCCCTGAGCACCATTCTGTCTTCTGACACTCAACTACAGCTTTCCCGGCATCCTCAGGTTAAGGGTTTCCTAAAAGGGGCTTCCAACCTCTGTCCACCCCCCATCCATAGGTACCCTACCTGGGACTTGACTGTCGTTCTGCAGGCACTTGCCGCGCCACCATTTGAACCATTGCGGACGGTGGGCTTGCGCCACCTTACGCTTAAGACTGCCTTTCTGGTCGCCATCACCTCTGCCCGCAGGATATCGGAGTTGGCCACCTTATCTGTTAGAGGCGACCTCTGCATCTTCCACTCCGACAGGGTCATCTTAAGACTGTATCCTGCCTTCGTCCCGAAGATTAACACCGTCTTCCACAGAGCGCAGGAGTTGATACTCCCGGACTTTTGTCCTCACCCCAGGCACCAGAGGGAAGTAACTTGGCACAAGTTGGACGTGCGGCGGGTGATGTGTATCTACATCAAGCGGACCGCTCCTTTCCGTAAGTCAGAAGCCTTATTTGTGTCTTTCCAGCCGGCTTCCATGGGGAAGAAAGTCACGCCCTCTACCATTGGACGCTGGCTCAGAGCGAGCATCAAGATGTCTTACGAGACTCAGGCCAGACCGGTTCCCCCGCGTATCACAGCACACTCTACGAGGAGCACTGCATCTTCGGCAGCCTGGGCTACTCAAGCGCCAATTGAAGAAATCTGCCGTGCTGCGACATGGTCTGGTCCGTCTCCATTCATCTGTAATTACAGACATGACACTTTCGCCTCCGCTGAGGCGTCATTTGGGAGGAGAGTTCTACAGAGGGTCGTGGCAAGCACCACGGCCCCGGACATTTCTTCTTCCCTCCCAACTTCGACATAGCTTTGGCATGTCCTGTGGTCGTTCTCTCGGTGCTGCGAAGTGTCCAAACCCACCCTTAAGGTGGGGCCGCGAAGTGTGTTATTAGCACCTTCATGTCTTGGACTTGGACTTGGACTAGTTCGGTAATGGACTATTGATCTCCTTCATTTTTTGAAACTGAGCCTCTGAGGCAATCAAGAGGCGGAGCTACAATCAAAATTAAACTCAGTTCCTTGGGCAGCAAGCTGAAGTTAACCCGTGCTTGGACACTCCGCAGCGCCGAGAGAACGACCATTCAGGTAAGCCAATGGTCTTTATCTGAATCCATTGTTTGCTATTGGGTGTTTTTGCTAACACAAACATTATAAATTGCTCTTATATGGTGACATGCCATCACAAATGCTATTATATAACACTGGTATGTGACAATAATCAAAGATTGGTTGAAAAGCTTGAAAAGAAACTGCTAAGTTGACCAAAGATACTGAATTGATATTTAAGCTTGTTTCTGAATCAGAATTTAGTTCAGTGAACATTGTTTCTGTTTTTGATTGGTTTCCATGTCACCCACATTTAATAATTTTTTAGAATTTTACAGTTATTTTTATATTTGTAAATTTGTAGTACATTGTCCTGCATCCCCATGATATAAATAGGATTTAAAAAGTAATAAGCTCATCAGTTTTTCATTTCTAATTACAGAGCTTCCTTATGGTTGGGAGAAAATAGAAGACCCTCAGTATGGAACATATTATGTTGAGTAAGTTTTTTTGTCTAATTGCTGAAAGTCTAGATTAATTGAATAACCAAATCCCTCCCTCCCCACTCCTTCCACTTCTTAACTGTCCATCACTCTCATAGATCGGCTCTGATAATATATATATGTTCAGTACACAGCATAGCAGTATGATAGCAGTAGTTTTATTATAAAGCATGACTACTTAGCTAATATTTTCTTCCTTTTCAGGAAATTTAATGAGTAGATCTACATATCCTTTAGAAGAATAAAAAACAATTTATTAGCTTTCTGCTGTAAATGGATTATATGAATTTTAAAAAGAAAATTAAAAAACCCTTTTGAGTAACTGCGTTTATTAACACTGGCTGTTATAGGGGGTTGTATTCACTTAATGACCATGTTATTCATTTAACAACCACTATGATCCCCTTTAGGATCATGGCAAAACAGATTGTAAAATTAGTGACTGAGTTAATGGCTGCCTCACAGAGATAGACATTCCAGTCCCAATTATGACTACTTGGATAAGAACAATACTGGAAAACTGAGTAGCATTTAAATAAAATGATAAAGTGCCCACTATTTTTTAATGACACAATTTCTTTGTAATATAGTAATACTGTTTGTACATTATTAATAATGTTATTATTAAGGGTATTTGGGAATATCTCAAAAAATATAGTAGAAATTTTTAAAATTTTATCAAAGTTTTACATATTTTTTTAAACAGGATTTGGGGTTTTGACAGTTTTTTCTTTTAAATATGTGGAATGTTTTAATTTGGAGCAAATTATTTTGTTGGCCCAAGTAAATATCTAGAGTATAGTTTTATTATTATTATTTTCTTTTTAAACATTGTGAATCACCAAAGTAGATACAGCCAGGTAAATAAGTTATTTAGAAATAACAAAATTGATGAACTGATAGTTCTAACAAAACTTTTGTTCTTTTATTTGGTTTAACAATCAGTGTTCTTGGTTATTGTTTGTAGTCCCACCCAAAAGTGTGATAGATGAAGTAGTAAATATTTTTTTGCTTTTTAAATTAAATTTGATCCAAATGTTTTTTTATTCCGCATATAAAATAATAATGATTTAATATCAAATTTTTATAACTGATTATAAGATAATTATTCTCGTGACTTTTTATTATCTATATCAACATGTTAAACAATAGGCAGTACTTGTAATTTCTCCCTCTTCCTAAATTAAGGTTGAATTTAGATTTTGTCCTAAATTCATTCACTTGTTTGAATTCAAATCTGTTAGTTGATCATTAGAAATAATTTGATTCTTTGTATTCAAATGGAAATATGCTACTAGCTATTAGAAAACCTGGGTTTTTCAGATTAATTATGCAAGTATTAAAATATTGGAAGCTTAGCAATAACTGAAATGAAGTTCTACTGGATTTTTGGTAAGAACCTCTTTCTCTTGGAAAGTTGAAAGAATGGACAGCAATATCCAATTATGCAGAAAAAAGGGACCTTTTTCGGTAAATATTTTGTAATTCCATTTGCACTACCATTTTGTGTACTTTGCAGCCACATCAACCAGAAAACTCAATTTGAAAATCCAGTTTTGGAAGCCAAACGAAAAAAACAGCTAGGACAGACTGATGGAGGCTTGTCAAATCCAGGTGCAGTTTTCAGTGGCTTACTGTTAAAACCTGAAATCTATTTGTTAAGAATATATAAAGTCATCATAGTCACAATGTCTCTTTATGCTAGCTTTTTGTAAACAATTAGCTATTTTTTGTACTGTTATAAACATGAATCTGAAAAAATCCTGACATTTATATTTCTATGATTTTAAAATATTGTTTTTTATGCCAACTTAATAACATAAATAATTTTTTCATTCTAAATAGTATAACAATATTTTTAAAATGGCAGAATATAAAAAAAGAAAAAGTTTTGGACTTTTTTCATAGTTAATCAGATAAGCAAAACATTCCAACTAAGTAGCTTTAAAGTTCTTCTCTCTGTGAAAGAACTGAGAACATAATACTTTTAATGATGAAAATGGATAGATGGATGGTTGGATGTGTGGGTGGATAGGATGGATGATGGATGGATATGACCCAGCATTGGGTGTTTATAAAGAGTTATTTAACAGAACAGAACAGAATAATATAAACCTATCCATGTTTTATAATGCTAGTTTATGCATCTGACATTTCAAAATAGTTTATCACTACAATATTAATTGCCTTATTCTGCACTCCCAGTTTTTGAGTAGACATGCCTAAAAGCATTTTCTTTGTGTGCAGAACATGCAAAACCTTTCTTTACTCGAGATCCATCCCAGTTGATAGGGACACTAATACAAACATCACTGAAGAAAAGTACTATGGGATTTGGATTCACAATAATTGGCGGAGACAGACCAGATGAATTTCTACAGGTGAAGAATGTGTTAAAGGATGGACCTGCTGCACAAGATGGCAAAATTTCATCAGGTAAATGAGATTTTACAATTTATAGTGTAGTTGGATCACAAAAGAGTTTGGTATTTTAGATATTCAGGAACAATTCATTTTTTCTTTCCCAATTAAAATTCATTTATTTATTACTAAAATTTCTATGGACCACCCATCTTAACTTCATAGCTCTGGGCAACTAGCAATATAGAAATACCAAAATACGATGATAGACAACTATTATAAATACAAAATGCAAAAGTTAAGGCTTCTCATAGAACATGGAGATGATACTTCAGTCGTGCCAACAGATGACCTTACCCAGTGTCTTTGTGTAGGTTTTAAATAGTGTAGAGAGCATTAAAGCCTGATGCATACCATTTAGCAGAGATCTAGGTGCATCATAGGGCAACAGTTTTTCAACCAAAGTACTACAAATGGGCTTACTTACAGAATACATCCAAAATCTGAGGGCCATGACACCTATGGAATTGAAATTTTGCTTATTTTATAAAACATTTTATGATATAAACATGATCATAAAACATTTTATGAAATCATACAATATGTCACAAAACACTTCTTGAAAAGTTTTAAGATCTTTTCAAGTACATTAAAAGTTCTGGCATTGTTGAAGTCATTGAGGAATCTGGTAAGAAAATATATCTGAAACGATGACCCAGGTCTAGCAATATATTTGAATAAAAAAGTCATATATAATTTAGACTTCAATAAATTAGCGCATGAGTCTTATCCTAACATTCTGTTCACTTAGGAAGTACATAAACAATCCCCAAATCCAATGAAAATGAGTATTTAGATGTCAGGTCTTAATAAATACAAATTAAGTTCAAGGCAAAATTCAGGGAAAATCAGATACAATATTGGATCATTATTGTTCTAAATTTTGATTGGGAAATCCACAAAGTTTGTTGTAAGATGGGTGGCTATATAAATGTTTTAAATAAATAAATCAATGTTAATAATTCTCAACAATGAGGTTACTAAGATTATTTTAATATATGTAAATATATGTGTGTTAATACTTTATTCATTTTTAATAGGTGATGTCATTGTAGATATAAATGGTACATGTGTCCTTGGCCATACCCATGCTGATGTTGTCCAGATGTTTCAATTAGTTCCCGTCAATCAGTATGTGAATATGACGTTGTGTCGTGGATATCCTCTGCCTGATGAAAGTGAAGATCCTGTTGTAGATATTGTTACAGCCACTCCTGTCTTAAATGGCCAACCAGTTACACAAGGAGATACCTGTATACTCAGTCAGGATTTAATCCCAGGAACAGTGGTTTTGGATCACAATAGTAAAACTGGACATATATTAGTCAATGGACGCCTGAACGGTCCTTCAACAATAGACTTTGGAGAAGAAAGGGCTACAGGGTCTTCTTCAGGATGTTCTCAAACAGAAATGGTCACAATTCCTCTGATCAAGGGACCTAAAGGTTTTGGATTTGCAATAGCTGATAGCCCTGCAGGACAAAAGGTGAAGATGATTTTAGACAGCCAGTGGTGTCATGGACTTCAGAAAGGGGATGTAATTAAAGAGATTTATCATCAGAATGTACAGAATTTAACACACATCCAGGTAGTAGAAGTACTGAAGCAGTTCCCAGTTGGAGCAGAGGTGCCACTGCTTATCCTAAGAGGAGGTATGTAAATGAATTTGCTATAACTTAAAATGCCTGTGTTGCTTTCAAACACAATCTAGTACTTCTATCTAGTGACATTGACAACAAAATGCAATGATGCCAGAATGATGGCATATGCACAGTGATAGAATCATGCAAATTCTGTGATTACATTTTTTGCATCAGGACATCTGATGCAAATATGTATTTGTGGCATTTTCGAATTATGACAAAATGCACATATGATCTTACTGTAGTTGCCCATATTGCTACTCTTAAGTTTGTATTTCTACATCCATGGTAAAAGAAATGATGTAAAAAGCATCTTCCCATCTCTCTTCAATGAGTGTCTCAGAAGATGCAGTGAGTGTTTCTAAATAAAGGTCAAGTATCTATACATTTCTCCAAAGGCAAAATTATTTTCCATTTATATTCGATTGGCAAAATTTTCATAGGAACATAAATATGTAAAAGTTGTATACCTGAGTGGTGCCATGTAAAGACCTCACTTGTAGTTTGTTGATTGTCTTCGTTTGTCTTAGTCCACTGTCTTTTTATGTATATAGCTTTTTATTGTTATTTTGACTTCTTAATCTCATATCAGTAAGGGTCAGTTAACCAATGTAAAATATCATATAAGCTTGTTTTCCTTTATGGGCTTGATATTAATATTGACTTTATTACATGGAGTTATATACAGTTATATTTGTGATAATTGTATTTTGAAATGGCAGTAGATACTGTTAGCAAAGTTCATTCAAATACAAATTGATTATTGCTGGCATGGCTAAATTGTACAAATCTACTGCCAAAAATTGCTGGGTTTATATGTTGTTGAGGATAATGTAGAAGTGTAATGGTAGAAAGTGTTTGCTTTTTATTCAACAAGTCACTTTCATGCATTTTTTTAAAATACATTTTGGTTACTAGTTATCATTGAGCATTCTATTTGTACTAAAACTGTGAACTTCTCATGTAATGTAGTACAGTAGCTGTTATACTCCCCATTTATGATCTATTGATCTAATTAAAATATAACAATGAATTGGAAAATGCCATGTTATTGATATTTTTATGTTGGTGATAAACTGATTCTTCTCATTGTCCTTGGAAAAAGATGGAAGTTTGCCATTAATTGCAAATAATATCTTGATGCAGATAAATTCATCTTTAAATACTGAAGAAATTGGTAGAATGGTAATGGGCCAATACAAAATAGTGCCCGTGACATCTTAAAATAAAAAACAATGTTTTAAACATTGGCATTGGGGAGGCGGGGGCTTTGAGTTGCATTTGATTTGATTTAGTTTGGGTTTTTTAAATATATTATTTGCATGGGAATATATGTGAGTGTGTATATGTGTGCAAAAATTGCTGTCCCTTCAAGTGCCATTAAGACATGTTATCACAGATTTATGAGGGAAATCTACATTACCAGGTGAGTCCCGTTGCTTAGAATTTTAGCTTGGTACTGAGATTGGTGGACAATTAATAAATCCTTTTAACTTAATCACAATGATGATTTTTTCATAATAGAATAATTAGCACAGATTTTTATGAATATATATAAATAGAAAGCAGTCTCAGAACATATTATACATGAATGAATGTACAAGGGCAGATAACATGATAACTTATTTAATATTTATTCACTAAAACCTTTTCAAGGAACATAATCTATCATAACAAGAAATTTTTAAATACTGGTTTGACTTAGTCATTACATTTACATTAGTTCCCTCCCATTTATTGTGTGATATGCAAAGAGTATGTGGGGAAAAGGATTGTACATTTATAATGTTTAGTAAGAAACAGAGGTCCTTCTGATTGCTTGAAAGGACTATTATTGTTACTTACCAGTTGAAAAACTTTGGATGTTATATTTGCAGTAAAGATATTTTTGGTTCTTGTTTCCAAGAAACTTGAATTCTTGATAAGCTGCCAGGTTGATAGATATAATGTTGATAGCTAGCCAAGACTATCACATTATAAAGTTCTAACTCTTTTGTTATGATATTCAGGATAGCTTTGTGTAGTGCTATGGATGTGGATGTGAAGAAAAAGATCCTTCCATGTATATATGGGTGCAGATGTAGCAATTACTGGCATGAGCCTGGAAAAATGCCACTGTTTTAAAAATATGGTGACTTATTGAAAGCCAACATGTGCTCCATCCTTCGGAATGCAAAGCATGGCATAGCCTTAAAACATTGAAAAGGAATATCCTGATTTATTATATTAATATTTATTTTTTGTTTTAGGACCTTCCTCACCTGCAAAAACTCCCAGTATTGATAATGTGAGTATTAATAAAAGTATTAATAAAAGTTTTTGCAATTTGCATATACCTATCTGTAGAAAAATTTGTAGAAGGTTTTGTTGAATCATTTTATTAAGACTTTCTTGACATTCTTTTCTAAACATACATGGTTTTAATCGGTATGACAGTTATGGGGGGACGTTAAGGAAAAACAACTCTGTTTTCCACATTTTGTGGTGTAAAACTATTGCATATATTCACTCAATAATTGCAAATTTGCTCCTGTGTTTGCTCAATTTTAGATGAAGTAACATTTTCCACTTTTAAAGTAATACCTTAATATCCAGTCTTTCTAACTGGTTTGCAAAAACTTTGTTCATCTTCTGAGGTCGAGGTTGTGAGCAGAAGTTTTATTTATTGACTGTATTGACAATAAATTTTATTAAGAGGCATGGTAGTGCAGTGGTTAAGAGGCATGGTAGTGCAGTATTGCGGTCTAATTTCTGCTGACTACCAGGGATTCGATCCTCACTGGCTCAAGGTTGACTCTGCCTTCCATCCTTCCAAAGTTGGTAAAATGACAACCCAGTTTTTTGGGGGGCAATATGCTGACTCTGTAAACTGCCTAGAGAGAGCTGTAAAGCACTGTGAAGCGGTATATAAGTCTAAGTGCTATTGCTATTAATGTTAAAAGGCATCTCATTAAAGGAAAATCTGAACTGATTAGTTGTAATGAATGAAATGCTTTTATAGAAACTCTATGAAAATAATGACTCTTTGTTCTCTTAATATTCTTTGATAAGAGCAATGAAAAAAGTACAACACATGAATGAACTCGAGGGTACATGTCAGGAAGCATGTTCCAAGAAAGCTGGGTCATAAAGGAGCAAAGCTTAAGGGAGCTGAATTGTGGTCAAAACATTTGTTCTCAAGATTAGTTATCAGTCATGGGATTAAGGTGTGAGGGAGATAAACAGAAAATACTGTTACTCCTTTTTTTCTAGATGCACTATTAAAATATGAATTTGCATTCTAAGATAAGCTATACAATGAAAAACCCTCTCTATGCACTATTTTTTCAGCATGAGTTCGTTTATTTAAGTCTCAAACTATTTGATGTTGTATCCCTTTAAATCAGGGGTCCCATCCCCTCTGGGCCATGGCCTACAACCGTGCCTTGAGCCTTTTATTACCGGGCTGCAGAAGTGGTGGCCAAGCACATGAGTGTGTACATCCCCACTTGTGCAAGCAGTGGGCAAGTGCATGTGCACATGCTCCATTTCCCTGAGCGGCTGGCACAAATGGAGTTGCATATGGCAGTGTTTTTATAAAGATCTTCAGTTTGTAAAGAAATCAAACTGAAAAGCACATTTTTAGATGAGAAAGGTGAGCTTATTTGGTTTTATGTTAATCTTGAAATCTAGATTTTCTGTTTGAAACAGGTAGTCCCATTTCTCATCTCCTGTTTATTTTGGATCAGTGTTGTTCTTTACATAGCAGTTCTTTACATAGCAGCAGAAAATCCTGACTTTATTGTCTGTCAGGTTCTCCAAACAGAGCAGGAAGAAATTTTGAAAGTGATTTAGCTTTAAGTGAACATGCCATGAGGTTTCCACATGTAAACCTGAAGTCCAAATTCACTCAATGTTTTGGACAAGCCAGCTGCTTGGTTCTCCAGACAGAGCAGAAGTGAGTACTTCCAGCAGTTCAGATTTAGCAATAGCAATAGCAGTTAGACTTATATACCGCTTCATAGGGCTTTCAGCCCTCTCTAAGCAGTTTACAGAGTCAGTATATCGCCCCCACAGTCTGGGTCCTCATTTCACCCACCTTGAAAGGATGGAAGGCTGAGTCAACCTTGGGCCGGTGAGATTAGAACCGCTGAACTGCAGATAACAGTCAGCTGAAGTGGCCTGCAACTGCACCCTAACCGCTGTGCCACCTCGGCTCTCTTTGCAGGTGTAAGCAATCAAATCACATTCCTGGTTTGCTTGGGAATGCTCATTTGACCTGGCAATGTGGGAATAAATTTTGATAGCAATCCAGCTATGCAGTTGCCAGCTATTAATATTTCAAACTTTCCTCTTTGCTGTGCTGCATCTACCAACTTTTTCAGGAAGAGTAGGAGGGAGTTCTGACACTGATAGTGCTTTAAAGCTTAATATTAAAAATATAAAATTATTAAGTGAATGATGACATGATGATCACATTGTACATTGCACCAAATATCAGCCAAGATGTTATACATTGTGCCAGCTGAAAGTTTCAGCTTCAAGACAGAGCTATGGTGAGTGTTTTGCAGTAGTCAAGAATACATATAAATATATAACCTATGCTTGAATACTTGCTGCCAAGTTTAACAAGCTTAAGAAGGGTTATAGTTGGCACTTTAGATACAGTGGTACAAAGGCACTCACTTTTTTTTATCACAGCTGTCACCTGCAAATCTGATGATTGCTGAAAATCAAGGAACATTCCCATATACCTTCTTAATCTTTCAGAGGGAGTTCAACCTGTCCAACACAGCAGCCTAAATCTCAGTTATATAGGTGCTATATAACATGTTTCAATTTTGTTTTAATTTGTTCTCTCTCATCCAGCCCATTGTCAATTTTTGGTAACATTTAATTGTACCGGCTGCCTTCCTAGAGTTTAAAGCTTGATTTAGCTACCCATGTATAGTGTTACGGCATACTTATACTGCAAAGGGATTGATGGATAAGTATAGTGTACAGATGGCTGCAGACGGATACACATCCCTGCAGTTGTGTACATATCCCAAATCCCAACTGCATGTTGTGTGGAGGTGCATGTCCTGCATGCTGATTGATTAATCTGACTTCCTGTTGGAAGGCGAGCTGTTTGAATGCCTCATAGCCAGAATATTAACATTAGCAGTCATATAAATGCAACAGCTATGCAACCATCTCTGAATGACAGACACATATGTTCCCTGAGGTGGAGTAATGGAAAATTTTAATCCAGGCTTAATTGTAGTGAGCAATTAGAAGGGGTATCATTCCTGTAATAATGAGACACCAAATCATTAGATAACATATATACACAGGCAGTGTTATCATATAAATGTTGAACATTATGGAGGAAAAGATAGAAGCCGACAGGATATATTAGCTGATGAGTTGAACAATGAGCCCAAAACCATTTTAGAACCATAATCCGATAAAACAACAGTAAACTTAAGGTCAGCTCCTCCAGATGGTCTAAGAAGTATTAGCAGAATCATACTTCCCCATCCACTTTGTAGAGTATATCATCCACCAAATCAATCCAATTGTCTTTATATAATATTCTAACCAAAAACCTAACTGTAATGAGTCCAAATTATTAGCTTCACTCAAATGTGTTTGGAGCTAAAACAATAACTATCTTCTTGGCCATATTTCTCAGAAATTGAGTATTTGAGACTAATATGCACAGAACTTTTAGATGAAAAACTACCTTGTGTAGGCAGGGGTTGAAGCAAGAACATCTCCCTTGTAAAGAGGCGCTGGTTATTGTCCTTAGCTCCAGACAAGTACTTTTCAGGCCAGTTCAACAAGCCAAAAAGGGCAGTCTTTGACTAACATTGTCCACATCTCTCAAGATGTATACAGTGATAACAAGATAAATTATGGTGATTTCTTTATTTCACAGCAACTAAGATTTCAATAGTATTAGCAACTTACGAGAAAGAAGACACAGTAAATGATCCAGATCCATCCATTTCCTGTGTCTTACCTAGTCATCTGCCAGTGTTAGTGATTAGTGGTAGTCACCAGACTAAAACTCACCATCCACTGTTATTTATCTAGGATAGGGTTTCTCAACTAGAGATTTCTTAGCTCTAGGATTCTGTGAGAGGTCACTAGAGGCTCCCTGGGAGACCATGATTTATTTTTAAAAAGCAGAGACTGAACAAAACCCCAACTCCAAATCCTGGGTTGGCCGACTAGAATATGTGTTGACCTCGGGAGGAGGCAAAGATTGCACAAAGGCATGCAAGTGGAGAAGTAAGCAAAGCTGAAGCCGAGAAGTGAGCTGAGCCGAGCCAAGCTGAAGAAGAATAGCAGAGATGTGCACATGAGAGAGTGCCTGTGCTGGGGCTCTCCTTGCCAGTTTTCAGCCTGTCTTTCTGCAGGTTCAGTGGCTCAGGTGTGTTTGTCCTGTCTCAGGATGGATACAGGAGATCTGGGACTGAGCTGACATAGTCAGCAGTAACAGCAGAATCCACCCAAAGGACAGGGGAAGAAGGTGGGGAACAGGGGGAAAAATCATTATTTACATTTAGTTTAAGAACATTGTTAGTGCATATATGTGAGCCTACCCATAAAATGAATATACTTTTTTGTACTTTTGGCCTATATTTAAGCCTGTATATGCAGGGTTATCCAGAGCCTGAAAAATATTGAAAGATTCTTCCAGGCTGAAAAGGCTGTGAAAAGCTGGTCTAGAACTTTGGAATTAGATAGTACTCTTCCACTTTCAGCTTACAGTGGTATCCAAAACAAATATGAACTCCAGCATGGGCCCTGATATACAGTATGAGGTACTAGTTGAGACACTTCTGTGCTCCTTTATGAAGTCATTAAATATTAAGGTTCTCCTAAGCCTCAGGACAAGAATTTTAGAGTAATTCAGCACAATGCTTGAGATAATCTTAGCTTAGAAAGAGAGAGACCCCAGATAGTGGAATGAAGAGTACACTCAAAATAGCCTTTTAGTATGAGGGCTATTCAGGTCTCACTCTTTAGAGTCAGATCTGGCAGATTTTCAGCTGTATTCTTCCACCTCCTTACTCTAGTCACAGCCTATTGTAATCTAGTCATCAGAGCTGGCCAAGTTAGGGGCCAGAACACTGCCTATCCTATCCCATGCCCTTTCTCCCAGCTAGATCTCTAAAATACACATTGAGTCAGTACTTTCCCCTGACTTTAATTCTGGATTAAATGATTGGTTAGAATGCCACCTGATCCTGAAAGAATGCAGCCTCCCTTCATATACTTGCTTACATACAATCTCCATTACATTGCATCAGATGCCTGAAATAGAGGAAAGTTATATAAAGTAGCAAAATAAGGGCATGGAAATATTTTGATAAGTTAAGCTAAACCTTGTTCATAGTGTAGATTTCTCCCCCCTGTTTTGTGCTTAATTATGAATTTTATACTTTAGTATATCCTGTTACCTGATTACAGTAGATGTATACTATATGAAAAAAATTCATCTGGGCATAATTACATTTTTCAGAAACAAATCTATTGGGAGTTTATGACATGCGAGATTGAGATATCTTCTCTGAAATACACTTTATCATATCCTGCCACAATGTTGCTATTGTTATATTGGATTAATTAATTATTCATATTTAAAGTTTCAATGAAGAATATAAGAAAATGAAAGATGCAATCAATACTAGAACAATTCAGGAGATGTTTCAATCTCATTAAAAAGACAAAGTTTTTTTCCCAGAATGTTTTGCTCCTCTTTCTGTTTACTTGTTTAAGAAGTTAATATTCATTTTTACAATCTATTTTATATGAATCTTATTTATTTCAGAAAATAAATAAGCAGGAAAATTCAGGAAGCTTAGAGACTATTGGTGAGCCTGTTCCACATCCAATGCCTTTTCCACCTACTTCTGTGAAGTCGTCTTCTCCAAAGCTTGACCCTTCTGAAGTTTATCTGAAATCTAAAATATTATTTGAAGATAAACGTGAGTACATAAAGTTCAGTTAGTTGCTGCTCCAGGGTTTTGTTTTGTTTTTTGTAAGGAAACACTTTGATTTCTGCATTGTCAATTTCATTTTCAAGAGGTGACTTTAATTTTACTAATTCACAGCATTCATATTTCCCAGTTATAACACAGCATTCAGTCAGAGTAAATTGCTTTAAACTTCTGAATCTATTGTGATGAAAGTGATTGCTTTAAAACCATCTTCAAAGTGTTGGGCATCTTCAGTGTATTGTCTATAAAGGCTCAAATTGTAGATTTATTCAGGCGATGAAATGATCCAGCTGACAATAAAACATTTTCAGTGAATTTAGTCTTCTAAATTCTGTTAGGCTTAGAATTTATTTTTCCAATCATTTATGTTTAATCCTGTCCTGCCCTGACCCTTCCAAGAAATGGGGCAATTTGCTTTCTTTTGCTTTTTAAGTCCTAGTCATTGTCCCCCCCCCCCTTAGGTAAGGCAAAATAGTAGTTAGTATAAGTATTCCCCACTTATCAGCTGACTTCTCCAACAACCATTCAACATTCCGATGGTCCTGAAAAAGAACCTTAAAATAATTTCGCATTTATGATATTTGCATTATCTCTCAATTATGTAATTGCCAATGTACAGTCAGTACGTTTTGTCTGGTGCCTGATGAATTATTTTCCTCCCACTTTCCCAATTGTGCGCCTGCTTACTCTCTTGTAATCCCTTCATCTCCAGTGACTATAAATACAAACATTAATTCCCTTGCCTAATTATCCCAGTGTCAGATGAGCATTCCAAAGGCTGGGAGAGTAGGAAAGAGGAAAATACAGTCATGTGTTTACATAAAATAATAAAATCTGTTTTTAGGGTTCACATTTTTGTCGTACTTTTTTCACTATTTGTTGGTGAGACATGTCAGATTAATAAGTACCAGTTGTGGTGGTGGTGGTTGCTATTGTTGTTGATGAGAACATACTGTAATGGGAATAAATATAATGACCTTTCACCTTTTGTTCCCAGCACCTGAATCAGAAGCACCTTGTTGCCTTTGCTATCTTCTTTTTATACATTTCCTACTTGGGGTTCTCTGAGCCTTTCAGTGTTGCATAAAGCTATGTTGCCTTTGTAGAGCTGTATTATCATTTTGAAGAATTTCTTCTTAAAGCTGCACTGGCTTCAGAAAGCTGTCTTGTCTTTGGAAAGCATCTTAAAGACAGTGTAGCTTTCCAAAGACAGGACTGTGTTATGAAGCACAGCATTTCAAAGGCTCAGAGAGTCACATGTAGAAAACATTTGGAAGAGAAGCTGGGTCCAAAAAGGCAGCAAAGTTGCTTTTGCTTTATCTAAGGTGGCTGTGTGCAAAAGATCAGTGTGGTGACCCGGGAGAGAAAGCAGCTGGGTGATTTAATGCTTGCTGGGGATTTCATGAGGGCTGCTGCTTGGCTCCAAACTGCTGCAGTGGGCTAAGGAGCCATGTTAAAGGAACCCAGAGAAGTCGGAACACTGGGGGAGCGTAGTAGTCACAGATCCAAAAAGAGAACAGCAAAGGCAGTTAGATGCTTCCATTTTGGCCATAGCAACTAGGCACAAAAGGTAAAAGGTTGGTGCAGAGAATTGAAGGAGGAAGAAGCTGGGCAAATGAATGTTTGTTGACACTTGCTGGGGTGGCATGGAACAGCTAAGGCTTCCCAGGAAGTGGCAAGCAACCCTAGAGCCACATGGAGCCTGTTATGGGACTGTTTGCCTCCCTGCCAGGCAGAGCGCATAGTAGCCAAAGGGCAGAGATGAGGGGAAAATAGGTGGGTGTGGGAAGTTGCAGGAAGACACCTTACTGAGGCTCAGGGCTGAGACAGAACAAGCCTGGAAGGACTTGGCTTGGGTTGGTACTTATTGGTCTTTAATTTTAAAAAAAGGAGCAAAACACAAAAATAATATTAATGAAGATACATACATTGCCAAAGAGAAGAAAGAAAAGACTATGTAAAAGAACCTTTAACAAATAGTGAAAGAAGTACTACAAAAATGTAATCTGAATATTCACTCAATGGCCCTCTAATCTTGATTAATGACCACAGTGGACAGGCCTGGGATTGCCATCAAGGATTATCTGTACAAATATTACATTAGATTTTGTTTGATTTTTATATGGATCTAACAAACTATGAGTTGGTAGTTTGAAACTTCTAGAACTGAATTACTATAAACACCAAAAAGGTCTTGTTTATTTAAAAAATCCTACGTGTTCAAACAGGCACAATTTGTCAAACGTTTGTGCTTTGCAGATGGAGTGTTAATCATTCTAACTCATGATTTAATTTTGCAGGTGTGTTAACCATGTTATTTACAATATCTTTAGAGAGTAATTTGCTTCTAAGTGAATAACATCATTTAGTTTTAATTTTTGTGTATACTGTTTTTAAATGGCCAAACATAGTTCTCCCTTGTTAACACATATCTTTCCCATCCATTTTTACTAGCTCCAAACACAAAGGATTTAGATGTTTTCCTTCGAAAGCAAGAATCTGGGTTTGGTTTCCGAGTTCTTGGAGGAGATGGTCAAGATCAATCAGTAAGTCAAGTGTTTATTACTTTATATTTGAATTGGTTATGGGCCAACAAGTCAGTGTCTATCTTAGAAATATATAGATAGGTTTTCTCCAGAAAAGACTGCCCACAACTGGACTCTTCAGATGATGCTTCAAATAATGTTCCATGTTTCCATTATGATTTTGTCTTTCCAGCTTAAGAATTTTCTTTTTTTCTGCATGGAAACATCAACAGCTAGATATCTTGAAGATTTTAGTCAAGCTTTAATCAATAAACACTATTTATATTCCAAGAGATTCTCTCCTTTTCTTAATAGCATGTTGAATGACATCCAGTCTTCTCCAACATTATATTGTCAGCCTCTTTATCTTGTCTATCTCTGTGATTTTCTTTATAAAATACAAGAATGCTTTCAGATTGCCTTCTCCCACACAGTATGTAATAATGACTGAGATTCTCAGTAAAGTGATAATGTGCCTCTAATATCTACCAATATTTCTGTTGCCCAATATATGCTTTAACTGGGCAGTCAGGATGACCTTCTGGGGATACTTACTCTTGGTGTACACTTTTGGCATTAGGTCATTCTTCTTGGGAACAATCCCCAACCTGATGAAGTATTATAGCAGGATTTAAACTGCCAATTTGTATTACTAGTAGCATTTCAACTGCAGTTGCAGTTGATAGCACAGTTAATCTTTGAATTACAACAGCTATTGGGATTGGAATTGTCATCACTAAGCAATGTGATCCTAAAGCACGATAACCACATCATCTAGTGATGGCAATCTAGGCAGTTCCATTTTGCATTGTGTACAGCTCCAAAATGTTACCTGATTCTCAAATACTGCTTTGCAATGTATAGTAAGATGGTAGTGATAGTGGGAAACATTGCTCTGAAAAGCTCAGGAGTACCTGCAGTTATTCCACATGGCCAATTTTCAGTATAATATAAAACTTTGCAATTGCAAAAGGCGTGGTTTGATTTAAATGTATCCATTATGTTTTCCAAGAATTATGCATCCACGCACCAGGAAGCTGAGCTTCTGGTTTCCGGCACATGGATGTACGCCAGCCAGCTGGTCTTTGCATGTGTATGCACATCAGAAACCAGAAGATTAGGCATGCATGATGGTGAACTGCTTTTCCGGTTTCCGGCACTCCCACGTGTGTGAACACCAGCTTGCTGGTGCGCGTGTGCACGCTGGAACCTAGAAGAGCAATGGGTGACGGCTGGCCTGCCCGGAGAGATGGCTCTGTCTGCCACTTCCGGTACGCGTGCCATAGGTTCACCATCACGGGTATAGAGTGTCATTTAAGTAGAATTTAAAATGTGATAATGTTCTGTGAAAAAAAAAGCTGTTTCACCTGTCTTTTATTTTTATCATTAAAAAAATTAGAATGAAGGGAGCATATTACAATCCAGTACCAATCTTTAATATTTTTACTTTCAGGAATACTTTGGAGTTCCACCAGTTCTCATTAAGGATTATAGATGTGGTAGTTATGCTGTGGTATCCAAGAATTTTGAGATTGCTGAATACTCACTATGACAATTATATTATGAATAAACAGATCTTCCATGGCAGCCATTTTGGGAGCTGAGCTTCTGGTTTCCAGCGCGTGGGTGTGGGCCAGCCAGCTGGTCTTCGCATGCGCATGCACACCAGAAACCAGAAGATCAGTCATGCGTGATGGCGAACTGCTCTTCCGGTTTCTGCCACTCCCACAGGTGCGCACCGGGGAGCTGCTCTTCCGGTTTTTGCTCCTCCTCCACGTGTACATGCACTCCCATTTTGGCACTTGGTGCTGAAAAGGTTCGCCAGCACTGGTCTATACATATATATTGTATTTACTGATGTCATCTGTTTACAAACAAATCACAGTTGGAAATATTTTTCTGGCTTTGGGTGCACAGGTTCTTGTGAAATCTAAGACTTTGATCTATGCATTATATATTTAGTTATCTGAAATTTTATTTTATTTATCCACCTTCAGTTTAGGTTACAACTGATCACAAGTATATACATATACTTCATTTTTAAACATAATGATATGACTAACTCAGACATAGGACAGACTTGTTTTCTTTATTTTGTGTTAGAATCTATAATTATCCCATATTGCTCTAGATCTACATTGGAGCAATCATCCCACTGGGAGCAGCAGAGAAAGATGGTAGACTCCGTGCTGCTGATGAGCTTATGTGCATTGATGGAATCACAGTGAAAGGGAAAACACATAAGCAAGTTCTGGATTTAATGACAAGCGCTGCACGAAATGGACAGGTGCTGCTGACTGTTCGCAGGAAAATCTACTTTGGTGGTATGTGCCTTGTCTTATTAATTAAGTATACTCTTGCACTTGGTACTACCTTGTATCATGGCAAGATTAATGCAAATGTGTAGTTCCATATTCCTGTCTCCCTCCTGAAACAGCATGGGGTCCACCATTGAACCCCTAAATACTTAATCAGGCTACTTGTCTTAAAACTGCAAAATCAAAACTCTGTGTATGCTCTTTCACCTAACGAACAAGAACAAGGAACATGCTATTTTGATTGAAACGCAGGAAACGCTTTTCGCAAGTAGGAGAGAAAACTTAACCACAAATCTTAGTCATAGGCACAGCTCATGCTAAGACAAAGTTCATGTCGTAAACAAGCTATAGGTTAACCATATTTTTAGCAATATATCTAGGTGACATTCTGACATTTTCCTTTTTCTGCATGAATAGCCAAGATTCACTTCTCTTTTAGCTTCACTTTACTTCCCTATTGTGGTTTGGGAATCATGTATTGTAATTTTCCTTAAATATTTGTAACTTTACCCGAAATAACTTTGTGCTGATTTAGGTGAGAAGATGACCTGTATTAGTGCACGCCTCTATGACGTCTGTATGATTTGTAATAACCATTTCAAAGGTATAAAACCTCTGTCAAAATGTACCTAAATCAGATCAGTTAGGTGCAAATCTGCTGATCTCTTGGATGCATCCAATAAACCTTTCTTCTTCTGGACAAAAAGGCAATTGTCTCCTATTCTTACGTAAGTAGAAAGGCAGACCCTGTTTTTGCCATTACATTTCTTGGCGAGCCAGCCAGGAAAACTCAAAAACATTTTAAAGAAGGATTTATGAGTCAGGATTATGGAATTGTGTGGAGTAAACATGAGCTTAGGAGGTTTTGTGAATTAGAATGGCCTAAATATGGCCTTGGGTGGCCTGAAATAGGTACCTTTGAACCTCATTTGGTTTTGAAAATCCATGGGATGGTGTTTGATCCTAAGTTAGGGAGCTTAACTCAGGCTCCATATATAGATGTTTGGAAGAAATTGGTTAATCAACCCCCAGCTTGGTTAAAGAAATGTAAACAACAATGTATTCTTATGGCTGTCAGAGTTACAGACCCCAAAAGTCCTAAGCAGAGACCACCAGTCTTGGCTAGTGCCCCCGAAGAACTGCCACAGCCACCTCCATATGTCTCCCCTAGAGGGGTCAGTTTGCCAGTCACACCGCAATCCTTGTCCCTGACTTATTCCAGAAGAACTACACCCAGCACAAGGGGGTCTACAAGCCAGGTACCTCTTGAGGGAATTGAACAGGGATTGGATGCTGTAATTACTAGTATGGAACAAATCAGATATAAAGGGAAAGAAGAAAAAGCTCCTATAAGCTCACCTGACACCATGGGACCAGAGTTTTGGGAAAAGAAGGAGGAAGAGATGGACCAATTGTTGGGAGCTGTGGGTGGAGAAGTGGAACCAGTATCAGCCAGAACCAGAGCAAAGACAGAGACTGTTTTTACAGCACCCCTCAGACGAGTTGACCAATTCTTAGTAAACCCAGATGATCCCTCCCAAGTTTCAACAGGGTCGTTGTTTCAGCATGTTCCTTTTACCACCTCTGATTTGCTTAATTGGAAAATGCACTATGGGCCTTATAGTGCTAAACCAAATGAAGTGGCAGAATTGGTAAAAACTATTGTGGATACTCATCATCCAACTTGGCTAGATTTACAACAACTTATGGCAACACTTTTTAATGCTGAAGAAAGGGAGAAAATCAGGAATGCAGTGTCTAATATTTTAAAACCAGATGTCCCTGCACGTACAACTTTAGCAGACTTTATTGAACAGCGTTTCCCTTCAAAAGATCCTAATTGGAGTCCTTATGATTCGCATCAATTGAACTTGTTGCTCAATTATCAACAGTTAATCATAAAAGCTGTGCGCATGGCAGGAAAGCCTGCAACAAACATGTCAAAGCCAAGTTTAATAACCCAGGAAGCTACTGAAAGTCCAGAGGCTTTTTATTCTAGGCTGGTTGAAGCATATCAGATGTACACTCCTATCGACCCCACCCTTCCTGAAAATGCTCGCATGCTAGCAATGGCTTTTATTTCACAATCAGCTCCGGACATAAGGCATAAGCTTCAAAAGTTGGAAGGAGCGTTGGGAAAACCTCTTAGTGAACTCATGGAAGTTGCCAGGAAGACATTTGTCAACAGGGATTTGTTGGAGGAGAGGAAAAAAGATAAGCAGATGAAGAAAAAAGCAGAATTGCTAGCCACCGCTTTAATGACTGTGCCGGGGGGAAGTAGAGGAAGTAGGGAGAGAACTATGGTCCCCTCCCTAGGTCAAAATCAGTGTGCCCTTTGTCACAGGTATGGACACTGGAAAAGAGATTGTCCCAGAAGAGAAGGAATTGAGAGAAGGGAGATTGAACAGCCAAGAGTAACTAGAAATCCTACCCCTGTGCCAAGAAATTTCTCTCTTAACCGACCCAACACCTTCAGGGGGCGTGGAACACTCAGGAAGCCCATTAACAGCCTGCGAAAGAGAGAAACCAAGGGATTTTCCCCCGACACCCCTTTGATTGGATTGGCAGAAGCTGAGGAGTGGGATTGACGGGGCAGTGTAGGTTCAATTAGCCTCCCCGAACCTATGGTCTGTCTGAATGTGGGGGGCAAAGAAGTTTCTTTCCTTGTGGATACAGGAGCCACACGCTCTGTGTTAACTCAACCTTTGGGACATATTTCTTCTCAATCTATCAACATTCAAGGAGCAACAGGAAAACCACAAACCCAGCCACTTTTAGAGCCTCTATTATGCACGGCGGGAGGAAAAATGTTGACTCACCGGTTTGTTTATTTGCCCAGCTGCCCGCTTCCACTCATGGGTAGAGATTTACTCTGCAAACTTAGAGCACAGATATTTTTTGATGAAAAGGGATCCGTAGAAGTGAAATATGGAAATGTGAATTTAGAAATTCCTCGGGAAGAGGCTTGGAGAATCATGGTGGTGCAGGAAGTCTCAGGAGACAAATGGAGGGAGTTCCGGGTTCCTGAGCTGTGGGCGGAAGATAACCCCCCTGGTTTTGCTGCTCACCACACCCCTGTCATTGTTGAGGAACTACCAATGAGTCGTCCTGTATGCATCCGCCAGAGGGGGTACCCAAGAGAAATTGTGCAGGCTATTCAGGAAGTCATAAAATTGTATCTGACTTATAAGATTCTGGTGCCTACTGACTCACCATGGAATTCCCCGATTCTACCTATACCAAAAGGGGGAGGAAAATATAGAATGGCTCAGGATCTTCGTAGGGTTAATAATTCAACAGTCACAATTTATCCTACTTTGCCAAATCCTTATGTGTTGCTTGGACTGATTCCACCAGAAGCTAAATGGTTTTCAGTTATTGATTTAAAGGATGCCTTCTTTTCTATACCCATTCATAAAAAGAGTCAGCACCTGTTTGCATTTGAATGGGAAAATCCGACAACAGGAAGGAAACAACAATATACTTGGACACGCCTCCCACAGGGGTTCAAAAATTCGCCAACGCATTTCAGCGCAGCGTTAGCGACGGATTTGGAAATTTTAGATTTGCCCGCTCCTGATGTTGTATTACAATATGTGGATGATCTTTTGGTGACAGGTCAAACAGAAGAGGTTTGTCATGCCAATACTGCATCCCTTTTACTTCTGTTACAAGAAAAAGGCTATAAAGCTTCTAGGGCCAAAGCGCAATTGGTCCAATTGAATGTTAGGTATTTGGGATATGATATCCAGCAAGGGCAAAGAACTTTGGGACATGAAAGAAAGGAAGCCATTTGTCAATTACCAGCCCCAAGAAATAGGAAGGAATTAAGAGGCTTTTTGGGGGCAGCAGGATTTTGCCGCATTTGGATTCCTAACTTCGCTTTATTAGCAAAACCCCTTTATGAAGCTACAAAAGGAAATGAAAAGGAACCTTTGCGATGGGAAAAAGAGGAACAGAAAAGTTTTTTAAACTTGAAACATGCTTTGACTCAAGCCCCGAGTCTGGGACTGCCTAATTTAGATAAACCTTTTCATTTATTTGTGGACACTAAACAGAATATGGCTGTGGGGGTGTTAACTCAGAAGATGGGAACGTGGTATCGACCAGTTGCATATTTGTCAAAACAATTGGATCAGGTAGCAAAGGGGTGGCCCACTTGTCTTAAGGCTGTAGCAGGCACAGCTTTACTTACTCAGGAAGCGAATAAACTTACTTTTGGGCAGCAGTTGAATATCTACACCCCACATGCTCTTCGGGCTGTTTTGGATCAGAAAGGCCATTTGTGGCTTACCAATCCACGTATGTTGAAGTATCAGGGGCTTATTACCCATAACCCCCTCATCAAACTTGTTCAGTCATATGCTTTGAATCCTGCCACTCTATTGCCTGAACCAGACTCTGAGATCTCTCATGATTGTCTGCAAACTATTGAGGAAACCTATGCAAGTCGTCCAGATTTGAAAGATGAACCCTTTTCCGACCCGGATGCTACTCTTTTTACTGATGGAACCAGTTTTATCCATGAAGGTGTAAGAAAAGCAGCTTATGCAATAGTTACTCTAGAGGATGTATGGGAAGCTAAGCCCTTACCTGCAGGAACTAGTGCTCAGTTGGCAGAATTACACGCACTCACTAGGGCATTGGAATTAGCAAAAGGCCTACGTGTCAACATTTACACAGATTCAAAGTATGCCTTTCTTACAGTTCAAGTGCATGGAGCTTTGTACAAAGAAAGAGGTCTTATTACAGCAGGAGGAAAGGACATTAAATATGGACCCCAAATTTTGCGTCTATTGGACAGTGTGTGGTCCCCTAAACAAGTTGCTGTTATGCATGTACGAGGTCATCAGAAGGGGATTTCAACAGCTGAAAGAGGAAACCACAAGGCTGACCAGGTGGCAAGAGCAACAGCTTTGGATCCATTTTCCCTGCAAGCTAACTGTCTTACTTTGTGGATCCCGAACCAGAAAGATGAACCCCCCTCATATAGACACTCAGAAGTCCAGCAAGCTGAAGCTATAGGGGCAACACTGGTGAATGGGTGGTGGACTCTGCCGGACAACAGGGTGTTTGTACCTCAGCAGTTAGCATGGGAGGTTGTTTCTTCCCTGCATAGGCATTTACATTTAGGAAAAACAGCTTTGAGAAAGGCTTTGACAAGGGAAGTCTATATTAATAATTTGTCTAGTTTAGCAGCTGCTGTTTGTTCTCGATGTCAGGTGTGTGCTGCTAATAACCCACGTCAGGGCCCAAGTCTTCCCCCTGGGCACCAACCTAGGGGGGCCTATCCTTTTGATTATTTGATGATTGACTTTACAGACATGCCAAGAGTGGGATCGTACACTGCTATGTTAGTTGTTGTTTGCACATACACGGGGTGGCCTGAATGTGTTCCCACTAGAACGAAAAAAGCTTTGGAGGTAACTCGAACTCTGTTAAATGTAATTATTCCAAGATATGGATTGCCCTCACGTATCTCTTCAGATAATGGGCCTGAGTTCATTCATGCAGCCACTCAGAAGGTTGCTCAGGTATTAGGGATTACCTGGAAGTTGCACTGTTCTTTCCACGCCCAATCGGCGGGCATCGTGGAAAGGACCAATAGGACTATAAAGAATAAATTGGCTAAAATTTGTCAAGAAACTCATCTAAAATGGCCAGATGCCCTCAGCATGGCGTTGCTAGCCGTGAGGTGCGCACCCACAGGGGAGTTGGGTGTCTCACCATATGAGTTAATGTATGGAAGGGTTCCTAATTTGGTTAGTCCACAGGTGTTGCCTACTACTCAAGTGGCAGACACAGTGAAGATCAAACAGTTGCAAGCTTTGAATACTGTTGTGCACCAATTACAAAAATATGTGCTGTCATGTCGTCCACATGTGATTGTAACTCCAGTACATAATTTCCACCCAGGACAGGAGGTCTGGGTAAAGGACTGGAAAAAGGTGCCTTTGGAGCCCAGATGGTGTGGACCATATACTGTTGTTATTTGTTCTCCCCTTGCTGTTAAGGTAGCTGAAATTAAGCCTTGGATCCATTGGACACGCCTGAAATTGGCTGCAACCTCGTGCGAGACTGTTTCCAAGGACTCTGTCCAGCCTCTACACCCTGCCAACAGGAGAAGACGGAAAGAGGAAGCCACCTCGCCTGCTGATTCACCGGAGGCAATCGCTCTACGGCCAGGTGGTGAAGAACCCTCTGCAGGTGTCGCTCCAGGTGCCGCCGACACCCATCGCACAGGCAACGCCTCGCGTCTCCCGTGGAATCTTCGTCCCCGTCCCACGAGGAGAACCAACCATGGAAACCAACCGCCGTCTACGCCAGACTGCATGCATTAGGAATGGTCTGATCCCAGCAATCCTAGTCGTGATTTTTCTCTTAGCCATTTCTGTTCTTCTTAACTTTCTCTATTTCTATGCTGCTATGAAAAGTAAGATTGCTCAAGGGGCACCGCCAGTGCTGACATGGGAGATTCCACCTGATTATGAAAACCCATGTCCTACAGGGGGGAATGAGGTTAGTGGGAGTACTCCGCAGCCACCATATATGAGGGAGGAGAGCACCCAACAAACACCAGGTGTCAGGGCCCTCACGGTGAAAAATGACTCCCCTGTAAAAGAAACTTCTGAACCACTGCTAGAGAAAATGGGGCCAGGACCTTTTCCTCTTTGTAAGCATTGTTTCTATAAAGTCCCAAGTACACAGGGACTGGGTTTTGCCTATGTAAAACGCTGGATAGTGGATTGTTATCCAGAGGAAGGGTTATCCCCCTGTTCCGAGGGATCAGGGAACTATTGGCAATGTAGATTGGATCCTAATGCTACTTGGGCACCAAGTGAATACTATAATTCAACCATAATGTGCCATACTTTGAGGCCTGTTCAGAGACCATACCCAGAGCCCTATCCAGAAAGGACAAGGACTCGGGGTAAGCGGACCCCCCTTGATTTTGGTTTGGACATGAAGTATGACATAACGAATGATCAGCTTCCGATCATGGTGAGGATATATTGTAAAATCATAGGAAATGTGAGACATGTGTGGTTGTTGCAATGGTGGTCAGGTGAAGAGAATTTGTCAAGTATGGAACCTCAGGTACTGAGCAAGACTCGGCACATGGGCGTAATACGTAACTATGATGAGAAATCTAGTTACTTGAAGGTCTGGATTACTCATTCTAATTACTCAGAATCATACCAGTGCCGAGCTGTAACAATTGGTGAGATTGTAAGCCGAACGGCAACAGTCTCATTGACTGCAGAAGGAAAAGGGATGGTGGTTCTGGAACCGCTCTTGCAACCAGGTAGGAACCTCCATCCTACACTCGTTCTTCCAAGAGATGGGAAGGATGGATTAGATGGGAAGGGACCTGTAACCCCTGCCCCATTGGAATGCACTGAATGCCTAGTAGGAACAAGAGGAAATACTTTAAAGTTCAAAATGGGAAAACCAAAATCCTGTCAGAACTTCAATCTTCCAAATTGCACTTTTGGAAGGAAGCAGCCCAGTCTCTATAGTCAATGTGAGGGATCTGAAGGGGTGGTATGTTATCTGCCTGCAACACCAGGGCTGGATGAGTGTGGCCCATGTCTTACAAAAGCTAAGGTGGGAGCTCGTACCATTGTTACAATGATCTACCACACTCAGGCCCCAGTGGACTGCACCCCTCAGAAAAAGACATGTGTATCTAACGGTACCATGTATAACTATTGCATTCAGAAGAACCAGCTTGTTTGTTATCAGCCAACCACTCCAGTTCGCATCAAAGTCAGTGTATGGGCCGGCTTGGCCTTACTTGACAACCCCAAGGAATCCCAGCTATACCACCTCACAACAGTTACTGCTTTAAAACAAGGACAAAAGCCCATCACCGTATCATTTGGTGTATGTGCTGCAATGGATAGGGTGGCATACAGAAGCTGTGGAAGTCAGGGATGGAGACAAACTTATTACCACAATCATAAGTATCTCTGTCCCCGATCCCATGTCTATTGCCAAGGATGTAAGAATCCAAGTCGGGATTCGTATTCTCCTTGTGCAGATCGCATGGATGAAAGAAACCCGTGCAGAGGATGGGATTGTGTTTGTCAACATACTGGAGGAGGGTATCCTACTTCTCCTCATCTGGGATGTCCATATATTTCCAATTTTCGCAGCCTCCATAATTCAAACTCAGTTGCTTTTGAAGTGTCCCGTGATCACCCAGAGGAAGAAAGTTATGGGATAGGCATTGATGGCGATGGGGCTGACCCACTGGCGTACATTACAATAAGGGTGGAAACTTTGAAGGAAGGGGAGGTAAAATCATTAGGATGGTCTGTATATGACAACCTTAGGAAGCTAGAGGAACCTCTTCCTCTTAGCCCTAAGGCTGTGAATTTGTTTGTAGAAATGGCTGAAGAAGTAGCAAAAGCTTTAACTGTTAAAAATTGTTTTGTTTGTGGAGGAACTAACATGGGAGAAAAGTGGCCATGGGAAGCTCTCGAAGCAACCCCAGAGGTATATAACAATATGACCCAAAAAGGCAACCTTGCTCAACGAACACAGCATACAGGTATTGTTTGGACCCTAACTACAAATTTGGTGGGCCACAGCTGTTTCTCTCGAAATGGATCATATCCTGTGGGTCATCTAATTTGTTTAGGGGAATGGGATGATACTTATACCAAGTGGTCATCACCATCAAATCTCTCTCAACCCACAAAATTTGATCTCTCACTTTTACCATACCTAAAGGAGCCCCAGTATTCATCTGGGCCATGGGAAGCCCCTGAGAACATGTATTGGATTTGTGGCACACTTGCCTATGAAATTCTTCCTGCAGACTGGGCGGGATCCTGTGTTCTTGGATGGATAAAACCTTCTTTCTTTTTATTACCTCTCCAATCACGACAAGTGTTAGGAGTTCCGGTATATGACTCAATTGATCCCATTCGTCAGAAAAGAGAGGTGAACACAGCTTTCTCTAACTTTCCTTGCAAGGAACTTGCTGAATATGAGAAATCAGATACATGGAGTTCAGAGAGAATTGTATGCACGTATGGAAGAGCCACATGGGCTGAGGATGGGTCTTGGGGATACCGCACCCCGATCTACATGATAAACCGGATCATGAGGTTACAGGCAGTGTTGGACCTGGCTGGGGAGAGAATTGACAAATCTTTGAATATTCTCTCCACTGCCACGGACAAACTTCGTACTGCAGTATACCAAAATCGATTGGCTCTCGATTACCTCCTCGCAAGAGAAGGGGGAGTATGTGGGAAGTTCAACTTATCAAATTGTTGCCTTCAAATTGATGAAACTGGGAGTGTTATTAAACAGCTGACCACGGAAATGAGACAGCTCACTCATTTCCCAGGACAAGAATGGAAAGGGTTGAATCTCGCCTCATATTTTAGTTCTTGGTTGTCAAAATTGCCCGGATGGCAGGCTATCATTACTTTTATTGGCCTGATTGCAGCAGGATGCATAATCATCCCCTGCCTTATGCCTCTTTTTGTTCGTGCTATCAGCAGTACTTTATCTCTCATGGTGGAAAAACGGGCCACTGCCAAAGTCCTAACGCTGATGGGACACACAGGAGAGGAACATGAGTATGTGGGACTCATAGGCAATAGGGAGCCTGATACTTATGAAACTCCCCAATAATCTTAGGATTGGGTGAAGTTTCAACAGGGGGGAATGAAACAGCATGGGGTCCACCATTGAACCCCTAAATACTTAATCAGGCTACTTGTCTTAAAACTGCAAAATCAAAACTCTGTGTATGCTCTTTCACCTAACGAACAAGAACAAGGAACATGCTATTTTGATTGAAACGCAGGAAACGCTTTTCGCAAGTAGGAGAGAAAACTTAACCACAAATCTTAGTCATAGGCACAGCTCATGCTAAGACAAAGTTCATGTCGTAAACAAGCTATAGGTTAACCATATTTTTAGCAATATATCTAGGTGACATTCTGACATTTTCCTTTTTCTGCATGAATAGCCAAGATTCACTTCTCTTTTAGCTTCACTTTACTTCCCTATTGTGGTTTGGGAATCATGTATTGTAATTTTCCTTAAATATTTGTAACTTTACCCGAAATAACTTTGTGCTGATTTAGGTGAGAAGATGACCTGTATTAGTGCACGCCTCTATGACGTCTGTATGATTTGTAATAACCATTTCAAAGGTATAAAACCTCTGTCAAAATGTACCTAAATCAGATCAGTTAGGTGCAAATCTGCTGATCTCTTGGATGCATCCAATAAACCTTTCTTCTTCTGGACAAAAAGGCAATTGTCTCCTATTCTTACGTAAGTAGAAAGGCAGACCCTGTTTTTGCCATTACACTCCCTCCTCCACCCGCTATATATCCATCCATCCATCCATCCATCCATCCATCCATCCATCCATCCATCTATCTATCTATCTATCTATCTTTCAAATCTCTATGCTGACAATGTCTCCTACAAGATAACTGGAATTATAAAATCATTATGTTTGTCTGTTCATATTATCAAATAGATTGAATGAAAACAAAAATGAGATTTGATTTTATAAAATGACAATACACATGGTAACACTTCAAAAGAGATGTTTTGTGACACATAACACATGTGGCATAAATTACATGCATTGTTACTTAAAAATCAACCAGTGTTGATTTTTAGGATTGGGAACATAAACCTGTTCTGTGCAGGGTTGTAGTTCTTCTTAACCATCAAGTTTCAAGATGAGGGTTATCCTGGATCTAGCATTGATGCTAAATAGCTTGTGATATCTATGGTAAGGAGGTTTTTTGTCTTGTTTTAGCTACCTGAAGGAGAGACACTTGGCTTTGACAACACATGTATTAGTAACTTGAAAAGTTTATAATATAAGCTCTTCATGTGATGGCTCTGAAAGACAATCACATTTATATTATGGAGATCCAAGATTCACCAAAAAGTGAGCAGTAGGGGCACTCCAAAGTATACTGATTGCTTTCCAGACCAAACATAATCTTGGTCAAGAAAGCAGACCAAACTTTCCAGACAAACTGGGGTAAAAACTGCAAAAGAGACTTCTCTACGGAGTTTGCTTGTCAGAAGCCTCTGTGAAGGTTGTAAATGGGATCAGTTTGTTTGTTTGTTTAAAACACTTATATAGCTGCCCACCTTTCAGCCAAATCTGGACACTTCTAATCAAAGATTAAGACATATAAAATCATTTTAGAAACTACAAAATGCCACCAGTTAAAACATAAAAAATAATAAAAACCTGTTGCCAATGCATGCTAACATGCCATGTTACAATGTTGTAATTGTGAGCTGGTTCCTGAGCATCCAAATTGTAATCACATAACCATGGGGATGCTGCAGTGGCTGGAACTTTGGAATGGTTGTAAATACCACCCATTCAGTGCTATCATAAGTTAAAATAATCACTGACAGAGTGCTTATTAAGCAGACCATCTGTAGCTTATGGTGGCTTAATAAACTACAGTTTATTGCAGTTTATAATGGTAGTTAAGTTGCAAGGGACTCCTAGGTTTATCATTGCCATAATATCTGTTATGCATTTTTAACATGGTGCTCTTTTATTAGAAGTGTGCCTGAAACAGAAAATTGTTCTGAACCTGAAACCAAGACATTATATTACGGAGATCTTTCTGTACTCTTCCAGTTTGCCATGATTCACAAGAAACAAAATCCAAAACTTCTTTTGTTTCTAGTTTTGGTCCAAGACAAAACCTGAAGATATCCCTAAATGCTTATTTATGACAAATAGGGTAAGGCTGGATCTCAATGCCGTCCTGTTCTATCCTCACATAATATGTCTTATCTCATTTGCCCAATCTTCCCATTGTCTTCATTTCTCTTCCTTCCTTGCTATTCCTCAGATGTGCAAACTCAAGATGTCCCACCAGTTTGGCCTACCTTCGTGTCAACTTAGCACCTTCCCTCCCTCTCCTCGGGTCCTAAAACCATGGGTGCCATTGACTTTTTCACATTCTTCTTCCTCCCAGCAAAACATTTTTTCCCAGAATATTTTTACATTTCAATCTACATCCAGATAAAAATGGCACCATTTTGTTGTTTTATAACCAGTCCAAATGCATATATTTCAGTTCAGGCACTGAACTACCCTAAAACAACTGTTTTCTTCATGGATTAATTCATATATGAACCATTTTGCACATTCAGATTTGTTTTGAAATATCAGTTCTGCTTTCTCATTCTATTAGTAATCTTAATAGTATTTTTATAAGCTGCCCTGAACTATTATAACAAAAGACAATCATAATTTATCATAAAAACTAATACATATATGAAAATGATCACATTGAATTAAATATGGATCACTAGCTCAAAAATGTCTATAGAAACAAATATATCCATGCTTCAATAGTTACTGCACATCACTTTCACTTGGTTCAGAGTTGATATAACTGGTCTGAGGTTTACTGGGCTGGCTTGCTACAGCCCAGTAAACCACAGCTTGTATTTTAAAATACAGCTTGTATTTTAAAAAAGGTTTCCACTATGGGATAAGTTCTTAGTCACTGTTCAGAACCCTTAATATGCAAGATCAAACTGTGTAATCTGTAAATATGAGTCATTTCTTGCTTTATTATTATCCAGTAGTTGAGCTATTAAAAGGATCTGTGTGGTCATTTCTTCTATCGTAATTTTAAACAATCACTGAATGAGGGATCATTAACCAAGGACTCCCTGTAGTAGGATATTGGCATGGCTGACTAATTGTCATTATCCTCCAATTCCTTCTCTGTGTGAAGAATAATGTGGCCTCAGAGGAGCTGGGATAATTGTTAAAAGCACTGAAACATGCATTCTAACCAGCCAGGCAGGCAAAATAAAAATGTAATGCTCCAAGGATTTAAGAGACAGAGTGTTAGTTTGTTATATCTACCGTGCAAATACAGGCAGTCTTCTACTTACAACCACAATTGAGTCAGTTGCTAAGCAAGACAGTTGTTAGTGAGTTTTGTCCTATTTTACAACCTTTCTTGCCAGAGTTGTTAGGTGAATCACTGCACTTGTTAAGTAGTAACATGGTTGTTAAGTGAATCTAGCTTCCCCGTTGACTTTGCTTGCTAGAAGGTCACAAAAGATGATCACATGATCTTGGGGATCACATGATCCATCATAAATACATGTTAGTGGCCAAGTGTCTAAATTTGGTCGCTTTTTCACTACTGTTGTAACTTCAGATGGTCACTAAATGAATAATTGTAAGTCAAGGACTACCTGTACCCAGATTTATGCAACAGCAGATACAGATTTTCCATGAGTATGGTAGGATTCAATATGAAATTCCAATGAAAGCGTTTGTAGAAAATTGAAAGACTTTTTCATTGTAAGGAGATGTATTTGCAACAAAACAGTTTACCTCCTTAGGGAGACAAATCATGATGTGTGTATGTGTGTGTATGTATATGTATAGGAACATAAATAGGAACACTTTATATGGATGTTTGTCTCTAAATGTTTAATGAGTGCTCCATTTTCAAATTACCTGCTGGTAATCCTTCCGTTGAAAATGTATGCAGCAGTTTGGAAAAAGCTATTTCTGTTGCTAAACTTAGCATAGCATATGTTTGTTAATTCCTTTTGAATAAAATTGAATATATGTATTGTGGGTTACATCTCTCTTTAAATTTTGAGTGCTCGGCATATATGGATTATCAATAATATATGTTTGCTTTGATCAACATTTTTGCTTATTTGTTTCTGTTTATGGTGTTCCTAGCTGATAAACAACCAGAAGAAATAACATCTGAAGTTCCTTTCATCTCCCAGAGTGGCTCTCCTAGACTTAACCGACAAGAGATAATCAACAAACAGTTCCCAGAAGCTTATGATGTAGTACTGCAACGAAAGGAAAATGAAGGATTTGGTTTTGTGATCCTTACCTCAAAGAATAAACCACCACGTGGTGGTAAGTAGGATGAGGTGTCAGCTTTGTTCTTTATAGTACTTCAGTTAGCGTTGCTTGTTTTCATTATACAAACCTTTGAACACATGATACCCAGATTTTAAAACCTACTTTCTTTCACAAAGTTATTTTTTTCTATATCTGCAAATTCCTTCATTTAGTTTTGTTCTAAAACATCCTCAATTTTTCACATGCTGTTTTTTTCTTGGGTGTAATAATAAATTTGTTTTGTATAGTGTAGTGTCAGGTAATGCTGTTATCATGCTGGAGGGAGAGAAGGAGAGGATAATGGTGACCTATGATGCCTGTCACCATATTTTAGTAGCATCTAAACTGACTAGTGTATATTTAGTGCAATATGCTTTGTTTAAGGCTGTCTTTGAAGTTAACTGCATTCAGATATAATCTGTGTGTGTGTGTGTGTGTGTGTGTGTGTGTGTGTGTTCCAGCATAACTCTGGAATGCCTCGAGCAATTTCAGCTTGATAACCAGATGACTTATTCTTTGGAAAAAAGTATTGTGGGGGTAAGACACCCCTAACACCCCTCGCTGTTCCATTAAGATACAGCCTGTTGTTCCTTAAAATGGCTTCTACTGTACTGCTGTAAAATGGCTTATACTGTACAGTGCAGTGGAGTTGCCATGGTAACGGATTCACAGTACTCCATAAGGGGACCGACCCCCTCTGGTAAGGGAGAAAATCCAATATTAGAAATTATGTGAGGTCCGGACATTTTCCCCCTATAAATAAATACCCGGGCAACTCCAGGTTATCAACTAGTGTTAAATAAGACTTGCTGAGAATTCTTTCTAGTTGTATATAAGTAATAAATGCACATAAGTTGATTGCTGTCCAAGTTTCTTATACGTTTTATACATGGCCAAACTAATTAGGGATCAACAAGGAAAAGATTCCTATTAAATTTGATCCTAACCCTGGATTGTTACTCAAACCAACTATTTGGTTGGCTTCCTATTCAGATGGTTAAGGAAGAGAATAAAGAGTAGACATTTCTTAATTAGATTTTTTACATTTTATGAGTAAGGCATATTTCGGAGTTGTATTGGGGTAGATTGTACAGTATTTTCCACAGATTATTGGTTTTGTTACATCTGTTCTTAAAATTGGAACAAAATGTAGACTTGATTTGGTATATTTATTTAAGCTCATAATATTTTCTTAATTTGCTTTTCGTAAAATGTAAATTCAGTTCTCTGAATCTTTTTGATTATAAATTAATCTTGTTTCCTACATTAAAATACTAATTTCAGTTATCAAATTTCCAAGTATGAGTGTACATGAAATGGGAAATGAGTTGTTTTGGAACTTCAGCTGAAGCATTTCATGTGAACTACTGTTTGGCAGAATCAAAACCTACATATTCATTCATTCATTCATCATCAATCCATCCATCCATTCAATTTATATAGCTGCCCATCTTACATACATGGCTGTAAGTAGCTCACACTATATTTATTCCAGGTTTCAGATAAAAATAATAATACCTGGAAGTGTCTTATGGAATGATTAGAAGTACATCACCATTACCTCTTTCTAACCTCCTTTGTGCTTTTCTTCCTCATATCACTCTGTGAGTTATCAATGTCAGTGTCCTTTGTTTTAAACAGAGCATATTGAACCAGCTCACCAATCCCATGTCTAATCTTTTTAGCACTTTTATTTCTTTGTCTATCCTTAACCACTCTGCTAATTTCCTTGGCTTTTTCCCACTGTTTCTCCCTTAACAGTTCTTTCTGGAACACAGAGATCCAGATGCCCAAAAGTACAGTTCCATGCCTTGAATGTTTAGATGCCTTGCATGTCTGTACTGTCTAATCATTAAACAGGAAATTATTGTTAATAACTAACAGGCAGTAACAGGCAGTAGAGAGAAAACAAAACTGCTTAATTCATACTTTGCATCTTCATGCAAAAAGAAAACAATGCTCAACTTACCAAAAACAGAACTGTAAATGATTAGGAATGCAAATCACTTAAATATGAGCCAACAGTGTGCAGCAGCAGCCAAAAATGCAATCCTAGGCTGCATTAATAGAATCAAGATCACATGAAGTTCTAGTACCACTTTACTAAGCTTTACTAAGACCACACTTGGAATACTGCATCCAGTTCTGGTTAGCAAGATATAAAAAAGATGCTGACACTCTGGAAAGAGTGCAGAGAAGAGCAATAACAATGATCAGGGGGCTGGAGGCTAAGACATATGAAAAATGGTTACAGGAACTGGGTATTTCTAGTCTAATGAAAAGAAGGATTAGGGGAGACATATAGCAATGTTCCAATATTTTAAGGGTTCCTACAAAGGTGAGAGTGTCAAACTATTTTCCAAAGCAACAAAAGGCAAGACAAAAAGCAATGGATGGAAACTAACCAAGGAGAGAAGCAACCTAGAACTAAGGAGAAATTTCTTGAGTGAGAGCAAACAACCACTGGAACAACTGTGTTTAGAAATTTTGGGTGCTCTATCACTGGACACTTTCAAAAAGAGACTAGACAATCATTTATCTGAAATGGCATAGGGTCTCCTGCTTGTTGGACTAGAAGACCTCCAAGGTCTCTTCCAACTTTATTACTTTATGTTTAGTATTGCAGACAAATAGGTCAGGAGAATGTTGCAATGCACAGCCATTCTATAGGAAAAGCTCCAACATATTTGAATATTTTTATAATAGAGTCATCTCTGGTGAAATTGGTTGCATACAAGTTTAATAAATTAAAATAAGTATTTAAATAAAAAGAAAAAATGAGAACATTTTTCATCAGAACATCTGAATACTAACACTAACCTTATAAGATTAATTTCTTCATGGAGATAAACCATGAAAAAAACAACTACAGGTAGTCCTTGACTTACAACAGTTCATTTAGTGACCACAGTTACAATGGCACTGAAAAGTGACTTATGACCTTTTTCATATTTACCATTATTGTGGCATCCCAATGGTCATGTGATCAAAATTCAGATGCTTGGCAACGGGTTCATATTTATGATGGTTGCAATGTCCTGGGGTCATGTGATTACCTTTTGTGACCTTTGGACAAGCAAAGTCAATGGGGGAAGCCACACTGACTTATCAACTTTGTTACTAACTTAACAACTGCAGTGACTGCCTTAATAAATGCGTCAAGAAAAGCCATAAAATAGAGCAAAATTCACTTAATAAATGTTTCACTTAGAAACAGAAATTTTGGTCTCAATTGTAGTCATAAGTCGGGGACTACCTGTACTTTTAACTGAGCTAGTCACTTAATCATTACTATTTTGAATAGCTTCCCCTAACTTTCAGTCTATTTCCAAGATGATTTCAAGTGTTAATGTCTGCATTTAACACCATAATTATAATTAACAAAAATAACTTTGGCTGTAGACTTGCCAGACTTGAATGTTAGATGCTACTTGAAGAGTTGCTAAGTAGTCTAGTAGCATTTTAAGTGTCAAATTTTTCATTTTATTTCAATGTAATTACATCAAGCTTATACACATCCTTGTTCATATAGAATTAACAATTCTAAGAAAGACTGTGTATATTGACAATTGGTTGCTTTTTAGTATGAAGCTCCCACCATCAATGACCTTCTTTAAAGAACAAAACAATTAAGCTTTAATACAATTTATGCCTATATACTTAAAGATAAAGATAAAGAGATAAAGATTAGAGAAATATAATTCATTCTTCCCTTATATTATTACAGTGTATGGGCTACCACAAACAAATGTGATATTATTTAATTTTACAGATGTTTACTATTGAAGAAAAATGGTTAAATATTGGGTGAACAGTGTCGCAGATTAATTAAATTATGCCAGGCTGTCTGAGGAAC
The DNA here is from genome assembly GCF_051295495.1 of Thamnophis sirtalis. NCBI lineage: Eukaryota > Metazoa > Chordata > Lepidosauria > Squamata > Natricidae > Thamnophis > Thamnophis sirtalis. The sequence goes on from NW_028261387.1 coordinate 59,549,930, forward strand.
ATTTATCTGGATTTTTTAAGGAGGACTAAATTGTGTTATTCTGCAATTCTGGGAAATCATATCAGATATCCAGTAATTTTAAAATATATCGGCTAGAAATTCAAAGATTGTCCTTGCCACTAAATATTGCAACTTAAGATTTTGGGGTAAAATATATTAAATATGAACACCTATTTATTCTCCCAACATTTATACCTACAAAGCCTTGGTAGAGCCATAGTAGAGAGAGCATGATTCTGCATGAATCCTTTCAGCTGCTCATCTTCTTTTGTGACTGCAAACAAGATAATGCTCTTGTGGATAGGTTCTCAGGATACTAAGCACTAACTAATAATTCATTAAAGGTGTTTTTTACAAATATTGTTATCATGTGGCATGTTTCATGTAAAAAATTCACCAAGATCATCTCAGTTTAATATGCTACCTGAAAGCCTAAACTGCTGAGAAACTGCTATTTTTCAACCATGCATATTCATAGGAAGAAAAAAGATGAGCTAGAAATTGCAAATCAAACTATATTTAGCTTTTATCTTCATCTTTTTTTTCTTTTAGTTTAACAAACCTCATTTGTAACTATGAATCCAAAACTGATCTATGACAAAGGAAGTATTATAGAAAAAATGCTTTTGTTGAAAATAGATTTTAGTGTTAAATGTACTGAAGTAAATGATGACTCTAAAATGTTCCACAAAGATTATGTGTTTTTCATTCTTATGATGTTGGCATAAATATCATCAATTAACTACTATTATGTTTGTTATTTTTAGATGAAGTGTAATACAGAATTCCTTTTTTTTTTAAGAGTGATGTAATATCTTACACTAATTAGTCAGGTCAAGGTCTCTGAGGAACATTTTTTTTGACATTTGTTGCAAGTCTTACTTCATTTAAACTCTTAGCTTTCCTAACTTCATCTCCGTAAGTTCGAATTATTTGTTCGTGTTCTGCCTTAGTTATGTGTCCCTCTTTCCATTTTTTTGTACTCATCCCTTTTTTCTCTCAGTTGGTCTGAGAGTTCTTTGTGCAATCATGTTGGGTTTTTTTGTTGGTTTTTTTCTTGGTTTTCTTGGTTTTCTTTTTTAGTAGTATTGAACTGGACTGGGCTTTCATGATTGTATTTTTCAGAGTTTCCCAAGCTTCTTGAATTGATTTCACCTTTAAGATTTTCATCCATGGAATTCTTCCCAAGCTATCTCTGAGTTTGTTAAAATCAGCTCTTTTAAAGTCTAAGGCACTGGTTTGATTATGTTCTGATGTTGTGTTCCTTTTATATTGAATTCTAATATAATATGGTCACTCTCCCCTAAGGTTCCTGCAACTTAAATTCCCTCTTTCACTCTTTGCTGTTGGTAAGAATAAGCTCCAGTATAGCTGTCCCGTTAGTTGGCTTTTTTGTCTTTTGGGTGATGAAGTTGTCAGCTAGATGGTCAGGAGTCTGTTCAATCTCCCACTTGTTGCAGAGTTTGTCCCCCAGATCTTGTCAGGATAGTCCCCATTACTATTGTGGTATGTTTCCTACATACATTGGCTAACTGATTACTCATCTATTTCTTCTGCTTGGTTGGGTGGCCTGTAGTATGCTCCTATGGCAATGTCATTTCCTTTTTCCCCCTTTTATGTTGACCAATATACATTCTGGAAGGCTTTCATCCTTTCTTGTGTGCATGTTTGTAGAGAGGAAGTGAGGAACATATAAAGCAACACCACCTCTTTTGTTAGGTCTGTTTCTTTTGAATAGTTTATATCCTTTTATCAGTACATTCCAGTCATGAGAATCATCCCACCAAGTTTTTGTAAGGGCAACTATAACATACTTGTCCTCATGTACTAGTATTTCAAGTTTACCCTGTTTGTTCCCTAAACTATGAGCATTAGTGTATAGGCAATTTAGTTTTTTGTGGCTGACCCTAGGTATGCTTCCTATATCTCCTACTTTGCATCTGAGTTTTTCTTCATTCTTTTTACTTCCTACCACCTTTTATGATTAGTAATCTATTGGTTTTTGCTTGTAATTAGGTTCTAAAGGTCATGAAGATTTCCACAGTCTCTCCTCAATTTAAATTAAATTACTGTACAGATTTAATTTAAAATAATTCTCTTCTTTCTCCCAAGGAAGTCTCAGGATTTTTGTAACTGTTAAAAATCTCTTAACAGTAGTCTCATCATCTTTACAAGACCATAATTCTAGAAGTCTTTGAGAAATAATTTAGGCAGTATAAAACCAAAATAATTTTAAGTACAGATAAAGCAGACCATAAATATTAATATCAAGTTATGAATCTGGTAACATTCCTATGCAGTTGTGCAATGATTTGCATAAATGATAATGAAAAAAAGCTGCTGTAATGTGTGATACAGAATATTACTTTGTTCATTTCCTAGTAATTCCTCATAAGATTGGACGTGTTATAGATGGGAGTCCAGCTGATCAGTGTGGAAAACTGAAAGTAGGAGATAGAATTTCTGCAGTGAATGGACAATCAATTATAGACTTGTCACATGAAAATATTGTGCAGCTGATCAAAGATGCAGGGAATACTGTCACACTCACTGTTATCGCTGAAGAAGGTAAGAATTATTGTTATGTTGCTATTCCCTGAAGTTGCATTTGTTTACATCTTCCACATGGAGGCAATATCAACAACAGTTGTAAAAATATGCTTGCATATGTTAGCTAGATTGAAGGTTGAGAGTACTGTACCTCTAGTGGCTCATTTATATCTAGGAAGTCAGTTAGGTTTTTAAGGATTTCTCCTTGGTCCTATTGTATTAATTAAGTTCTGCAAAATTCTGCTTATTCCCACATGATGTTGAAGATGTGTAAGAAACTATTGAGTGAAATTATTTGAAAAAAATTAAAAACAGTAAAAGCTCTGTCTTGGTTCATTAGGTATGATGTAGAGATGTTGAATAATAATCTGAGGCCATAATAAACTACATGAAGACTAGTAAGCTATAATTTAGTACCATTTCTTAGTAGATTGATTTTAACAGTGATGTGTTAATTCGCTTACACTAATGATTCATCTTTAGACATTATACAGGGACTGCTTCTAAAAGGGTCTTGGAAATGTCAATTTAGAAATCTCTTAAATTACTTGACTAAAAAAGCTACAAACGCTACCGTATTTTTCCCTCAAAAAAGAGGCTGAAAATCTGGGTGCGTCTTATACACTGAATAACATTTTTGCCTCCCGAAGCCCCGCCCCCTTCACCACAATGGCAGTGCATAGCTTTTAGAAGGCTTTCAGAGAGCTCCTGGGGGCTGGGGAGGGCAGAAATGAGCAAAAAATGGCCCATTTCGCCCCCCCCCCCAACCCCCAGCAGCATTCTATAAGCTTCCTAAAGGCTATCCATGCCCTTTTTGTGACAAAAATGGGCCTGTTTTTGCAAAAAAAAAAATGGGGCTTTTTCCTCAGTTTTGGGGGGACTACCCCCCAGGAGCACTCTACAAACCTCCTAAGGGCTATTCATGCCCCTTTTGGGGGGGAAAAAACAACCGAGCCCATTTCCGTGAAAAACAGGATGTTTTGGGGAGGTTTGCAGAGTGCCAACACTTTTTTAAAAAAAATTTCCTCTTCAGAACCTTGCTGCGTCTTATATTCCGGTGCAACTTATACTCTGAAAAATACAGTATATGTCTGTGTTTGATTCTCTTATTTCTGGGAAGGCAAACCTATGGCACGCGTGCAACAGGTGGCACACGGAGCCATTTGTCAGGGCACGTGAGGCGTTGCTCTGTCAGCTGGCCGGCATGCATATGCGTGCTGGCCAGTTGAGTTCAGCCTATTTTTAAGCCATTTTTCACCCTCCCCAGGCTCCAGAGGCTTTATAGGAGCCTGGGAAGGGAGAAAACAGCACCCCACATCCTCCTGGAGGCCCCCCAGAGGCTTCAGGAGCTTCCCTGAAGCCTCTGGAGCACAAGAAACCTGCCTACGGGCAAACCAGAAGTTCATGAATGGACTTCCGGTTTGCTCATAGGGCTGGTTTAAGCCCTCCGGAGCCTTCAGGGGCCTTCCGGAGGTTTTCCTGAAGGCTCTGGAGGATGAAAAATGACCCAACGGACAAACCAGAAGTTTTTTTGTGCTCCGAATGCTTCCAGAAAGCTCCTGAAGCCTCCGGAGGGCCACCGGGGGAGCTGTTTTCACCCTCCCCAGGTTCCTATAAAGCCTCTGGAGCCTGGAGAGGGTGAAAAAAGCATGCAACAAATGGGGGGAGCATGCACGCTGGGGGGGTAGCACATTGCATTATGGGCATGTCACGCCCGCACACAACCCCCCTGCACTCCCCCTGCTTATGGTACACGAGCCAAAAAAGTGTGACCCGTCAAAACCGCAGTCCACTAAAGCGCGCCCGATTAAAGCGCGTACCTGACGTAATCAGCAGCGCGAAGAAAAAAATTAAAAATAAATTAAAATAAAATTAAAATAAAATTAAAGCAAGCCGATTCACATAAACGTAAGGGTTAGGTTTAGGGTTAGGGTTAAGGTTAGGTTAAGGGTTAGGGTTAGGTTTAGGGTTACGTTAAGCGTTAGGGTTAGGGTTAGGGTTAGGTTAAGGGTTAGCGTTAGGTTAAGTGTTAGGTTTAGGGTTAGGTTAAGGGTTAGGGTTAGGGTTAGGTTTGGGGAGGTTAGGGTAAGGTTTTCGCTTTAATTTTAAATTTACCGCTCACAGCGCGATGTTTTCGTCGTGCTGTGATGACGTCACGTACGCGCTTTCGTCAAGCGTGCTTTAGTCTACCGCGGTTTTGTGGTGGAACCCAAAAAAGGTTTGCCATCGCTGTCCTAGTTAGTCCTTTTCAGGGACTTGAGTATGATATAATGGATGCTAACTTACAAAGTGTTCACAGTATGGGATCTGGTTAGCAAAGTTGTTGTAATTTATTGCATAAAATATTTTCATTGCAGATCCTATGCTAAGTTCTATCATCATTGTGTAATTAGAAGAGAGATAACCATAGAAAGCCTTTTGTTTTTATATTTGGAATGTAGATAACCTCTCATCAGAAATTCTTGCCTTTCCTTCTGATAAAGAGAAGCATTAATGAGTGTGGAACTAAACAGTGCCACTCTCTTTTCCTCAACCTCCCTTATCCCAAATAACTATCCATTTTTTACTTTTTAGTGAGAGAATTTGCTACTGCCTTGATCTTTCAGCATTTCTAAGCTGACAAAAATATTGTTCATCAAAGCATTCTGAGTATTTAAAAGACAATTTAACAAGATTTTATTTTATCCTTATTTTAATACTGCTAATATATTATGTATCTAATCAGCTACTTGTATCTTCATTAGAGCACCGTGGTCCCCCATCAGGAGCAAACTCTGCCAGACAGAGTCCAATTGTACAACATCGAGTTCTTGGACCAGTTCCAGCTTCTTCTGTATCTACTGACAGGTACAAACTTCATTTTTAGACCACATATAAACATGAAAATGAAATTAAATACCTAACTTCTTTCCAGTTCCCCAGATTTATTTAATTATTCAGACTAATTTTCTAGTTAGAATGCAGATGTCTTCCCTCATATTGCCAGGAGAAATATTTCTATGATGTTTTTCTTACTTGTTGTGTACGTTTTTTTTTTTTTTTTACAAAATAGTTTGCATTTATCATCTTTTGGCATTTTACTATTAATTTCCTTGTCATGATATATATGATGAATCAAACTACAAAAGCTTTTGCAGTAATAAATTTATCATTCATATGCCAAAGATTTTTTTTATTTCAAGCCTGTAGTAATAGGTAATGGATCAGAGACTTCAAACTGCAGATTTATTTAAATGAACGCCAAAGAGAAAAAGTCCTCTGGAAGAGGAAAATGAACAAAATAAAACTGATAAAAAATTAAAGAGCTTCTGTGAGGAATTATAATTATTCATAGTATAAAAATGGATGTTAGAAATGAACATTTTCCTTCTGCCATGTAGCTCTAATTATCTCAGAAAAAGTTACTTGATTAAAGATACTTCATCCAATCTTAATATGGCCCATATTAGTGATAGTTCATTGATATAATATTCCATTTCATCAAATTTTCTGCATTTTTTAAAAGTTGGAAATAATGCATTTATCGTATACAACTTTCCTTAAATTCTTTTTTGTATTGAAATATTTATAAAATGCAGGTGTTTTAATATGTCCATTGAAAATAATGGAAATTTATCACAGTTTTGCGCAATTTTCACAAATGTTCAACATACATTTTTGAGAGAAAATGATAAACATTAACAGAATACATACATTACAAATAAATAACAACTATTTCAGGGCATTGCAGATTGTTTCAGTATACAATGGCATTTTAATCTTAAAGAAAATTTGTGGCACATTTCTTTTTTAATTCCAATGTTAATAATTTCATTCAAAACATCGTTTGTATTCTGATAGGAAATGGACTAATGGGAAATCAGCATTTCCTCTTAAGAAATTGGAGCACATTCTAGCCAGTCCTTTCAATTTCAAATTTTATTCTTTAATGTTATGAATTAGAGTTCAAAATTAATTCAAAGAATTTGAATAGGAAATACAAGAAATGAAATCTGTACAAGAATATGTACAGCCTGTTTAATTTTGTATGTGAAGAATATGTTTCTATGGCTGAACTTTGGAACCTGGCTTATATTTGGTAAATTCCTTTAGGAATCCATTCTAATCTTCCTTTAGGGGGAACTCAACAGAGGCCCTTGTAATGATCCATATGCTTCCTTATACTTCAGGGGTGCTATAGAAGCTGATGGCGGAAAAGAACAATGCAACAATTACAAGCACTTCTCATTAACTGAAGTTGTTGGGTCTCTTGGAGGGAGCACACTTTCTCAGGTATATAAATATACTCACTAGAAAGTAGCTATTACACTTTTTTTGTTATATAGGAGTAAACTCTTCTACTAATAATAGATGCTGAAGGAAGGGCCCTGGGTTAATCTCTTGCACACTGGATAGTCAGTGTAATATTCCAGATATTGTAGGAAGGTTAATTAAATATCTTTGAATGAATAAGGTGACAGTGTGTTTCATTAGCATGATTTCCCCCCCATTTTTGAGCCAGTTAGTTTCATATTTTAACTCTTCCTGATCATAATACAAACTTTTAAGTAGTAGGTAGGCACATGAAGACGCATCTTAATTAAACCCAGCCTGGGGTTGTATATAACCCTTAGAAATACTATGTATATTTCTTCTGTATGTAATCCGTAGAAATACTATGGTTTCTAAATTGTGAATTGCTTAGTTAGTTGTTTTAGCCCATTTTCTACCCACTGCACTGAGATAGTTTTTATCTTCTGCTTCTAAATATTTTATTAGCTTTATCACACATAACCAAGAGATAAGAAGAGGGAAATATATAATTAGAAAAGAATTGTGAAATATTGTTTCTGTTAAAACTGCTGCAAGATTATTATATGCACAAAAATGGAAAGACACTGAAATATCAGCAGTGGAGGAAGGGCTGGTAAAGATGTCAGAATTAACATAAATCTGTAATTGACGTGTTTAGAAGAATTGTTGTGTTTATTCACTGGAAATCCCTTGTGGATTTTTTGCTGAGAAAAGAAAAAACAACTTGTTATTTGAAAGGGTAAACTATGGAAAGCAGGAAATTATTTTGTAATCTTAGAGAATAAAGTATACATATACTTGTAACCACTGTTAAGAATACCAGAAGCCACTTTATAACTTTTTTCTTTCATTTTTCCAAGTCTTTCTTTGAACTTCTTTCTACACTTACTTTATGTCTCTTTTCACTTTCAATATTTGTTTGAATTGTTTTCATTCTTTTAAAAATGCATTTAATAAAATTTATGTATAAAATAGAATACCACAGGGAATAGCATGGTTTGTGCTATTCTGATCTTTGTATAAATGGAGACCTCATGGAATTTGACTATTTTTCAAGGATGTCCTATCAAGTGATAGTCTGTGTCATATTTCTTGATACTTGTTTCTTTACTGTAGATGATTGATCCTAAAACACAAAAGCTATCTACCACTTCAATATCTTCATTATCAATTCTAAAAGTGGTTGTTCTATGACAGTGATGGCTAACCTTTTTGTCATGGTGTGCCGAAAACATGCATGGGTGCACACCCATAATGCAATGCGTGTGCCTCCCCATACCCACTCGTGTGTGCATCCAGCACGCCCCTCATGCGCATGTGCATATGCATGCGAGCCCCTGCATGGGGCCCATGTTCTCCCCCATCCCTTGTGCATGCATGCAGGACCCCCATGCATGCTCACACAACCCCTGCCCCCCACATGCATGCACATCTCCCGCATGTCCCTTGCGGGACCCAAAACCAGCTGGAGGCGGGAGAGGCACATGCATGCATGGTAGAGCCATATGTTCTTCGTCACGGTTCTATGATCTTATTTATATTAAATTTTAATTCCACTTTTCCAACTATCTGTACTATCTGTCTGTCTGTCCGTCCATTCATCCATCTACTCCTTTTGTTAGCCGTAATATCTACTTTATTTCTTCTTCTTCTCTATTTGTCCATAGTTAAAGATCTGATTTTCCTCTGATATGAAGTCACTCATTCCATTTCAATTCATTGATTCCCAAAATGTCAATATTTAATCTTGGCATTTCCATGTTTGGAACTAAAGTTTGCTTTAGTTGAATTATTTTGTAGCATCACACTTTTTTTTGCTCTTGGACAGTACCGGAACTGATATGCTTTTGGCTGCACTCCAACCACATCATAGACTATTTATACTCTTCAGTAGTTTATTGGATACCTTCCAACTTGGGGGAAGGCGGTCAACATTGTCATGCCTATGAATGTTTTTCTTGGCAAAACACTGGAGTAGTTTACCATTTCCTTCTTCAATGAATCATATTTAGTGACCCTAATCTGTGACCCGACTATGATAAGTGATTTTTCTGGGAAAATACACTTTCAGCAATATAAGTCATAGTATCCTTAGAATGCAAAAGCCTTTACCCCAATGGTGTATTAATTCTTGAAGAAGGCATTAAATCATTTGAATTCAATTCAATCTGTTTTGTTAGTGTTTATAATATGATATATTATCAGTTTCTTAATGTGTTTGAAACTAGAAATTTAAAAAGGTATCACCAAAATATGTAGAGAGTATATCTCAAGATAATCCTCAGGTTATGTTAATTATTTTGATGGAGAAAAAATATTTTGGTAGATGGATCCCATAGAATTTGATCAATACAAATCAGTCTAGATGCTTACTTTATTTTATATCTAACATTATGTTCCCATTTATTTTTCTTAGGCATTGAAATTTTAATGTGTAATATTTAGTGGAAAAAATGATGCCATTATCTCCCACTAATTTTCAGTATTCTAGATGTCCATGTGTAACAAGAAAAAAAAGAATAAAATGTTATCAAAGACATCAACCAGGATTTTTGAACTGAATTTTTGCTCATATTTCAGTTATGGAAAAGCATAAAAGGCCTTATATCCTTTCAGAATAGGAAGTGATAGCTTTCTAAAACTTAGAGTCATCGTGGCGTAGTAGAATGCAGTATTGCAGGCTAATTCTGTTCACTACCAGAAGTTTGATCCTGTCTGGCTTAAGATTGACTCAGCCTTCCATCCTCCCGAGATCAGTAAAATGAGGATCCAGATTGTTGGGAGCAATATGCTGACTCTGTAAACTGCTTAGAAAGGACTGTAAAGTACTATTAAGCGGTATATAATCTTAAGTGCTATTGCTATTGCCACAGAAAAAATAGAATTTACATGTGGAATTAGTACAGATACTACTATAATGTCAACCATAGCAAATATCATTACATTAATAATTGCATAAAATTTATTTGAATTTAGGAAATGCTTTTTTCTAATGAAGAGTTTAATGTGTTTCCCAATATAATTTTAATTTGCATATCTATTATTTGCACAGAATCCTGGTTCTTATCCAGTAGAATTGGAGAGAGGACCTCGAGGCTTTGGATTTAGCCTTCGTGGTGGAAAAGAGTATAATATGGGGCTATTTATTCTTCGACTAGCTGAAGAAGGGCCTGCCATTAAAGATGGGAGAATTCATGTAAGTATGTATTAGCCTTAGTTGGTTAGATCACCTATTGTTTTTAAAAGCTAATTTAATATTAATTTGATATTTTAAAATATATTTCCATGTATAAGTATTGATACTCTTCTCTACCATTTTTATTAAATGTAAATTGATGCAATTATTTTCAGGCAATATTTTGTACTTTATACTCGTGTTTACTCTAACCCAGCTTTGGCAATTGGAGGAGAGAATTCTTGAGGCAGAAATATTTAAATGAATTAACTTTGGTTATGAAAATTCAATTACATTTTTTTTTGTGAAAAGACCCTATCTAACAAAATGTAAATATCTAAGCTTTCACAGCAAATTCATTGCAACATAGTCACCATAAAATATCTGCTCTGCTATGGAAAGAAAAGTGAGACAGTAACCAAATTCAAGGATTGCATTGGAGTTTTGTCCAGATCTCTTATGTTGAGTCCATATAATAAGAGTATTTAAGAGTGTAATGCACTTAATACATTTTAGTATGCATGCTTATTGAGTGTCGCCCCACATTGGAACAAAAGTAGTGCATTAAGCATACAATAAACATGCTTTCCCCTCCTTTAACATCTTAATGAAGTTCAGGAAAAAACTGTTTTCTGGAAACTTTTTTCTTTCTTGTTCAGCTACAGTAGCTGAACTAGATGCTTCTCTGTAGAGATCTCAGATCTGCTAATGCCATTGCAAATAATTGGTTAGTCATCTTTCTTAGGAATGTGCTTCATTTTGGGGGGGGGCATGTGGTATTCACATTTCTGGGGGTTCATATAATGATCAGACATAGTACAGTACTTCAGTACTCATAGTACCTCACTACTCTTTGTTAATTGGTTCCAGGAGGTACGTTGAGTACCAAAAACTAAAGAGTACTAAACAGTTTTCCCCCCCAGGAATAATGTAGTGAGTCATAAGGCAGCCGAACTGACAAGTTCTAGTTTGTGTGTTGAGTACCAAACAAGCTGGAACAAAATGTTTGCATCAAAATGTGTTGAGTACCAAATGTGATGATTTTCAAACAGTTGAAACCACTGTATAGACAAGTACCATAATACATCAAACTTGAGTGCTAACATGTTCTTTTTATTGTTTTGAAAGAACATGTTAGCATCAGAACTTTCGTGTTAAGTCTGCATTCACTTGAGCATCCGTAGCTAAGAAAATAGAAATTACTGATAGGAAAATAAATAGAATTTAATGTGATAGTTCTCAGATTGAGGATTACATTTCAAGTTTGTAAACTCAATAGTTTAGAAGTATTGGGAGTCCCATTTTTCGCTTTTTCCCTGCTGAGCTGTAGAGCTCAACAGCAGAAGCTTAGTTTCACATTTTAACGTTTAATTTTTTTTATACATAATGGACAGTGTTTTATAGAGAGAAGATAGAGCCTGCGAATAAGTATCGAGACTCACATTTAACTAGCCTTTTAGACCCCACTAATTCATATTTTTATTGGATACTGTCCAGTCCTCACTGCTACTTTTCAAAGTTTTTTCTCTCTCTTTTCTAGAATCCCATCTTTTTCAGAAACACTTCCCAAATTCTCTGATTTCCATAATAAATGGGAAGAATGTTTGCATATTTTGTTCTATTATGTATTTATTCTACCATATGGAATATTACCCATACTTTCACATTAGTTTTTATAGGTATATAGATTGCCAGTTTATACAGTAAACTGTAGATCATCTCCAACCTGATAGCCATTCATAGCCTTACGTCAGTTACAATTTATAAACCTTGAGTCTTTTTGAATTATCAGAAGAGTAACTTTGAGTGGTCCCTGGTGAGGATAGCAATAGCAATAGCAATAGCAGTAGACTTATATACCGCTTCATAGGCCTTCAGGCCTCTCTAAGCGGTTTACAGAGAGTCAGCATATTGCCCCCAACAATCTGGGTCCTCATTTTACCCACCTCGGAAGGATGGAAGGCTGAGTCAACCCTGAGCCGGTGAGATTTGAACCGCTGACCTGCTGATCTAGCAGTAGCCTGCAGTGCTGCATTTAACCACTGCGCCACCTTGGCTCTTAATCAAGTTTATATTAAGAAATGAGTGTTGGTATGGATTACTCTAATATTTGTGTTAATGTCAATGTTATTAACTGGGTTTCAATTAAGTATAACATAAGGTAGAATGTTTAAGTAAGTATAAACAAAATGGTAACAAGGAAAATAACTTTACAACTTAATGAAGGTTCTTTTCTCCTCAGGTTGGTGACCAGATTGTTGAAATCAATGGTGAACCAACACAAGGAATTACCCATACTCGAGCCATTGAATTGATTCAGTCTGGAGGAAATAAAGTTCTTCTCCTTTTGCGACCAGGGACTGGATTAATACCAGACCATGGTACGGTGGGAGCCCAACTATTTAGTGTATGAGCTACAACTGATATATTCAGCACAGTACAGATGTATTTATTGGTAATTTGAATAACTAGATGTTGAAACTCTAGAAAATTATAAATGACCTATTTAAATATTTACTTACAAGTTGGATTTCACTTTATAGTTACTGTTTTCCAGAGAGTTTACAATGACAGCTAAAATAATTCAATAATAATAAAAGTTAAAATTGTGCAGTGTAAATTTATTGCAGCACACAACTTGATGTATATTTCAGAAATATCCTCAATGTATATAGATCACAATAAGAATGTAAAAGCACAGGAAAGTAAGGGTGCCTACAAGACCACAACACAAGGGTAAAGATGCTACTTGAGGAAAGCAGGCAATAATTGGAGCCCTAACTCTAACCTCCTGCCAGAAGCCATCTATCCCACTTCACTTAGCAAGCATCTGGGCTGAAAATTTTATCTCAAATTCCAGACTGTATGTAGGAGGTGAACTTTGATTTTAAATGTTGATTTTAAATGTATTTATTTATTAAATTTATTTGCTGCCCATCTTGTATCAAAATAACTATGGGTGGCTTAAATCTTGCCTTTCTGCTTTAAAAGCATTCAAAACTGTGTTAAGATACTGGGTACTATAAGAAAAAGAGTAGTGTGATCTTCTCAACATAGAATTTATGTATCAGACAGCTTTCCCATTGCTGATGCAGAAAAGCATATACATATAGCTAGAAAACAAGTTCTATTGTGTCTTCTCTCTGCTTATTACACCAATAAAAAGCTAATCAGCTGTCTCTTCTCTCTTTTGTCTGCTTTGTCTGCTCTTATTAGACCAATCAGATTTTTTAAAGTTTATATTAAAAAGAGCAAAACCACTCTATACTAATCTTAAGATTTCTCCAAATCAGATTTTTGTTAACCTGGTGTCTTCCAGGTACATTGGAGATAGAGACAACATGTCTGGTGAGAATTCTTAATATACCTGTACCGGTAGGGAATTGAAGGAGTTGTAGTCTCCAATGCATCTGGAAGGCCCTGAATTGTGATAGACTGTCCTAAAATCTGTTGATGGGATGCTGAATTTGGAAATATCCAAGTCAGCGGAGATCCTCTCTTCCCTCATATTCTTACACTCTGTTTGTAATCATATATTTCTTTTACTCTTTGCTGTGATTTTTGGTATATAGTCCTGGGCTTTTTCTCTTCCTCCCTCAGGTTTGGCTCCTTCCAGCTTGTGTTCCTACGTGAAAACTGAGCAGCATTAAAGCTTTCAGGGCTTTCTTTGGTCTTTCCTTAAACTTGGTAAATCGGCATGTATTGTGATTAGCCACGTTTTGTTTTGAATAAGTTTTTCACTCAGCTAGTTTACATTTGATATGAGTTGTGATAAGTGTAGGCCACAAGTAACACAGAGGAATCAATTTTAGAAGTCCTTAATTCCACATACTTTAGTTCATTATCCAAGGACTAGAAATGATACAAACCACCTGCTATAACTATCACTTTTTCCATCCTAGCACACCACATACTATTGATGTATCTTTGATTAAAGTTCCTGCATACGTCAGCATCATTGTTACATTTTGTCTCCCTTTTTGACAGTCCTACTTTTCAAAAATCTGAAAATGAAATTCTAATTTTGGTACATAAACGAGAGACAATCTCATTTCTCCTCTCTCTCAACTTGAAAAGTTGGTGAAAAAGGGAACTAAGTATCTAGTGGCCATCTTTTATGCAGCCAAACGGTTTAATTTAGTCAGGATTTGTACCCTATTGGCCATATTTGGGGTTTGATTGGCCCTACATGATTGCAGTTCTGAGAATAAAAGATCTGTAATCCACACAGTACTACAAAATAAAAATCAGTGGTAAATAAATTAAAACTGAACTAATGGATAAGGAAAACAAAGTATATATTCTGAGAATAAAACCATCTACAAGAGAAAGAAATACTATTTCTCATAACATATTTAAATATATTAGTTTCTTATAGTATAAGTTGTTTTTGCATATTTCGATTATTATAATTGGAAGGGTTTTAGATATTGATACCACCTTTTTATTGTTTTGCTCTTATACATTATTTTTTATTTTGATATAGGTGGTCTGGATAGTTTTAATCCAGTATCCTCAAGTGTAACCCATGGTGAACATACTTCACTTTCCTCATCATCACATTCTGCTTATACATCTGAAGCATCTCATTTGCCAGAATCAGAAGCTCTAATGAAATTTCAGATGTCTGAGAAACTAGAAAAACTGAAGAATACTGTGCCTGAAAAGAAAAGCACTTTAATGGAAAACCATTTGGAGATAAAGAAAACTGTTTGTCCACAAAGGCAGGTGAACAAATGGGACCACACTTTCATTCCAGATAATAAAGTGATGCACAGTACTGCACAATTCGCATCGGGCAATGCAGCCAGTAAAAGCCGATCAGCTAGTCCCCAGAAGTTGAGCAATAGTCCTTCCAGAGATCATAATCGACTTCCATTCGATAGATCTAAGGAAAGTGAAACTAAACATCTAGATGAGAATTACTTAGACCACTTAAATAAGAGCCCCAAAAGAAATGAAAGTGGTAATCTGGGAACCATTGAGAATGCTGATATAGAGAAAATCCTGGCCAAGGGGAAAAGAGACCAGTCTGTCAGTCCCCAAAAATATCCAAAGAGAGAGAGAAGCAGAGAAAAACTGAACATAGACTTTCAAAGCAAAACAGCTGCTAATGATATCAGTTCTAGTAGGCTGCTAAAAACTGAAACGGTAAAATTAGGAGTCACAAAGGAAATAACAAAGCCAAATTTCTCTACAAAGAACGCAAAATATCCTTCAGAGATACAGTATGCCAAGGTAGGAGAACAGTTGCTCTCACTTTCCTCGACTAATCCGCCTGGAAAGAAAATCTTGGAAGATGAGACTATGAAAAGTTCTAAGCAATTTCAGAAGTCAGGTCTTCCTGATGATTCATTCATTTCTGTGGATAAAAATTCTAGACTTGAAGCAGATGAGCCTCTTTTCTTGAACAAATTTACAGATAACTTGGAGCTAGCTGATAATACCAAAGACGATGGAATGTCCAAATCCGAGAGCAGTTCTCCGGTAAAGAAAACAATAGTTCCGGGACCTTGGAAAGTACCAAGTACAGGTCATGTCATAAAAGCAATGGGTCTGACTAACAAACGGGTTTGATTGACCAACATTTTTAAGAACACATTTTAATCAGGTTTTTAAATGTAGTCATTAAACTTTTCCCCAGAAAACTCATATTTTTTTAGACACCGTGACACAATGGAAAGTACATTTGACGTGATCTTTCATTAGGCTGCATGAAGGACCTTTTCAGATTGCATATCAGAAACTCTTCAAAAGCTGTTGTCCTTTTGTCTCCTTTGAAGATGGTGTCTTGCTGCTCCTGATGTTGCACTGCTAAGATTTTCTGATAGTATTGTATGTTAATGAACATTATTTAATGCCTATTATTAGTGGATCATAACTCACTACTTGTTCTTGTGCCAAGTTATCTACTGTAGCCCATTGAATCTTTTCCTGCATTTTCCACTGCCACAGAAAAGGATTTTGTTTAAAATGGGTGTTTACTCAGGCATGCTGCATGTTTACATAGGGAATACTTCTAAGTTCTCACAGCTAAAGTAAAGGCAGTGATTTTCTTGACTTTGGGGAGTCAGAAAGGTAACACACACTCAGTTGCCTTTTTCACAATTTTTTTCTTTCCTTCCCAAACTTCTCAATCTGCAAAATAACTGTAAAAAAGACAGTAGCCCTTTATCAATAAATATGACACCTTGCTATTTTATTCTATAGTGATATTATTTTACCTGTGATACAAATTTAATCTTAGAATTGAGCAGTTTGGAAATCACATTTGATGGGATGAGATTAGGAGAGCAAATGTGTCAGGCACATAGTCAAATTATTTCCTGATACTTATTATAACACGTTAAAATTAAAAATTAAACATGCAATGAATGCATATGCTTCTTAGGTTTCTGTCATGCTATTCGTCAGAATTTCCATCTGTTGTTGGTTATTTTTTGGGTTAATGCTGGCTAAATACTTGAACATTCGTTGCCTTGCTTGAACATTTTAAAATCTTAAATCCCGGCAAGCAAAATAAATCAGAACTTACCCACCAAAGTAAAATTCTTAAGTGTTGTCCTTGTGCCTATTAGCAGAAGCCTGTTACACTGGCTTCCAAGTTTGTACATAAAAGTACTTCCAAATTTAAAATGTCTCTATGAAATTTCTCATTTGCTTGTGCATGATTATCATAGTGGGAGGAATGTTATGGATACAGCACTAATTCTTCAGGCGTATAGGTCGTTGGAGTGGCAACCTCTAGAACAACTAACTCTTGTCATTTAAAAAAAAATCATTTTAGCAATGAACTCAGTTTCCTTTGAAGGGATTTGAATGAAAGGCAGTGGTCAGTTAAGAAAAATAAAAATACATTCTTACAGATCTTAGCAGTTGACGTGGATAACTTAATTTGTGTGCGTGCACACATGGGTATATATTTAAGATGTTTAATGTCTTTATTGAATTGCTCTCTTCCAAGTTCCTCGTGCTTTTGGGATGAGCCATTTTGTATTAATTTTTCTTTTATGACATATTCAATTTTCTACTGAAGGTATTTTTTCTCCCCTTTCTTCAAGCCCTTTTTGTCGTCCTCTATCTTTAGTTTTTAGTTATCGTAAAATTCTAATTGTGTACATGCTATAGTAGAACAACTATTCTCTGTGATGTCTATAATTGTTTTATATTGATTTGGCAAGTTTGCTTTTCTTTATGCTTTGGGGAAGCCTAAACAAAATATCAGTTCCATAGTCCTCACACTAGCAGCAGACATGTATATATTGTACACACCTGTTTGGTATTGCTTCCAACTATTCTGATACTAATAGTCTCCTCTTTGAAGTAGTGAAATAGGTGTTCTTATCTCACTATTTTAAACAGAAAATTTTTGAATTGTCTAGGCTGAATCTTCTTTTGCATATGCCTAGTTTTGCAATTTAAGTTATTATCTCACTTGCTAGCAACTGAGGGCTTCAGAAATGCTGTTTTCAGAAGATTTTTGGTTTGCATTCAGATTTAGAGGGCTGACATACAGTTCTCAGTCTCTGATTTATTTGCTTTGAATGCTTTAGAAGTCATAGAACTAGATGGGAGAGACACTACAGGACTTTGGTAATTTTGTATTACCATGGACTGTGATTTTTGAGAAGATTAAACTGTGAAACTGCTCCCCCCTCCATCCCGCATGATTTTAAACTGTTTTACAAGAGAATATAGCCTGCCACTTTGGAAGTGCTAGTGTTGCTTGCTGATGGTCTTCTTCTTGTGCCGATCCTATTAGCCCAATTTATCAGAAGCAATCAGACCAATAACAAATCATATATCAGCATGCCAGTCAACTATTAAAAAGCTGTGGAGTTTCCAGAAAGATAAGCTAGTAACTATGAGACAAAAAGATTTAGGCCTAAAGCAAACACAGTTTCAAGGTTAAAGTCATTGAAGCTATTTGGACCCACAGGTATAAAAATATGCAGAAAGCAAAAGAGTTCAAAGGCTACCTATTATTCATTATGCTACAACCAGATATGACATTCACATAAACCATGGTAGACTGAGAATTTACCAATGTGCAAAATTCATTATGTAATAACTGAACAAAACTTCTAAGACTCATTTTACTTAGATATATATGATTACTGAATGTTATTCAATAACATTCTCCCCATTACTGTTTGATTCCCGTTTCTTGAAAATAGTTTGTACAATAGCTCAAATTGCAGTTCAGATGCAGTTGAATTAAAAACTCTATTCCTTAGATTTAGACATATTGAGTATTTCTATTGGAATGAAGTACTGACAAATCAGTTGTAGAGGACATAAACGTTTTTTTAAAAATTGGCATCTGATACAGCTTTTAATGTGTATTAATTGTGTGCTCTTATGATTTACAAACTCAAAAGTTACTGTAGGAAGTATATGCAAATATTGTATATTACTGTGAAAATATTAAATATCTGAGTTAGACTATGTAAATTAACTTGACAAATATCATGAGACAACCTTCAAAAGGTTCTATATATTTTGTCACAAAATAATATTGAATAAAAACTGCAGAAATATCAAAATAATAAAACTGAAATAACTTTATTTTCCAACTATTCAGATACTGTTTATCCATTTAATGATGTGACCTATTTTGTTGTCTTCTGTTTGATGTGAGCCCTTTTTTCCAGAAACTTTATATCTGTATTTAACTTGATAATAATGATTTAGCAATGTGGCCTTGGAATGTTCAGAAAATATGGTTGTATTGGATGTAAATGTTTTATTTTGTACAGCACCTTTATATATTCACTTCTCAGATTCTGATTAGAAAGATCTGTAAATCACTCATTATTTTTTATATAGATACATTAAAAAGAAACTCTGATTTAATAACTTTGATTGTTTGTTACCCCTCTTAATGAAAACCTTTCTCCTGTTGGTCCATAAATTAGAATACAGTTAGACAATGTATGATTTCTACTGCATCAGTGGACTCTCTTCCATGCTTTTAATTAAGTACTCTGCTGGAATCTTTAGTTGTGGAACAATTACAGACACTTCCAGATGAACATTGCTCTCCAGCTATTTATTATTTTGCAGAACAACCCCTCTGAACCCAGAGAGACTTTTACAATGTACGATTACAGACAGCAGTTAGTTTAGGAGAGGTTCTGAGACACTTCTCTACAACTGACCTGGGAAGACTTGTGAATGGCATTTGGGAAAAAGTAACAGAGACAGACTACAATAAGAGTACATGTAGGAATAATTTGGAGATAACTGTAAAGAGTGTACTGGGAGATAAGGGAAATTAATCTGTTAATAAGAAAATATGGATTGTAGGATTCTTGTGGAGAAAAAAATTAAGCACTTTGATTCTAGATCAGATGAGTTAGAAGTACGTGAGGAACTTGATATGGTTGACCACAAATAAAAGAATGGATTTGCATTTTTGGTTTTTACATCATCCTTACTGTGATTGAGGCTCTTCAAAAAATAAGAGTTTGCCATTCTATGATCTTTGTGACATCACATGCATGTCCAAAAGAGATGGAGCTTTTGATACAATGCTGCTTAATTCTGCAGACATCTCTGTATGAATCTACAGTTAGCAATAAATACTTGGAAGCGTATCCTTTTCACTGAAGAAACCCACAGCAAACCATCTTTGGCTTCTCTCTTGACTTCTGTTTTATTTGTCTTTGTTACTAATATTTAATTTCAAATCTTATCATACAACCTCCTTCAGCAGCTTACAAGAATGCCAATAAACGCTTTCGATGTAATACAGAATGTTATAAATGTGTTGCCTCCAGAAAAAAAAAAGTTGTTTGGGAAAAAAAAAAACCTATTGCTTAAATGCTAATGATAGCAGCCAAACTTTGGTAACTCCTTTTACACCCCCATTAATACTTTTATTCTGTGAACTTGGAAACACAAGACAGAAAAAAAAAACTATATAAACTGATTTGTGGAGGTGGAAGATAGAATACATATAAGAAAATGTTATATATCCACAGTTCTAACAATTGGGAAGGAATATAAACCTTTTAAACAAACCTTTACAGTAAAAAATTCTTTAGAACCAAACCAGTTGTCAAGATGCTAATTGCTAGCAATTAACAATATTATCTATCCCAACAAAAACATGAGTTTCCAATTGCTTTGTGTAAAACATTTATAGCATATCAGCATTTTTATTTTATCATAGATAAGACTGCTTTGCTAATTCAGATCATTATTTGGAGAATTCTAATAGTATCTTTAAATTAAATCCCCCTGGTCTATGGCAGATCTACTCTTAGCCATTTTCTGTGATTGCTATATTGTGTTACTGAGCAATGGAAAGCTGAACTGTAAAATGGCTGAAGAGGTTTTTTTGTGGGAATAAATTTCATTCTCTCCCAATACAGCAAAACAAGCAGGCCCAACTATCATTCAAGAAAAAAAACAGAGGCATTTTGAAATATAAAAAGTAGGTCAACTGCAACTTACAGAAAATAGGTGAGCTTGCCAGAAACAAACACCTATAACAAACAGCAATATTCATCTTATTGTCACAGTTTAACAGGCAGTTTCAGACCAGAATAATGCTGGCTTATTTTTTTTTTATTTGTTTAATAAACCTTGTTGCAAGACATCTAATTTCATATTGCTTTGCTCCATAGGAGCAGCTGGTTTAACCAACTAAGATGAGCACATTAGAATTAAGTTATTTATTAAGCTTTATTTCACCATCTCTTCAAGCTGTGACCTCAATGAAAAATTGATTCTAAATTCTTAAGAAAATGTATGAAAAATATGGGATTTGTATTGATGTGAGGACTGGCATAATTAGAAAAGCACCTTCGATGGCCCTGCCAATCCTATGTAGCACAGCAGAGGATGTTTCTGCCCAAAATATGGGCTGCAGCATCTTCTTTCTCATGGTTTGATTTTCCATAACTATAAACAAAGGAGAATAAAATAAAAAATCAGAAAATAAAATTTAAACTCATGTGAAAGCCAATTCAGGAATAAAAGTAATACTCTCTGCTATTTTTGTTGTCTTCCCCAAATATTTATAAATTACTACTTGAAAGTCAAATACATAAAGAACAACTATGTGCATTTCATGTTTTAAAAGCAAGAGTAGCAATGTTTTAATCTGTGTGTGTTTTACATCATTTATTTTTATCCTGTTTTTATTATTTTTATAAATTACTCAAGGCAACATGAATACCTATTCTCCTTCCTCCTCCTATTTTCCCTGTGAGTTGGTTCGGTTGAGAGAGTGGCCCAAGGTAACCCAAATGGCTTTCATGCCTGAGGCAGGACTAGAACTCACTGTCTCCTGCTTTCTAGCATGGTGTCTTCACCACTAGATTAAATTGTGTTTTAAGACTACCTAAAGTCCTACAAATTGGATCTCTACCATGGATTCCTACTGCCCCAACAGCATCCTTGAAGACTTCTAACTGCACCCTAGATAGTTTCTTGCAAAAAGATATCATATACATGGTTTGCCTATGGATATATACCCAAGATTTACTTAGATTCTTTGATACTATACTTGTCTTTTGTGCTTAACCATACAATACCTTTTTGGGTTGTGCTTAAAGTGATTTCACAATTTCCAAATGTACCCCCAAATACCTAAAAACTAAAAGTTATCACTCTGAAAATTTCATGAAGCATGTACAGTGGGGCAAAAAAGTATTTAGTTAGCTACCAATTGTGCAAGTTCTCCCACTTAAAAAAATGAGAGAGGCCTGTAATTGACATCATAGGTAGACCTCAACTATGAGAGACAAAATGAGAAAACAAATCCAGACAATCACATTGTCTGATTTGGAAAGAATTTATTTGCAAATTATGGTGGAAAATAAGTATTTGGTCACCTACAAACAAGCAAGATTTCTGGCTCTTACAGACCTGTAACTTCTTGTTTAAGAGGCTCCTCTGTCCTCCATCATTACCTGTATTAATGGCACCTGTTTGAACTTGTTAGCAGTATAAAAGACACCTGTCCACAACCTCAAACAGTCACACTCCACTATGGTGAAGACCAAAGAGCTGTAGAAGGACACCAGAAACAAAATTGTAGACCTGCACCAGGCTGGGAAGACTGAATCTGCTATAGGCAAGCAGTTTGGTGTGAAGAAATCAACTGTGGGAGCAATAATTAGAAAATGGAAGAAATACAAGACCACTGATAATCTCCCTCGATCTGGGGCTCCATGCAAGGTCTCACCCCGTGGGGTCAAAATGATCACAAGAACGGTGAGCAAAAATCCCAGAACCACACAGGGGGACCTAGTGAATGACCTGCAGAGAGCTGGGACCAACGTAACAAAGGCTACCATCAGTAACACACTACACCGCCAGGGACTCAGATCCTGCAGACATGTCCCCCTGCTTAAGCCAGTACATGTCTGGGCCCATCTGAAGTTTGCTAGAGAGCATTTGGATGATCCAGAAGAGGATTAGGAGAATGTCATATGGTCAGATGAAACCAAAGTAGAACTGTTTGGTAGAAACACAACCTGTCATGTTTGGAGGAGAGAGAATGCTGAGTTGCATCCAAAGAACACCATACCTACTGTGAAGCACGGGAGTGGCAACATCATGCTTTGGGGCTGTTTCTCTGCAAAGGGACCAGGACGACTGATCCGTGTACAGGAAAGAATGAATGGGGCCATGTATCGTGAGATTTTGAGTGTAAACCTCCTTCCATCAGCAAGGGCATTGAAGATGAAACATGGCTGGTCTTTCAGCAGGACAATGATCCCAAACACACTGCCCGGGCAACAAAGGAGTGGCTTCATAAGAAGCATTTCAAGGCCCTGGAGTGGCCTAACCAGTCTTTAGATCTCAACCCCATAGAAAACCTTTGGAGGGAGTTGAAAGTCCGTGTTGCCCAGCGACAGCCCCAAAACATCACTGCTCTAGAGGAGATCTGCATGGAGGAATGGGCCAACATAACAGCAACAGTATGTGCCAACCTTATGAAGACTTACAAACAACGTTTGACCTCTGTCATTGCCAACAAAGGATATATAACGAAGTATAGCAATAGCAATAGCAAAAGCAGTTAGACTTATATACCGCTTCATAGGGCTTTCAGCCCTCTCTAAGCGGTTTACAGAGTCAGCATATCACCCCCACAGTCTGGGTCCTCATTTCACCCACCTCGGAAAGATGGAAGGCTGAGTCAACCTTGAGCCGGTGAGATTAGAACCGCTGAACTGCAGATAACAGTCAGCTGAAGTGGCCTGCAGTACTGCACCCTAACCACTGCACCACCTCGGCACCTCGGTATTGGGATGAACTTTTGATATTGACCAAATACTTATTTTCCACCATAATTTGCAAAAAAATTCTTTCCAAATCAGACAATGTAATTGTCTGGATTTGTTTTCTCATTTTGTCTCTCATAGTTGAGATCTACCTATGATGTCAATTACATACCTCTCTCATCTTTTTAAATGGGAGAACTTGCACAATTGGTGGCTGACTAAATACTTTTGCTCCACTGTAACTCTTTTATTTTCACAATTACACTGTTTTGCATGTGGTTGAGCAGACAGAATATAGCCTTTATGTAGACAACACTAGAAAAACAAATAACTGAGCTATCCTCAACAGGTACTTAGCAACACTTACTCTGATATTGAAGCCCAGCAAATCACTTATAACTCCAGAGACTGCCGATAGGATCACCACTCGTGTAATATTATAGATCAAGGGATTCATTGTCAATCCATATAGTCTAAATGGTGTATCTAACTCCTGTGGTTATGAAACAGAATTAGAACGCAGCAGTATTGCTTTCATATAATAAAAAAATCATTCAACATCTTTTAAAAAAAAATATAGCAGAAGAATAAAGGCAAAGAAGCTAAAATTATTTATTTTTACCTTCAAGAGTTTGGTGGAGAGTTTAAGGACATTATTTACTAGTGTGAGCTGTTCTTTCTTGTTTGGTTTCTTTTCCATCTTTAAGTACAAGTTTATCTGCAGGAGAATTATTTAAATATTGTTTATTAAAATTATGCAATTTTAATAATCCAGGTCTGCCTTGTAATGGCAGGGATGGCATATCCATTAAACTTTCCTTTAAATTCCCTACACAGTTAGCACAAACATTAACAAAAGCAACTTTTATAAATTACATAATTTTTCGTAGCAACAGCTAAAATACGGTATGCTTTTTAAAAAATATAGAACAGTCAAATACTATACATACTCATATACGAAGTCAAACTGTCTACCTTGATAACA
The DNA here is from genome assembly GCF_051295495.1 of Thamnophis sirtalis. NCBI lineage: Eukaryota > Metazoa > Chordata > Lepidosauria > Squamata > Natricidae > Thamnophis > Thamnophis sirtalis. The sequence continues at coordinate 59,574,177 of NW_028261387.1, forward strand.
ACGGTATGATCATGAAATATATAACGCACTTGGAAAGGGGAGAAGGCAATGGTTGCTTTTCCCCTAAGCTTGAAAGGATAACAGGTTCTAGAGAACAGATTTTCCAAATATAACCTAGATGTATCCTTTAGCTGAAATATACTTTAAGAATCCTGACCAACAGCAAAAAAATTGAGTAATAATTTGGAAAAAAAAATAACACTATGGAAATTTGTTTTATTAGACTAAGGGAAAATTGAAAGAAAATAAGATACAGGTTGCTAAAGACCTATTCATTGAATAAAATCAGTTCGGTCTTCAATTTTCATCAAGCAGTGCCCATGCTTTAGCTTCTACAGGCATTTTTGAAAATTACGTTACTGAAATTTGCTTACACTCCAAAATAGTCCACAACTTAGTATCTTGGAGTTGTAATTCATACATAAGGCAAAGGCCTCCACAAAATTATTATCCACTTCTTGATTTTTGTCTTACAATGTTTAGTTTTAAAACATGCCTTTCTTCAAGACTGACAAACTGAAACTTACACATTGGGCAATTAATATTTTATGAACAGTTCAGGAATCTGCTACTACCAGAAGACAGCCTCTGGATATTTAACACAATAAATACAAAGTTAACAACTGCAAATGTGTGTTTACCTTCTATCTTATTATTTTTAGATATTTCTTAATCGGTCTGTCCTAATGTCAGAGAAATAGTACAAAGAATCCAAAAGTACCTGTTCAGTTAGCAGAATTGAAATATTACTATATTTCTTGTTGGTTTCAGAGCCTAGGGATGCCAAACGCAACAAGAATAGGAGCAGGGCAGTTTCCCAGATTAGGAATTCCCAATTGTAAGCAGCACTCAAGAATGTCTTATGACCTTTTAAAACCTATGAAAAATAACACAACAATTAGCAAACAGACTGGAAGTTATCTTTGCTCTAGAAGAGAGCTTGGTTAATAATTTCACACGATTTAACACTACATCCTGCACAGTAAGAACACCCCTCTGTCCAGAAGATCTAAAAGGATTACAAATTAGCACAATAGCACATGCTGTCAAAGCCAGGTTAGTTCATTCTGCACTTGCAGAATGACAGAGGGATTTTTTCCCTTTCATTTATTGATCCTTCTCCTGCCTGTTGTACCTGTCCATATCCAAATTTCTCTAGTCAGATACCTAACTGCAGACGGTGACCTCTCCATCTTCTAACTTTATCATACAAAATTGACACATTTATCTTCTAATCCACAGTTTTCCAGGTCAAAGTTATGATGAATTACAGTACAATAAATTTGTGAAATATTCAAAGGTTTGGCCAAAAACAATACTGTGCATTGTTCCAATATCTAAGATGTCTAGAGTTCCCCAAGGATCAGTGGTGGGTTGCAGGAGGTACACCCCGGTACGGGCATACTGGAGCCTGTCTGGAGCACCGGATACCGTTTCGGTGCGCCAGAGGGCCTACCCGCTTCCGGGCATGCGCATGGTGCATACGGCGCCTGCGCAACACTCCGACAAGCAGCTGGAGTGTCGCGGAGGCTTGCCAAAGCATCGCAGGCAAGTACAACGCATGCACGCGCCATGTGGTGACGCCGGGGCCGTTCCAACCATAGCAGTTGGAACGGAATTCGGAACCCACCACTGAAGCAGATAAACAAAACAATATGCTTCTTAGCACTACAATGTATTTAGTACAACACAATGACAGAGAAACAAACCAGGCAAGTAGAATCTTTCTCAGTTTTGACTAAAGATGGGTAATATTATCCAATCACAAAATTCAGAAGAGATCCATCTGCCATTCACTGTTCACTTTAACTTTAGCATGCAAACCAGGTGACTTTCATGCCTTCTACTATCAAAAGAATAAATGGCTACAGTTGCAGAATGTAGGTTTTCACAACTGCTATTTACTGATTAAATGACTACTTCTGGGTAATGCTACAGGAAACAAACATGTCAAATATGATTAAGAAGCTTTGGGAGTTTTTAAACTTTCTTCAGCTCTTGACAACTTTATGCTTATGTCTATGCACTTGGGGAGCAAGACTTTTGAGTGGATTTTTCACTGTCTTCTAGAATATTTTTCTGCAGATAAATAAGCCCAGTCATTATGATGGCCTGTCATCCAAGTACTATCTAGATACTATCCCTACATTTTTTCTTTTTTCCTTTTCTTCCCCTGCTATGGGATGTGTACATGACAAAGGCCCTTTTCCTGGCTGTATTGCTAACTAGCCAAGTATCTTGGCTAATATGTATCTTTATTTTGGATGTTCTTATATTTTTATTGTTTTAAAATGTTTTCAGTGCCTTAATTCTAATATTTTTTTTGAATTGTAAGTCACCTAGAGTCATTGACTGAGATGTGTAGCTATAGAAATTGAATGAATGAATTATTTTCTTTTGCCTCCCGAAATAAGCGCTTGGCCTTTTGGGGGAGGTCTTATTATTTTTGAGGTGCAGGAGACAGCGAGCATGGTCACCTCATGACTGCTGCTGTGTTGCACTGCCTCTCTTTTTGCGGTGGCTGTGCATGTGTTTAAATATTTTTGGGGAAACAGGGTACATACATACATACCAAAAAAGGAGGCTAACAAGTGTGCAAAGTATCATAAAATCATTGGAGACTCTCAAACACCTCCTTCAACTTAATATAAATCCATCCTATTTTATGTGTTATTGATGGTCAACATTTTCTCTAAAAATAAATTAGAGATCTTACCTGTGCACAGCATATGAAAGCAATGGAAAGAGCCAGTAAGAATATGGACGATACAACTACGTCAACAGACCTTTGAGGGCCTCGCCTCTGGCAAAACAAACATACAAAATTGAAGTAATGAAGCATTGCATATAAAGAGCAAAAATTCTTCACAGTTTAATTCTGTAGCAATGGCTCTACAATCTGAATCTTTTGTTTAAGGCTGAGATTTCAGTGCTTTTGTATCACTTACCTTTAAGTAGGAACGAAGTGATAACCAGATTTTAATGTTTTCTACTTTCTTGAGTCTGAAATGTGGGATTTCGTATTTTCTTGCTTTCCGAGCAGAAGTAATGTGACTAAAAAGTTTGGCAACCAGAAACCTCTGCAAAGAAAAGTGTCAATCAGAGCAAATTATATAATTTGAAAATTACAGACAGATCTTTTCTGACTGCTACCTTTCAAAAGCTTTGCAGAACATTTTAATGATACATATTTTTCTAGAACAGGAATGGCATTTTAAGAAGGGAAACTAATGCTTGTTTGTCATAGGGAAACATCCAATATAATGACAATATATTCATTTTGCCACAGTCCAATCATGTGGCAAAAGCAAGAGACGGCGACAGAGAGTAGTGCTTTCATTGGCAGTCATGGTTGTTTTATTTTTTGGGGACAACTAAGACTAACCTGCTTGTAAGTCCTCTCAGCAACACACATCATGAAGAAAAACATCCAGGTGAGGCAGAGGCGCTCCAGAAAAATGATCATTGCAAGGGTGATTATAGGGGGGAATGGAGGACCCCCACAAAAGATATGCAGAACTTCTTTTGCACTCAAGGCCCACATCTGCTCAAAGGTCTTTGAGTGGAAGAGTCGATAGAGGAAAGGAAGGAAAGCTAAACTGATGGTAACAATATTGCCCAGCCACTGATAACCAGATCCTTGGTGAAAGGCATTGACCTAATGGTGAGGAAACCAGTATCAGCACTTCACAGTTTACATACTGCACATTGAGACATGCAAACCATTACATTATGAATTAACAGGTTGCATCTAAATAAGAATGGAAATCTCAACATTAGATTCAACTCAGTGAAGATGAGACTGCAAAATGGCATACATACAAATTTGCAATCATATAAAAACCATTTTCTATAGTTTTGGAAAATGAAACCCTCCAATTTAAAATATCTACTGTACTCCTCCAAAATCTCACATTCTTGTATTAACCACTCAGAGCCCCTCTCTGAGGGAGATGGGCAATTTATAAATATGAAATATAAATAATAGATATAGAGGATGGATGGATGGATGGATGGATGGATGGATGGATGGATGGATGGATGGATGGATAGATGATAGATAGATAGATAGATAGATAGATAGATAGATAGATAGATAGATAGATAAGGATAGATGGACAGATGGATGGATGGATAGATGGAGGGGAGAGATGACAAAAATTAACATATTTTGCTTGTGGATATACACAGCTGCACAGAATAGAACTGCTAGTTTTTTTATGACTCTACTGAATGGGCACGATCCTTACCCTGTTCATAATGATTCCACTGATCTCCAGAACAGACATGTCTACTTTCTTGCACTCATTCCCCTCCCAGATGAGAGCACTCACTTTGGTAGAGGCAGGACTTGTATTCTGCAGCCAGAACAAGTGGTTCTGAGGAAGAAAAGTCACGCTGATGCCATATTCTGGAAAGTCTTTCTTTAATAGGGGTGGAAATGGCTTCAAAACAGCTCACTTAATGATTCTAAGCAAACATTTTGCCGTTGAGTTCATACAGGTCAAAAGATGGCGCCTATCTGAGCAAGCATAAATGTTATTAAAGTCCAACTTCCATGCTCATTGAGCATTTTAATGTCCCGTCTGTAACAGAAACTTAAAATATTTGATAATTACAAGAACAGAAACTATTAACAGGTCTTGTATAATATTAGTATATTTCAGATAGCAGGGTATCCACTGGGTTTTCGCCAGGATTTTTGTTTTTATCACCAACTGTCAAGAGAATGTAGGTCCATCTGTATTGAATACAGATACAGATAAATGGTCTGATTTCTTCTTTTGGATGAAAAGTCAAGGGATGAATTGGTGGGGGATGCATGAGGAAAGTCCTCCTCCTGCTACTGGAAGCAGCAAAGGAGGAGGTCTCTGCGTCTTTGGGTATTTGAATGGGTATTTTTAATGTTTGTGTGTGGAACCTTGTGCTAAGATTTGAGCTGGTTGTTCTGTTGGTGCCAAGAGCTGTTGGGGCTAAAGTGCTTCAGGATACCCAACTTCTCCTTCCTGGGATTCATGGTAAGGACACTGAGAGGTTCTTGGTCTCATGTCCGGGAGGCAATTGGTTTTGGGGATATTATTGGAGGGGTCCACATCATCACTGTGGTGCTGGACATATATTGGTGTGAGATATATGGTGAGACATAGGAAGACATATTAAATGTTTCCTATAATGTAATAAATGGCTATAACCACACCTACCTTTTGGTTGAAGGCACTTGGTAAGAAATTTAATAGTGCATCATCAAATCAAAAATGCTTTTTTTCAGTGCCCCTGAGTTAATGTTGCTATCCTAACACCAGAAAGACTACAGCCATAGTTCCAGATTCAAACAGGAAAAGCTGGTTTATATTAGATGAAGACAGGCACACAGTACCTAATAATAATCAGATGTTTTCCTGGATTCATTGATTTCTACCATATAAGCCCAGGAAAGATCAGCTTCTTTAAGATGTCACCAAAAGATGCTACATGAGTGTCCCCATCTGCTCCAAATCACCTTATCTCCACACATGTGGGATTGATGACATTTCATCAATGTGCAATCAATGTCTGAAAACTTTTGCTTTAAGTCCATATTCTTGTGGTCACATAATAGGTTAAGGTAAAGGTTCCCCCACACATTTCCAGCTACAGGGGGCGGTGCTCATCTCAGTTTCAAAGCCGAAGAGCCAGCACTGTCCAAAGACGTCTCCATGGTCATGTGGCCGTCATGTCTAAACCCCAAAGGTGCACGGAACGCTGTTACCTTTCCACCAAAGGTGGTCCCTATTTTTCTACTTGCATTTTTACATGCTTTCGAACTGCTAGGTTGGCAGAAGCTGGGATAAGTAATGGGAGCTCACCCTGTTATGCGATGCTAGGGATTTGAACTGCTGAACTACCAACCTTCTGATCAACCAGCTCAGCTCTTAGTCATTGAGCCACCGTGTCCTTTACGCAGTAGGTTACAGTATACATAAATTAAACTTTTTATATTTTTGCTAGATGGCATCATCTTGCTGCCACTTTTGCTAGATGGTAAACCATCTCTATTGAAAAAGCCATTTTATTTATCCAGATGCTTATAATTGGACAGAAATCCATTTAAAACTAGTACTACAACTTGTTGCCAGAGAACATTCTGCTAGTGTCTTCCCGATGTTTTATTTGATTAAGTTACCATCACAAGGTGGGGGGATGCTTTGCATCTTACAGACCTGCTGGAAAACATCATCCTTCAGATCTCGTTTGCTTGCTTTCTTGTTTTTTCCTTTGGCTTCCTCACTGTCACTGGTGAAAGAGGATCGGTATTCGGGTCCATGAAGCAAATCATCCCACAACATATCTTCTGTCTCAGAGTCTTGACGAGTACTCTCCGAATCTCTATGCGAAACACTACCGCTTTGAGATTCACTACTATAGTGGGATTTGGACTCCTATGAGGAAACGTTCAGAAAATAATTATTGCAATACTAATTCAATTAAAACCAATCACTGAATTCTTTATGGCCTCTCTCATAACAAGATACTTAGGTGCAATCTTTTAATTCGTTTAAGTTACAATGGTGCAGGCACCTGAAGTGGGTGGCTATATTAAATCTGAATAATAAATAATTTTTAAAAAGCCCGAGTCCCATGGAAAGCTATCAGCAAAATCCCAATAACTTACTTTATCATGAAAACTGTCTGACACAAGTTTGCACTTGTCCCTTTATCTTTCTAAATACCACAAAATACTAGTGTCAAATATTCCAATTTATCAATGCTGCAGAAAAGTTAGAGTAAGCACTAATCAAAAACACTGCCCTGATAACACTGTTATTGGTATGACAGAAGAGATATACCTACTTCCTGATGTCAAATCCTATAAGTCAGGGGTGTCAAACTCAAGGCCCGGAGGCCGGATCCACCTTGGAAATAGCAAAGGACTGGCCTGGTACTTTTGCCAGCAAAAACAGGCTCCTGAGCTCCATTTTCAGCTACCACGGCCTCCTGCAACTCTCTGCCAGTGAAAATGGAGCTTGGGAGCCTGTTTTCACTGAAAGAGCGCTCGGGCCACCACAGGCGCCTCTGACATGAGTGACGTTGAGCTGGCCACGCCCACCCAAGCCCCCCAAGATCAAACACAACCCAGATGTGGCCCTCAATGAAATCGACTTTGACACCCCTGCTGTAAGTGCTATAGTGGATTATTTAACTATTCCAAAAATACTGAAGTATTAACAAAACGTAGAAACAAAAACATAGAACATATTTCCACACAGGGGTTAATTCTGAAACATAAAATTGCTGTTTGCAAATGAATTTATGTCCTGCTCTACCACTTGTATTAAACCATGATCTACACAGAAATATCAGCATTTAGCTCACTCCACAACAGCCGAGAAATGAAGGAAAGCTTCTTCAGACTATATGAGAACTTTTTTTGCTGATGAAATTTGACTGCCTGTTGTTCAATTTCAAAGGCACAATTCTCAAGGACTCCAGAGATCTTAAATAAGAGCCTGGAAATTTCAAGCACCCACATACCCCGTCCTTGCGTGAAACTATAACATGCTAATTGGTTTTGATTTAACATACTGCATAAACTCAGCTTTTAGGATTACCATTAAATGTGAGTCAGGTCACTATTGTCTATTCCCCCAAACATGATTAAACATGGTTCATTGACTATGTCATTCCAGCTCTACTCTCAGATGATGCTGAGAAGAATCTTAAATCAAAATAATAATAGTAGCTTCACTTCACACAGGAGATGCTGTAATTTTTAATTCTGAATACCTCTTGAGGAATTGTTAGTTCAAGTTCTGATTCCACTACGCTGTCCGAATCTTGCATAGATTTCACAACCTCGTTGACCTGCCTCAGATCACAAAAAAATGAATGAAGAACTAAAATGTAGACAATCTTCAAAGCAAAAAATATGTCATAAACTATATCAAAAATACAAAATTATATTGTATTGTACTTATTCAAGACAAATCTTTATGTGCCTATAAGTAGTCATCGCTTACTAACTGCCTTGTTTAGTGACTATTCAAAGTCATAATGGTTAAAAAAAAACCCAGCTTTGTGACCAATCCTTGCATTTATGGTTATCTCAGCATCCCCTGGTTATATGATCAGCTTCTGCAAACTTCACAATCAGCTTTCATCAAGCAGAATTAATTTTTTCTTTCACATAAAAGTGAAATTCCAATGTAACGTCTGGTTTAACAACTCTGGCCATTTGCTTAACGACAAAAGTAGAAATGATATAAATCCAATACAGTCGTGTAATTTTTCAGTCAGTCACCATAACATTTAGTGATTAGGTTGACAATCCCAATTGTGATTGTGATTGTTAAGCAAGGAATGTATGTATGTATGTATGTATGTATGTATGTATGTATGTATGTATGTATGTGTATCTCCACTCTTAGGAGAAGACCTTCAATCTTCCCTGTTTTCAACTTTCTGTAGTGAGGCCTGGAGGAATATGATGGGAGAGATCTTTTCTTGAAAGTGACTTACCATCAGGATCTTTCAGTGGGTGAAAGGGCGCTATCCAGAGATTCTATACATATAAAATTCAAGGACTAAACAATTTAGGTGCATATATATATATAAAAAATTCATAGAACCTCCTAGTCAGGTTGGGAGAGTGACAGTTAGGAATGTAAATTGTTTTTTTTCTTACTAACTAGAGATGAATCTTCAGAAATACTCACCAAATAAAAGAGACTACATTTCTAGGTACATTATTTTGTTTTGGAAATGTTAGTTATGAAGGGAGACATACAACATCCCAACCAAAAACTGAATGTTATATACTGTATGCTGTGAATATGATTTCCTCCCTGTATCACATTGTTATATGAATTATATCAAGACCAATAAACACTATTCTTCTTCACATAGTACATAGTTAAAGTGGAATCCAATGCTGGCAGCTATGATAATATTGACCTATCCAAAAACTATTTGGATAGTTTTAAACAAGGAGAGTTTCATGGGAGACTATCATTTTTAATGGATGTTTACCATAGCCTGAATGATAGACAGTGTGACTGACAAATTACAGCAGAAGGGCTGTTGCTTTCCAGAGCATTTTTCTGAGCTTTACGCACACATTATCTGATACAAAAAAATTGGATTACATGGGCCCATGACCTCATCCAGCAGAATTCAACCGAAATACGTATGCAAGTATGCCCAAGACAGTAATACAAATCAGTTAAATTATAATTCCAATGATATTTTGTAGTGGTACTAAATGGCCCTTTCTGCCAAATCTTCTCTGCCCAGCAGCAATTGGTTTTGCTTTTAAAATGGAGTCTAAATGGATAGAAATGCTAAATATCTAATCTTAGATTATTTGTTTAATGTCAGCACTACTATATTTATCTTGATCTGTCTAGAAAACAGAACATAGAGAACATTGAACAATAATTTTTCAGTTTGCTTCCAGAGATCCCAAAATAAACACCAAGGGGAGTATAAATTATAATCATGACAGACTATAATCTACAAATTCAGGGTTAGGGTTAATAATTATTAGACTTCTTTTCTGGTGTCCTGCAGATATGGGTGTATTAATTAGTAATTCCAGAAGTTGCTGTCCCAACCCAAGTGGATCACACAATTGAAGGCTGACCTACTCTTTCTTAATTTGATTAAAGGGAAATGCATTTGTTGCGTTAGCAAGTAGGATAACAGTTTTTGATAACACTTACCTGTGACACTGACTGATTTGTTGAAGCAGATGGAGAAATAAGAGAAGACCTTTTGCCCTGATCTTCATTTACAATTACACTAGGGCCACCTTCTACGCTTCTGCGCAGCAAAACTACCTGACTCACATTATCGGGTTCTTCCTCACTTGACAACTCATCAGAAATGCCTGAATGTCTAGAAATAGTCTAAAAGAACATTAATCAGGATTAACATAAAATGGATGAGACAGTTTCACATTTATGCAATCTATTTGGACCATAGTAACTAACCAGTAACAATTTATTCTATAGCAGTACAAGCAATATATATATCAACACAAACAAATCTATACTGTAATACAATGTTACACACTACATGGCTACCCAATTTAGAAATGATTAATCTAATGACATGATTGAAAAACTCCTCCACAAACACTTCTGTCTGCATGATGTAGGACAACTGTATGGCTATGGGCCCATCTATCAGTTTTCCTGCAGGCAAGTCCATATATACCCTGTTTCCTTGAAAATAAGACCTCCCCGCATAATAAGCCTAATCGGGCTTTTGAGCACATGTCCGCCCCGGAAATATTATAATACGACCTCCCCCGAAAATAAGCCCTCCCCAAAAAATATTGTAATGCAGCAGCAGCTATGAGATAACCACTACTACCTCCTGCACCTCAAAAATAATAAGACATCCCAGAAAATAAGGCCAAGCACTTATTTTGGGGGTCAGAAGAAAATAAGACCCTGTCTTATTTTGGGGAAAACACGGCACTTTCACTATTATGACTGAGAAGTAATTTTAAACTATGATCTAGTACATTGAGTTTTGAATCTTTTTATCTCTGAAACACATAGCATTTCTCTCAGCCTAGTTTAATTCATATAACCGCTAAAATGAGGAAGAGGATCGAATTGCAGTATGCCAAGCTTATTTCCTTGAAGGAAAGTTGAAAAAAAATATATAAATGTTTTTTTCCCCTGGGTCCCAACTAAGTTCTTATACTTATAACAATAATTTTAATCCAAGATGCATTGTTGAAGGAAGTTAATTTTAAGTTTAGTACAGGAAAAAATACTGTTTACTTTATCAGGAAATAATATAACTTTATACAGAAATTATATCATGTAATTGTATTATATTTTATTTTCTATAATTAAATGATAGTAATATCTGTATCTACAGTAGAATTATAAAACTGTTTTGGAGAGGTTTTCAATATTTTTCAAAATTTAGATGAGTGGGTAAGATTTAATCTATGCACTATTGTTCATATTGAGAAAATTTGACATTTGCATCAAGCAAACACATCAAGTTCAAACTTTACCTGTTTTCTATCTACATTTAACGGCATTTCAGAATCTTTCGATCGCTGAAAATTGTGTTCAGATCTGGAAATCCTGCGTTTTATATTGCTGCTATGCTCTGCTTCAGTCCCTTTATCGGCTACCCGTTTTCCCCTTTTCATCCTATGGAGGGAAATGCATTTCTTCTTTATTCACACTTTAAAAATCAAGACATAATTGAAAAGACAGAGAATTTTCCATGATTTCTTCAATCCAACAGTTCTAGAAAGACAATTTGGCAGGCCATTTCCAGAAATGCACATAACTGGCTATAATAAATTATGATGTAATCTTGGAGCAAGATTGAAATTACAGTTAAAATCCAGTTAAAATTGTCGTATCTTCTAAATAAACTAATATTACCAACCGTACCCTTCCCTGCTCCTTCGGCGTAATACTGAATCAAACAAGCCGCTGATCCTGGATGAAGGCTCCATGGACTCCTCGCTTCTGCTGATTTTGTCAGAGGAAGTATAGCTATCACCTCCTGCAAATTTGCGTGCTTTTCTAGATTAAAAAAAATGCATAAATTTGCGTCTGAGAATAAATGTCCCCCTCTTCAAAGCCACAGAATTTTTAACATATCTGTCCCAGGGAATATAAATATTATCAGATGCCAATTATGAATAAACTACATATTCATAAATATATGTCTTTTAAAGTTGCCATAGGATTGGGAGCCGAGGTGGCGCAGTGGGGGAGCCGAGGTGGCGCAGTGGTTAAATGCAGCACTGCAGGCTACTTCAGCTGACTGCAGTTCTGCAGTTCGGCTATTCAAATCTCACCGGCTCAGGGTTGACTCAATCTTCCATCCTTCCGAAATGGGTAAAATGAGGACCCGGATTATTGGGGGCAATATGCTGGCTTTTTCAATCATATGCTGTAAACCGTTTAGAGAGGGCTGAAAGCTCTATGAAGCGGTATATAAGTCTAACTGCTATTGCTATTGCTATTCCTATTGATTTAGGATGCTAAAAATACCAGGTAAAGAAATTAAGTGTTTATGACGCCCGAAGAACCTAGGGGAGATAGGTGGCATTTAATAAAATTTAATAAATTAAATAAATAAATAAATATGTGCATATGCCCATTAATACAAATACAAGGAAAGAATCTATAAGCCCAGAATTGCTGTATTAGGGAAATAGGTGGTTTCTAAAATAAGAAATACCAGTAAATAAATACGTATCTATGCATGTACTAATGAAAATGAGACTTATCCCAAACAGTTTCTTTTCACTTGATTCTAGACTGAATTGATGATTCTGGTATTTTCTAGTATTTTATACTAGATTTCATTTTCACTACTCCATTTGTACATTTTCTGAAAAATGTTTGCAACAAAGTATGTTAAAAATTACTCCAGGCATGAAATGAGGCGAGTTTAAACTATATATAGTTAACTGTGGCTAATATCACATTTAATTTTCTGTCTAAAAATACTAGCCATGAAATTAATAACTAATGAAGTACTATGAAGGAGAAATCCAGATCTCATAATAATGATATATTTGTTGCTTCACTAATAAAATATCTGTTTATATCCCACATAGAGCTCATGTTAGTTACTGTTAGTTACTTTTCTGGAAAAATTAAATATGAATTATTTTCATCAGTTTGTTGTTGATATAACACTCTAAACATCTCAGAACTCAGTTATCAAAGGAACTGCTTCTTCGTCTATACATCTACTTACATACATACATAGTTTATTGATTAGCCCATAGGCCCGTGATGGCGAACCTATGGCACATGTGCCACAGGTGGCACACGGAGCCATTTGTTAGGGCACACAAGGCATTGTCCTGTCAGCTCCAGCGTGCATGCGCGCCCTTGCCAGCTGACTTTGGCCTTCATTTTTAGCCGTTTTTTGCCCTCTGGAGGCTTCAGGGAAGCATCCTGAAGCTTCCGGAGGGGGATCACGCACATAAAATTATGGGTGTGGGCACAGTCGCATTCCCCCCACCTTTGGCGCACGATGGCAAAAAAGTTAGCCATCACTGCCATAGGCCGTATCAAATACATCTACTTAATCTTTGTTGAGTAGAGCTTGCTAACTGTTCCCAACCTACTCATATTAATCAATCTGTGGAACAGAGATAGGCAGAATCTATAGCAGATCCTGGTTAAAAAAATATTCCGAGATTAAACAAGATCCTTCATGAATTATTTCTGTAGAAGATTAATCTAGCATCCCATTGATTTTTGACTGCATTTTTTTTTAAATGCTCAAGCAATACATTGATCGTTTTTATTATTTCATGCTTTTATATTTCATGCTCATGCATATTATCATTTTATGGAATCTACTTTGATATATTTATACTCAAGCATATCAAAGTGGTATGTAAATAGTGTGAATTAGTATATATTATTAAAGTAAAATATGAAAGCTGTATCTTATTAGAATCTAAGTAAAACAAGTGTATTAGCAATGAAGTCCAAGCAAAGATACAATACATATTATGCATATTGTAAGAAAAATGGCCTTTAAGCAGGATGCAAAGAAATATTCTGATTTGAAGAGGAACTTTCCACCCAAGCTACAGACATTCATCGCTCACCTCCTTCTTCGACCAACACCACTCGCATCACTTCCTGAAGTTTTAGATAACTGAGTAGATACTATCTGGCAGTGCACAGTTCCCATAAGTAGCATAAGGCACAATGGTCCAATGATTTCACTTGCACTCACTATTGGCATTATGGAATATAACGTAATTGCTACAACTGAAAAAAAATGTACATGAATTATCTAACAAGTAAAAATAGAATTTGTACTACACATATATAATGCATACAATGTAAAAATGCTACTTATAAAAACTGCACTGACTAAAATGTGATACTTCTAAAAATAGAAAAAATGTAATATAATAGCCTACAGAAACTACTGTATATGCAACTTTAGCACTGAGTTTCTCCTTTGCTAACCATGTAGTGAAAAATATGGACTTAGAATTGATTTATCATGGACAGATGTTTAACATCAGACCAACTATTGTCTGTTACTCCTTTCTCCCATGAGTCTTTCTGAGATCCAATATTAGATAGCACCTTAATCTGCATTTGTTGAGTTCCCTTCCTCAAAACTTGGCATGATACAAATTACAGCTATTTTAAATGGAAATAGATATTGGGGCTATCCAAAGCCTTCAAAACAGATGTTTTATAAACAGGAATGGTTGTAAATGCACACATATGAAAATTTACATAGAATTTAAAAAGTATAAAAACTTAGAAAAAAAAGAAGGAAAAAGACATAATGTGAATGAAAATGAAAGAATGAGAAATAGACAAGAAAAAAGAAAAAAACATCTAAGAAGATAATTCAATTTTCTTTGCAACCATTACTAGCATGATTATTACTATTTCCACCCTGCCAAATTACTTATCTGCGTTCCCTTCATAGCATAATTTCTACTACTCCTACTTACCTTGTAGGAGATACAATACCAACAGCCACATAAATATACGCCAAGAAGTGACTTGTATCCACCACTGACTAAAAAATGGGAATAATATAACCCGCACAATTCCCTTCCTTGTAAGTGATGTCCAAGGAATTTCAGGTTTAGCTTTGGCAAATGTGGAACCTGAAAATTTTGTGTAATGAAAACAAGTACTTCAGAAGATAATCAAGAAAAGTGCATTAGCTGTTATTTTTTTCTTACTCAAACCAAGATTCTTTTAGAAAATGAGAACTATGAGATAAGAGAGCTGTGAAACAATTATCCAGAACTTTGGTTGGACATCCAATATTCTACTTTCAGTTTTTGGATGATATTTGGGGCAACAGTGGAAGCTCTGAACCGAGCTTTGATTCCAGCACAAAGTTGAAATTTAATCCACAAAAGTACAGTTTTCTCTCTGCTCAATTTTTCAATTGCAACAAGCAACAGAGGGCAGGGCAAGAAGTAACAGTGGAAGATCATTTAAGAGTGATCCAAACCTTGTAATTTCTGAAAACATTTTACACAGTGTTAAGAAAAATAACATCAAATCTTCCACCAATATAGAATAGAACAGAATAGAATAGAATAGAATAGAATAGAATAGAATAGAATAGAATAGAATAGAATAGAATAGAATAGAATAGAATAGAATAGAATAGAATAGAATAGAATAGAATAGAATAACAGAGTTGGAAGGGACCTTGGAGGTCTCGAGTCTAACCCCCTGCTTAGGCAGGAAACCCTACACCACTTCAGACAAATGGTTATCAAAATCTTCTTTAAAACTTCCAGTTTTGGAGCATTCACAACTTCTGGAGACAAGTTGTTCCACTGATTAATTGTTCTAACTGTCAGGAAATTTCTCCTTAGTTCTAAGTTGCTTCTCTCTCTGATTACTTTCCACCCATAGCTTCTTGTCCTACCCTCAGGTGCTTTGGAGAATAGCATGACTCCCTTTTCTTTGTGGCAGCCCCTGAGATATTGGAACACTGCTATCATGTCACCCTAATCCTTCTTTCCATCAGACTAGACATACCCAGTTCCTGCAACTGTTCTTCGTATGTTTTAGTCTCCAGTCCCCTAATCATCTTTGTTGCTCTTCTCTGCACTCTTTCTAGAGTCTCCACATCTTTTTTACATCGTGGCGACCAAAACTGAATGCAGTATTCCAAGTGTGGCCTGTTTTAGCACTAGACTGGAGATGCCAGGATTGGAGGTCAGAATGGGAAGCACCTGCCTCTCCCCTTAAGAAAAAAACATCCAGACAATAATGGCAAAGCACTTTTGCCCAATTGCCAGGAAAGCTTCATGGTCATGCCATTGAAACAAGCAAGAGTTCAGTTTTCCCTTAAAGAGACTATACATTTAAGAGATATAGTTAAGAATTGTATTCAGTTCTGGATGGGGATACACTGTTTTTCAAGGAGAAGATTTTCTCTTCCAGTGTATCTAGGATTCCTTGTGATCTTGCCTTGACAGTCAATGTAGAACTACTTTTATAAAATTTTGGCAGATGCACTACCTCTTATTTTTTGTAGGAATGTATGAGTTACAAATATTTTATTAACAAAAGCTATTTTTATAATATGCCATCCATATTATTTTATATATAAAATAAGACAAGTACTAAATACTATATATGTATAATATGTATTACTTGTCATCACTAACTGCACAGTATAAATGTTTTGCAAATGTAAAACAAGTGATTAAATTTTCAAATGATTCATACCTCTTATTAAATCAACATCTATCAAGTCAGGCTGTATGTGACCTTTCTTTCTGGGTTTGCTTTTGAAGCCCTGCACATTTAGTAATAAACAATTAGAATATTTTATAATTAATAGATTGTTTCCCTTATCTCACAGAATACATCTTTTATTACAATTACTCTTTCATAGTCATGTTCATATGGGAAGCACAGAATAACCTTCTCCAATTCCCAGCTCTTAGGGTAAAAAGGTAAGGCGTCCCTATGGATTTTATTCCACTAGTCATTGCTAACTCTGGGGGTGAGGGCGGAGGTGCTAATCTCCATTTGAAGGCCATTGAGCCAGCGTTGTCCGAAGACATTTCTAGTCATGTGGCCAACATGACATCACAGAGTATGGTTACCTTCCCACCAAAGTGGCACATATTTATCTACTTGCATTTGTATGCTTTCGAACTGCTAGGTTGGCAGGAGCTGGAGTGAGGACAGGAGCTCACCCCATCGTGTGGAGCTCAGGTCTTGAACCTGGACTGCTGGCTTTCCAGCTCTACATTTTAACCACTGAGCCATTGAGCTCCTAGGGTATTTGGCTTGAGAATTCTAGAAATTGTCA
Source organism: Thamnophis sirtalis (assembly GCF_051295495.1). NCBI lineage: Eukaryota > Metazoa > Chordata > Lepidosauria > Squamata > Natricidae > Thamnophis > Thamnophis sirtalis. Next base: position 59,590,989 of record NW_028261387.1, read on the forward strand.
TCCAATACCACATAAAGATTCATCACACAGGGCAATGTTCTATCAGAGAATATCTCATATAAAGATTTTTTTCATATAAAGATATATAAGCAAAGAAATCATTGCACATCAGATAAAGCTCACTGGCTACAATACTGCAACTGCATTTTATTTTATAAATGTACTCCCGCATGCCTTTGCCATTCAGAATCTGAAAAAAACAGTACACTGTATAAATAAAGTGCTTGATATTTCTCTGAGAAGGTATCTATCATAATCAGGAAAATAATAATACTTCTCTAGTAGAAGAGAATATATGTAGCGTAGGTTGAACAATGGAGTCTTGGTGCTCTCTGAACTTGTTTGCTTGCAGATGTTTCATTACCCAACTAGGTAACAACATCAGTCTAGTGAGTATGGGGTTTCTTCCTTGCTTATACACCATAGCTTGCTCTGCCAGTGTCAACAGGGGTAGGGTTTTCTTTCTCTCTTTCTATTTCTGTCTCTCTATCCTTCTACCTACCTACCTACTGTATTTCTCTCTCTTTCTATTTCTCTATCCCTCTACCTACCTACACACACACACACTCTCTCTCCCTACCTATCTACTGTATTTATCTCCCTCTCTCTATTTCTCTTTCTATCCCTCTACCTACCAGCCTACCTACTCTCCCTCTCCCTACCTATCTACTGTATTTCTCTCTCTCTATATATATATATATATCTTTCTATTCCTCTCTCTATCCCTTTACCTACCTACCTACACACACTCTCTCTCCCTACCTACTGTATTTCTCTCTCTCTATTTCTCTCTCTCTATCCCTCTACCTACCTACATTCTCTCTCCCTCACCCTATCTACCTACTATATTTCTCTCTCTATCCCTTTATCTACCTACCTACCTAACTACTGTTTCCCTACCTACCTACCTACCTACCATATTTCTCTCTCTTTCTCTCCCTCTCTATCCCTCTATCTACTACTACTTTTTTTTAAATTTGCCTCTTCAAAACCTTGGTGTGTCTTATACTCTGGTGTATCTTATACTTCGAAAAATACGGTACATCTACAGTACCAACTCTTCACTGCAGTACTATACAATGTTTTTCTGATTTCTCATAATGCTTCTATTTCAGCTCAGACCTTAATTCACATGCATCCAAATACCCATCAAGCACAGTACTCCCACTTATGATGATGAGGAAGTATTGTGGGACTCAGTGGTGGGTTGGAACGGGCCTGGCAGCATCCACATGGACGCGTGCAGCACACGCATGCATCTTAGCACCTCCATGAGCCTCCGCGATGCTCCAGCTGCTGAGCAGAGCATCGCATGGGTGCTGTACACGCTGTGCGCGTAAGCACTGAAGACTTAAAAGACCGGTAAGGAGCTCAGACCAGCGGGTGAGCCCACCGGAGCACTGTACCGGAACGGTATCCGGTGCTCTGGGCAGGCTCCGGTACAACTGTACTGGACCGCACTGCCTGCAACACACCACTGGTGGGACCGTCTTCAACAATTACATGGTAGAAAGTCAATGAACACTTTACAACTTTCCACATACAAAACACTATGTTCACTGAATCCCTTATATTTCACATGCCACTCTATTTGTTACATATAACATATTCCATCCATGTCATTCCATAGAGCCATAAAATAAAGAATTAAGAAATTCAACAAAATTATTAGCAATTTTTTTTTACCTTCATCTCAGTCTGTTCTATGGACTTTTCCCATATTTGTTGATCATAAGCTCCAATCTGAAAAAAAGCAGCTATTTCTCATATATTACTTTTACCTTCAACACCAATGTATTAGTAAAATAATAACATTTAAATATTTATATTTGAGTATTTACAAATATTGGCATATAAATTTGATAAATAAAAATAAATTTACTGAGTTATCTCCTAGAATTCTTCTATTTAATGCTACAGATATAGAAAGCAATATTTTGGAGAGGTTTTATCAATATGTTATTACAAATGAAGAAAGCAACAATTGCAGATTTTGTACAATTGCTTTACTGAATATAAAAATGAAACACAGAAAATACACATACAAATCTGATAGTAGGTGCAGCTAAAATAAAAAAATCCTAAATTATGTCTAAAACCAAACCAAAAGAATCACTCCAAATATTTTGACAATAGCTCCAATAATCCTATGTTAAAGAACTGAAGCCCAAACATTTGAAAGTAGCCTAGTTGGCAGTTTTTAACAATGGTTTAAACAATGTGCAAATTCTAAAAAAAAAAATACCCCCAGTTTAAAGCTATGATGTAATCTTAATGACAGAACAAATATATTAAAAAATAAGCCTAAACCTGACCTTCTTTTGGTACCAAGCGATGGCATCTTCATCATTGGAAGCCATTTGGTTTCTCAACTGCCAACTCAACTGTATAAACATAAAGAGAGTTCATTATAGAAACTAGGGATATCAATAATAAGTATTCAAAACCAAGTTACAACATTCCCAAATTCATTTCTTACCTCTTCTATTAGATAAGAAATGCATAGCTTAGACTTTTTAAAATATGTTGCACAAATAATTCTGTGTATTTTTAGTAGAAATATGGAAAGGGATACAAAATATCTTTATAAGCAATACCTACACTTTCGTTTCTTTCTTTCTTGCCACTAAAGGTGCCGAGGTGGCGCAGTGGTTAGAGTGCAATACTGCAGGCTACTTCAGCTGACTACTAGCTGCAGTTCGGCAGTTCAAATCTCACCGGCTCAAGGTTGACTCAGTCTTCCATCCTTCCAAGGTGGGTAAAATGAGGACCCAGATTGTTGGGGGCAATATGCCGACTTTGTAAACCACTTAGAAAGGGCTATAAAAACACTATGAAGTGGTATATAAGTGCTACTGCTATTACTATTGCTAAAGCCTATAGAGCAAGGTTTCCCAAATCGTAAAGTACCCTTCCTTTGGAGAGGTGTGGAGTAAGTCCAGGGGAACCTTTTACATTGTTACAATAAATCCACCTTTCCCATTGTGTTCATTTGGCCTTTGGATTTGTGGGAGAGATGTATATATTAAGATTACACTAAAGGTGGTAGAAGGAGGATGGCAAAAAGTTTAAGAATCCCTGCTGAGTATATATGGCTAGTATCATAATGTGATCACCAGAGTGGACATAATTAAATTTTCAGTCTTTTTATTATGGACTTGGAATGATTAGAAAGCAAAATGAGGGCCTATGTTCACAAATCGTTTCATCTTTTCTAGTCCCAAATGAGAAAGATGCTCTGGGAATTGTCAAAATATAACTGGGGGTTTCCATGTGGCTGATGAACATTATTCACCCTGATTGAAACAGACATGTTTTAGGAAGTAATCATCCCTCCTCCACCCCCAGTAACAGCAATAGCACTTAGACTTATATACCGCTTCATAGTGCTTCATAGCCATCTCTAAGTGGTTTACAGAGTCATCCTATTGCCCACAACAATCTGGGTTCTCATTTTACCAACCTCAGAAGGATGAAAAGCTGAGTCAACCTTGAGTCGGTCAGGATCGAACCACTAACCACAGAATTCCCTCACTGGCTGGAGATGAGAGCTCAGTTATCTGTTAAGTCCCTCCTTCAGTTACCCTCAATCCTTAGCACTTCTTCTTACCAACTAGCTTTAACCAGTGATTCAAGCTCTTTTAAACACTGCCATTTTAGACCCAGGGCCTCATCCTTTCTGTCACTCATTTCATCTGGGTTTAATTCCCCATCAAAGTCTCAACTTTCCCTACATCACTTCCCTTGTTGGCTTGGCCTCAGCCCGCAGACCCTAAAGTGATCAATCTTCACTTCTCCACAATACCTAAAAGTGCAGCTCCAGGACTCTACCTTTCAAAGCCTCTTCCTGTTACCATGGAAACCGAAGGATGCAGCAGAAGAGAAGGCTCTCAACTGCTTTTTCCTGGATCATCATGTTGTGGCAGACAGCATTAGCCAAGTGCTGCATCCATGGATCCTTTAATACAGTTCTGAAGGAATGTGGCAAATACCGCAACCAGTCAGCAAACTAAGATACAGGCAATTGTACAAAGGAGGTCCAGGCTGTAGGCTTCAGTGATGCATGTCCTGGGAATTAATAACTTGTTGAGTCCCATTATTATGAATTCAAAGGGCAACAGTCATTCATGGTACTGGAAAAAAGGAACAAGTGGCATCAATGGCAAGTGGCAATTGACAAAGAGAAGGAAAAATTAAAATTAGCCTGGGAGTCCAAAGTTGTCTGATCACCAAACCTAAAAAAAGTGTTTAGAAAGAACTTAAATGAGACACATTTCTAATGCATCATTCCTATATGTTTTTCCACAAATCACGCGCATGTAACTAAAGCATCATGAAATTCAAGCACACACACACTTGCAAATTGTGGAGGTCAAGAAAGCAAGTGAAGTTTGTTTGCCTATGCAGAAGAATGGTATTTTATAAAGGCTGCGAAATAGATTCCCTTGACTCCAAAAAATTAACTGTTACAATATTTGAATAGAATAACAGAGTTAAAAGGGACTCTGGAGGTCTTCTAGTCCAACCCCCTGCTCAAGCAGAAAACCTTATACCCGTGATGGCGAACCTATGGCACATGTGCCAGAGGTGGCATGCAGAGCCCTCTCTGTGGCTTCCAGGTTCTGTCGTGTGCATGCGCATCGGCCAGCTGCTCTCTTCTGGGTTCCAGCACTCTGGCGCATGCGCATACACATTCCATTTTTAGCCTTGGTGCCAAAAAGATTAACCATCACTGTCCTATACCATTTCAGACAAATGGTTGTCCAATCTGTTCTTAAAAACTTCCAGTGTTGGAGCATTCATAACTTCTGGAGGCAAGTTGTTCCACTGATTAATTGTTCTAACTGTCAGGAAATTTCTTCTAATTTCTTTTATTTATGTCTGTACCGCTATCTGTTGATGAGAGACATTCCTTGAACCAACTATGATACAACTATAAAGTTTGGAAGCAAGTAATGATAAAAGGCATCCTGGAACCATTCATTTTTCTTCTTGGTCCCTTTAATCCTGGCTACTACATCATATTAGTATCTTTGTTCAAAGCAGAAATTAAACATAAGGGAGTCTTGCCTTGCCTTTTAAGAATGGGAAGTTCCTCCAATATTATTATCATTCGCAACAAAAATAGCCATGATGAAAGATATTGGGAGTAGTATTTTAACTCCATAGAGTTCTCACTCTTGCTCTAACATTTTATTTTTTCAAAATCCCTGCATTTAATTGCTTGACACATTTTATTTATTTATTTGGTCCTTCTCTCAAAGTAGGGAGTTATACATTTGATATTAAAGTTATCTGAACTCTGAAGAAAGAAGCAATGCAGAAGCCAGGATAGTTTTTAAAGCAATCATACTATTTTTTGAATGTAAATCTTGGTCAAGAAGAAGTTAGCAATAGGGATACGAAAAAGCCAAAAAATCTTGTTAGGTTCAATTACTCAATTATCTGTGTTTATTTCAAGTCTCCTACCAGTTAAGTTGTATTGTTTCCTTGCTGTGAATGCTGCCAAAAAGAAAGTAAAAGTAAACACATCTAACTAAATTCAGAAAAAAAGAAAACATCCCCTTCCACTATTGTAATCAACCTGTGAAACTTAAGATAACTTTTATCGAAGATCTCGCTTTGTTTTGTAGTCCAATGTTCTCTTTTCTTTTCTTTTTTGAAGTTCATAAAATGGAGGCAAAGTTCCTTCTATACTTTAACCCTGCCTGTCCTGAAGCTGGATATATATGCATAGATAACACTCCAGAAAATAGGATTCTTGAATTCTATTAGATGGGAAATTTATTTTAACATTTTTTAATTATTTTTTCCTTCTACAACACCTTACAGTCATTATATCAACATTATTATGTCATCATATCTGTACATGTAAATATTATTTCGCCTTTATGTTTATAAACCTTTATTCACAGTTCCTTCCTTCCGTCCGTCCGTCCGTCCGTCCGTCCATCCATCCATCCATCCATCCATCCATCCATCCATCCATCCATCCATCCATCCATCCATCCATACATACATACATACATACATACATACATACATACATACATACATACATACATATATATATATATATATATATATATATATATATATAGTTTTTTGGCTTAATTAATTTTATTCTTGTTTTGCAGCCATTTGTACCAATTGTTCCAAATTTCATAATATTCCGACTCTTCTTTGTCTTTTAATTTTAGTGTTAATTTGTCCATCTCTGCACAATCCAAAAAATTTTGTATCACTAATTTGTCTGAGGGGATATTATTTTGTTTCCAGCATTGGGCAAACACTATTCTAGCTGTGGTCAGCAGATGTGTTAATATGTACTTAATTTTCTTTGTATATTTCTCTTTGATTATTCCCAGCAGAAAGAGTTCGGGTTTGTATTTTATTTGTTCTCCTGTAATTTCTTGCACCCATTTCCAAATTTTTGTCCAATATTATTGAATTTCCGGGCAGGTCCATATGTGATAGAAAGTCCCTTGTATTTTTTTACACTTCCAGCAGGTTTGATTCATGTTTGGGTACATTTTAGCCAATCTCGTTGGTGGTAAATGCCAACGATTAAACATTTTATACATATTTTCTTTGAGTGCTACTGATCCTGTTAGTTTATAATTTGTGTTCCAAATTCTTTCCCAATCAACTAGATCTATATTGTGTCCAAAGTTTTTGGCTCACGCTATCATGCAATCTATCATTCAATTCATCTATTATTTTATACCATTCTGCTGGAAATCCATCTGGGCCTGGCATTTTATTATTTTTCTGTTTTTGGATTGCCTGTTTCAATTCTAGTTTTGTTATTGTTTTTTACATTTCTTTCATGTCTTCTGTTATTGGCGGTGTTTCTTCTCTGTTCAGATATTCTTTTATTTGTTTTTCATCTGCTTGTTCCCCTTTATACAGATTCTCAAAGTACTTGTATGCAATATTTTTCTTCCCTTCCATTGTATGTTGTAATTCACCAGTTTCCTCTTGAAGTTGACATATTAATCTTTTCTCTCTCTTTTTTTTCAATCTGTATGACAACCACCTCCCCGGTTTATTTGCTTACTCAAAAAAGTTTTGTTTTGTTAGTTTTAGGCCCTTTACCATTTCTTCCTGGTCTGATATATTTAATTTATGTTTTGCTAACTTCCAATCCTTTCTAATTTTGTCATTCTGTGGCTTATTTTGTAATTCTATTTCTAAATTTTTAATTTCCTCCTCTAATATCTTCTGTTGTGCCCATTTCTCTTTGTTTCTTTTTGCTGAATACGCTATAATAATTCCACGGGAATAAGCTTTTATGGTGTCCCATAGATTTTGTATAGATGTCTGTTCTTTTGTGTTTTCCTTAAGGAATAACTCCAATTCGTTTCTACATTTTTGAATAAATTCTTTTTCTTTTAATATTTGCAAATTTAACATCCATCTTCGTCTAGATTTAGATTTAGATTTAGATTTATTTATTTATAGGCCGCCCTTTTCCCTGAGGGGACTCAGGGCGGCTTACAATCAAAAAAGAAAGGGGAGTGTAGGACAATACCAAAAAGAAATGTGCACAAAGTAAATTAGACAATAAAAATCAACATTCACTCAGCATTCGGGAGGGGCGAAAACAAGATTATCCCCAGGCCTGACGGGCTAGCCAGTTCTTGAGGGCTGTGCGGAAGGCCTGGACGGTGGTGAGGGTACGAATCTCCACGGGGAGATTGTTCCATAGTGTCGGAGCCGCAACAGAGAAGGCTCTCCTCCGAGTAGTCGCCAGTCGGCACTGACTGGCAGATGGAATACAGAGGAGGCCAACTCTATGCGATCTGATGGGACGCAGGGAGGTAATTGGCAGAAGGCGGTCTCTCAAATAGCCAGATCCACTACCATGGAGCGCTTTATAGGTGGTGAGTAGGACCTTGAAGTGCACCCGGAGATCAACAGGTAGCCAGTGCAGCTCACGGAGGATCGGTGTTATGTGGGCGAACACCGATCCTTCCTTCCCAAATTATTTTAATGGGGTTATGATCCACCCACGTATTTGGTAATATTTCAATTGTATGCATTTCTGCCCCAATTTCCCCATTCATCCATGCCATATCAATCCGTGACCAGGATTGATGTGGATTGGAGTAAAAGGTAAATTGTTTTGTTTTTTTCTGGTTCCATTTTTTCTCCAAATATCTATTAAATTTAGCTCCTCCATCATCTCAAAGCAAGTTGTTGGTAATACTTTTTTTATTTTTAGTTTTTTTGTCACTTGCGTAATCTTTTTTACTGTCCACTATGGCATTATAATCTCCTATTATACAAATATTCTTCAATCCAATTTCTCTAATTTTTTCGTGGACTTTTTTATAAAAGTCCTTCTGATTTTCATTTGGGGCATATATTGCTACTAGTAGTACTGATTTTTGGTTTATCCCTAGCTCTATCATTAATATTCTTCCCTTTGGGTCTGCATAAATTAAATTTGTCTTTTTCCCATCTTTAACATATATCGCTATCCCTTTTCTCTTTTCTTCTGCTGATAATTTTCCTAATTTAGGACATTCCAGGTATTTTATGTCTTGTTTTTTAATGTGTGTTTCCTGTAAGCATATTATATCTGCCTTTTGCTTTGTTAATTTTGCCCAGATACGCTATCTTTTTGTTGGCAAATTTAAATCGTTAATATTTACTGACAATAATTGAATTTCTTCTTCCATCCTTCTAATTCTCTGCCTGTCTTTATTTTTTATTAACTCTAATTTCTTTTTTGGCTCCTTGTTTTTGGTCTCACTTCCTCCTTTCTCTGTTGCTCTTTCTCCTCCCTACTATTTTCTCCTTATTTTCCTTCTGTTGTCTCTGTTGTTGTTCTTTCTGGCTTCTATATTCCAACTCCTCCTTATTGCTCTCTTCCTCTTCCGGGCCTACTAGTCGCTCGTATAAATCTTGTGCCTTCTTCAGATTGTCAATTTTAATCCTTTTCTCCTACCAAGTTACCAGCATCCCTTCAGGTATCAACCACCTAAATAGTATATCTCGTTTAATCAGTTGTGTCGCCAGAAATCAATAGTCTCTCCGTTGCTCCCTCACTCTTCATGGGATTTGTTTCAGGGTTTGCATCTCTTTCCCTTTGTACACCATCGGCTCGTCTCTTGTTATTCTATAAATTATATCTCTTACTTTTTTCCTCGCGAATCTAATGTGTACTTCTTTAGGCAATTGGTGTCTTCTGGCATAATTAGTGCTTACACTATATATATCGTCCAATGCATTTAGGATCTCATGCTTGTCTCTCCGTAACATTTCTGCTTCCGACATTATCCTTTGTAAATCTTCCTCTTTTGTCTCTGTTACATTCTGGAATCAGAGATAAAATGCTGCACGATCCATTTCCAGGTGAATGAGGGAGTCTTCTAAGTTTTTGGTTGATGTTTTCATCTGCTGTTCAACTAAGTCTAGTTTCTTCTCTGTTTGTTCTGTTCTTTTTTTCTACCACTTTTATTGACTGTTTATTTTTTCCAGTGTTTGTTGTATTATTCCCATTTTATCATCTAATTTATATATGTCATTTTTAACTTCATTTTTCATTTCACTCATCTCTATTTTCATTTCATTCACACCCGTTTTCAATTCACTGTGGCTTTTAGCTACTGCCTCTTGAAGCTTGGTCATAGTTTCTTGGATGGTTAGCAATGCTGCCTGCACATATTCAATATTTGAACCAGAATCTGGTTTTTCTGTTGACCTTTGGAATGCTGGAGAAGCAGTCAATACCTTTGTCGCTGGATTTACAGTTGTCTTTTTCCCGGCTTTCAGTGATGTTGTTGTGATACTTGCTATCTCTTTTAAAATTGTATCTTATTCTTTTAGTATATTATATATGTTATCCCAAATTAGCATCCAATATCTTGACTGTTATTTTTATTTCAACTTATCTTTTTTTTCCCTATCAATATTCTTTCCCCCCTCTTTTAATCACAATCTAAATTTGCTACTAATAGACTATATACACTGTTACATTAGATATTACTTATAATATAATATATATGCTTTGCTGTTAAGTTTTTTTTAAATAATTCCTTAACTTAGCTTGTTCTATCTATAATAATCCACAAACAGTAGTCCTAAAGCAGTATAAGCAACTTAAATGTCTGTCTGTCTCTCTCTCTCTCTCTCTCTCTCTCTCTCAGTACTCAGTATTCATTTATACCAACAGTGCTATAGCTTAAGAATGCAATTATTTCATTATATCCTTAGTGTAATTACTGCAATTAATTCAAATAGATATTTATAGCCATAGATATATGTATAAGGATATCCACAAGCTTTTCACTTACTTGTTTATAACTATATAGAGTATTTGTTTATAGGTATTATAAATATTATATATAAATATTATATACAATTGTAACTTATTTCACTAAACTATTAATACAGTCAATTCATTCAACACTTTTTCTTTTACTTTTTTTTTAAGTTCTGGGTTTAATTACTTTTCTTTTCAGTCTTTGCAAAATTGTCCACGCTCTTCTGTTCTACATAGTTCTAGTTAATTTCAGCACAGCTGTTGCATCAGCCTTCCCCTTCCGTTTCGTTGTCCTCTTCTTTTTCCTAACTGCTATCTGTCAGCCACCACCCCCAAGCACACCACCGTTCTCCAAGTCCTCCTTCTTTCTTGGTTTATTTTCCACCACTTGAGTCTGTATGTCTGTATGTCTTAGAATCAGTTCGTGCTCTTTCTTGTTGTCTCCCCTCTGATCACTCACTTATGCCAATTAGTTCTTCCAGGCCGGTCTTTGCCTCTAAAAATCTGCCACTCTCATTCCTACAGGTGGTTGCTCAGTTATAGGGCTCTCACCCGATCTCTAGAGACTCACTGCTTTGCCCGTTCTTCTCTGCGATCTTTCTTTTCTGCCAACACTCACTGCTGTTTCCACTCGCAAGCCAATCCACTAATCCACTTGATGACACAACAGATTGATTAAATTCTTCCTTCCCCTTTTAGATAAGTTTGTCGAGACTTCAAGTCCACCACTGAAACAAGGCAGACGCTTGCACGCCGGATTAAAAGGGTATCCCCATATCATAGTGGGCAGTTGCCCTCCCCCTCGTTAGTTCTAGGGTTTCCCTACTCTTCCGCGTCTCTCCAAGATCAGCGTACCCCTGCAGGGGTCCTTCAAACATGTAGATTGAGATAAGAAGTCAGAGGCCTGATTTCTTCCCCACACTCGTCCCGACGTCACCACCGGGAAGATGGGAATTTTAATATTAGTTTATATTATAACTACTCAGATGATTTGACTTGCCCACAATAATGGCCATCTTTTTGTGGGGGAAAACAACCAAAAATGCTTCCCCACTATCTAGAGTAGAAATTAGAAGAATTACTTTTTACAATATTGCAGTTCACTAATGTTTATAAATGTATTTTTGTTGCTAGCATTGCTGATATATTTAAAACTCTTCACCAATCTCATGTTATTGTTAGAAAAGCCATTGATGGTTTGTCTCTGTGTTGTATCTGATTTTAGAATAACAAAGTTGGGAGAGACCTTGGAGGTCTTCTAGTCCAACCTTCTGCCTAGGCAAGAAACCCTACACCACTTCAGACAAATGGTTATCCAACAAGTTCTTAAAAACTTCCAGTGTTGGAGCATTCACAACTTCTGCAGCCAAGTTGTTCCACTGACAGTTCTAACTGTCAGGAAACTTCTCCTTAGTTCTAAGTTGCTTCTCTCTTTGATTAGTTTCTACTTTGCTGTAATTTATTTTCATACTCTTCTCTAAGGAACTTTAAACATAAATGGCTCTCTCAACAATTATGCATTTTAACAGATTAATCCTAACAAGTATGATAGGCTGAGAGTGAATAAAACTTGTTATGACCAATCTGGATGTCTATAGACCAAACTGATACACTTGTTTTACCTGCTCTCATTATGTTATTTGCTGTTTGTATGTGTATGTGTGTGTGTGGGGGGGGGGGGAGCTGTGAATATGTATTGGGAAAATTAATGTGGACATTAATTTACAATTCTGAATAATTCAACATTTGTAGGTAGCAGAATTCTATTATTTCCATATCATAGTAAAGAAGCAGGTGGGAGGGTAGCAATTCAAAATAAGACTATATGGCTGCTAAAGATATGCATAACATTTTATTAACTTCTGGAGAAAAAGTTTTGCACTTACCTTTGAATACAAATAGTATAATGGTAGCATTTTTAAGCTAGAGAGAACCATGAGGGTAGCTGGGGTGAAAGTTGAAAAATGCCAAGTGTGTGTGGGCAAAAGTCAGGTCAAACAATAAATTACAAATTGCTAATTTGTAATCGATATCACTGTAAATCGATAGGTCTTTTGCTCAGTTAATTTTACAATTGATAACATAAGTCTTTATGTCACATTTAAACAGGTTCAAAGAACTTCATAAACCAGTATCTCATTTTAAGCCAATCAGATTTGTAATCACCAAAATGCACAGATGCTGATGCTCTAAATAGGCTGATTAACTTACATAATAATCTTAAGAGAGGCTGGTATATTAAAGTAAAATTCTACACTTAATCTTTGTCTTTGGAAGGCTGCAGTTTTAACTGTATGCAACTATCCCTGTAAATCCTTTTCTTCTAATCGTAGTTGCTGAAAAATTGAATGTGTGCATGGGCCATAGAATATTTTATTACACAAATATTAACTTAATCAGTAAAAACAGTTCTTTGAAAGAGGAAAAATGGGTAGCAAATCACTTCAATTTGGATATATAAATATATTTGTGTCCCCTTCATCACTGTTATGGGTGCTAGCTATAATGAATTAATATGTTTAATAAGTAAGAGTAAAAGAGCAAATAAATCAGTTCCATCACTCTTCCAAACATGTCCAAGATCAGTCATTAAATGGTCATAAATGTATTAGAGGAATTTAATAACTTGGAAGACAGTTCCTATCTATGGGTCAAGAATAAGCATATATCAGCAAAAATGCATATCAAAGTACTCTTAGTGAAGATGCCCAAAATCAAATAGACAACTAAACAGGTTTCTAAGCACTGGTTCGCATACCCTAGGGAAAGGAAACCTGCATATTTGAGGGAAATTATCTTGTTTCTTTGGCTTTCAATATGCTATCACTTTTAACAATTTGAAGATAAGCATATAAATTTAAAATACAAAAGGAGGTAAATCAGGGTAAGCTCACATATTTCACCTATGACTTGCAGCTGCTAAGTTTGAAGGATGGTGGAAGACTCCCAAATCAAATCCAGAATGACCTTTCATGCATTCTATCTCAAGGGAGTTTTGTGCATTGGAAATTAATGTATAGTTTTCAATTCAGCCGCCCATTTAATGAAGTCTCATCACAGCATCAATGAATATACTCACTTGCCACATCAAGCATTTCTTAGGCCACACCTGAAGATCTACCAGAGGCATGTTGACCCCATAAATCAACTAGTCCTCTTACTTGTTCAGTGACCCACAATCCTAAATTCCTCAACTTCTGGTTTTCCTCACTGGCTCAATTCCTTTAAAACAGTGTTTCCCAGCCTTGGCAATTTGAAGATGTCTGGACTTTAACTCCCAGAATTCCCCAAGCCCAGACATCTTCAAGTTGCCAAGGCTGGGAAACGCTGCTTTAAATCTTCCCTTTCAAGGAAGGTTGTTTTAAAGGAATTATAACCCCTTTCTGTCCTTTAGTTCATCCCTGCCCTCCAAACCTCAACCTTTTCCTGTATCGGCTCTGGCTCCAGACTCCTCAAATGCCCCTTCTATCTTTAATCCACAAACGTCCCAAGAGCGCGTAGTTTCAGGCGCTACCGTTCGGTCTCTTTCTTACCGTTCCCAAAAAAAGGCGACTGGAGAGATGGGGAGAGAGGGAGAGAGAGAGAGAATCGGCGTTCGTATTTCTCTGGACCATCCTGTTATGACAGGCAGTATCAATCAAGCGTCGCATCCACCGATGCGCCTTTTCAGTACTGTATTTCGTTTACGGAAAAGCGGCGAAAGCAATCAAGCACCGAATTTGAGATGTGATCCGGAGGAAAAGCCTGAGCTACCGCTTAGGGCGGCGCATTCTTTGGGAGTTAACGAGGCAGATTAGATTCGCCTTGTATCGAATACACAGAACGGCGAGGAGGCACTCTGTTCTCCGCGAAAGGGTAGGAGTTTTATTTAACGATAAAATAATAAAAAAAAACACCAAAACGCTTTTAGATGTAATAGGAGTTTGAATTTGGTTTCGAATCCAGGCTATGCCTGGAGCAAAAATTTAATGTGACAGGCTAAAATCTGTTAATAAAGACATAAATAAGGGTTTGGGAACTTTTCGTCGATAGAGGTATAGATAGATGCAGGTAAGGATTTTATGGAGTTAGCCATACAAATGTAAAGCTTGCAAACCATTCTCGGGTTTAAAAAGTCCTAATTCCATACAAAGAAAGAAGGGGACGTGGGTGGGGGAGTAGGAAATATTTCAGACACCAATTAAGCTAACAAATGATCAAGTTTCTTCTTTCATTTCCCAAAAGCGAATGTTCATACAATTTTAGACTATATTTTCTGCAAAATCTCAATAAAAGTCTTTTACTTTTATTGGGAAAATAAATCATCTGAGCCAAGACCCGTTGAGCACTTCCCTAATTCAATCCCAGTTAATTGGAAGAGGCAAAATTGATTAAATAGCTGATATCCCTTTGCTGTCTCAGATCCTGTTCATATCTTTAAAACTTAAAAGCTGGAAAAAGCAAATAGTAACAACCAGTATGGCTCTCCTTTTTCTCAAGGTGGTGGGAATTCCATTTCAATATGCCTATTTTTAGTCCCATTCTAACCATTCCAGCCTGTTCTAGAAAGTTGCAATGCAGGCAGAGACTCCGTTGCACACTTCACTATTTTTGCTGGCATAAGAGATGAGTAGATTCACCTTCATTCTGAGTGCCAAGTAACTACATCTGCGTGATCACTCCAAATTCTCTAGGAAACCAACGCCTTTGGTCTAGGAGAAGGAAATATCACTTATGCCAGACCTGGGCATTTTGAAGCCAGTAGGCCACATTTGGCTCTTTAATTGTCCCTGCCCAGCATGCAATAGTGATGACAAGTGGAGCAGCAGCAACCCTCCACAACCGATCGTTCTTATGTGACTGCTTAGGAAAATTGATTGCCATCCCCTGAGAGTTGATAGTGTCAAGCCCACTTGTTGCCTCTGTTATTTAAATCAACTGGAAGTTTGCACTGATACCTGGGTGATATTTCAGGGGGGGGGGGTTATACCCATGCAGCAATTTAATGTCTGTCACAAAACTAAAACTGACTCAGGAAGTGTCCACTGAAGCCCATTGCCTGCACCATCATCTGCACTCCTATTCCAATTAGAAATTCCATAATTTACCTTGCTGCATGTGTAGGATGGGGTATCAGTTTGAATGTTTAATGTCACAGAGGTCACAGTATTGTAGATGGGTAAATCTCAATGTGGATGTTATAAGACATTAAGCCATAGGGTAGATAATAACACTAGATACAGTGATATCCCTACAGTGTCACAGCCATACAAATGCAGATGTAGGCCCTATAAATTCTTAAAGCTTCCTACCGATTATTATCATTAACCCTAGCTTGCTTCATCACATAATAGTCTAACAAGTAGTGATGGAAGAAGAAAAAAATACATAGCAGCTTCATCCATGATTAAATCCTGATTTAGGTTTACCCACTGATTATCTCACACTGAAGAGCAGACAACTAGACCAGAGGGGCCACCTTCACTGTTCCTTTGATTTCCATAATAAAAGGTCAAAAAAGAATATCTACAAATGCCTGTTATCCCTTCTGTGATGGTAATATTAGAGTTCATTATATTGTCCCCTACCGGTTATTATATCAATGACTGCTCTGAGGCTATTTTCCATTTCATATTCTCCTCAGTACATCTCTAAACACCAACTACTGTTAGTAAATTCCTGCCTCATTACCCAGGAGTCTCTTGAAAGCAGTAACCATGGATAAAAGTAGCATGCAGCAAAATATGTTGTCTTCTATTTTTGTAGACTTGGACATTAGAGTTGTTCTCAGGTGAAAATGGATCATCATCCAGTTTGAGCTTGTTAGCTTACAATTTACAATTAGAGATGCTAGGAAACGGTTTAAAGAGGGAAAGAAGGCCTATATATTGTTAAATAAGTATTGAAGCTGTGGGAAAGAATGTTGCTTCATATCCATTTCATCACACATTTTACAATTTGCCATGCTTCCATAAACAATAGCATAAATAACTCTTTAACTGGTGTTTTTCATCTTGATATGCAGACTCCCAGAATTCTCAGCAGTGACAATGCTGTTTGGGGAGTTCAGGAAATTGGATTTTGCACATTTGGAAATTAGCAAGATTAAGAAACAGTTCTTAAGCAAGAAGAAGAATCAAGGGAATAACATTCTCTCATAATCTCCTTTGTCTCTGCTTCACTGAGCTACAGAAATTTACAATTTGTGATATAGCAGTCCAGTTTAAAGCACTTCTGTGTTCAGGATTTATTTTCTCTAGAAACTTTGAAAGATATCGGATCTACAGTAACATTGAACACAAAGCTTCAGTTTAATGTGCACATCTTATATAAGGAAGAGATGGAGGAATATATAGAAATATCTCCAGTCAAGACCTTCTCCTTGCTAATAGTAGCCTATAGGGAAAATAGGTATTCCTGTTATCCTTGAATCTAGCATCGGGATATGCTAAAATGTTTCCAGGAATGAAAAAGACTTTGGACAAAAAAAAGTAAAAACAGTCTAGATCCATGATGGCAAACCTATGGTACACGTGCCAGAGATGGCACACAGACCCCTCTCTGCTGGCACATGCACCACCCAGCTCAGCTCTCTGGAGTTTCTTTCATGACCTTCTGTTTCCCTGCAAACGACGAAACAGTTCACGAAAGAAAAAGATCTTACCTCTTGCCATGCTGCTAGTATTGGGATGTCCTGTCTCCCACTGGCCAGCTGGTCTTCAGGTCTCTGCTGCGCATGTCCATGCATGCCTGGGCGTGCATGTCTACACAGGTGCACACACAACTTTCAGTTTAGGCATGTGCATGGTTTGGGCACCCGGTATCTAAAAGGTTTGCCATCACTGGTCTAGATCTTAATAAATAATGCAAGCTGTTCAAATTCTAAAATAATATTTTCCTTATTGAAATAAAAAGTTTAAGTCAATCACCTGTCTATCTAAAGAAAAAGAAGGAATAGGCGTAAAGATTAAAAATAGTTTACATGCGAATGCTCAGAAAAAGCATAGATTAGAAGTAGGTAGTTTGAAATATAATCTTGATAATCAATTGTACTATATATTTCAAAACATAATCTTGCTACATACATTAAACAAATTACTTTTTGAAGCCATATTTAGAAGTTTTGCCCGAAGCAGCTTATATCTTATTTTTTTTTATTTATTTATCCAACTTCATTTATTGTAACTTAAGCTCACTTTTCTACTCAAAAGCTACTAGGTGTCCTTTGCAATTTATTCCATTTTATCCAATATTCTGTAGCACAGGGTTTTTACCAAAGAGTCATTTTAATTAAGCACAAATCAGACTTCTGTTTATTAAAAAAATACTTTACAGGGGAAAAATTCTATGCATTCCATTGTACTTTTTTAAAAACAAATAGCTTTGACAGTGATACGCTTGTACAGTCACCTACCGAAAGAAATGCACTGTGTCAAAGGATTATTCACAGAGAGGGATAAAAGTTTCCCATCAGTTTACACTATTATAAAAACTTCTTTAAAACACTTGCTAAAATGTCAATAAATATACTAAGGCCACACAAAGCAAAACAAAAACAAAAAGAAAAAACAGACTTCCAGGCAATTGTACATATCCTTTATATGCAAAGACCTTAGATTATTAAAACCACAGAAAAATATCTTAGCTGCCAATCTAAACTGAATTTAATCACAAAACACTACACAAATCTATTTTATACAACATGTAAAGATAAGTATTTGCTTAGACAGAATTGAAAGTGCTAGATTAAGAGAAGCCCCTTATCGACTACATGTGCTATTGGGTCCTAAAAATATTATGTATATCAATGGAAGGCCATAACATTATTGGAAATGTGTTTATTGGACCAACATATAGTTTATCCACATTACAAAACTTTAGGAGCTGAAGGATAAATATCCTTATTCATAGCAACCTTCAAACACAACCAATATGGCTATAAATAGCATTTGTAAGGAAATAAAGAGTGCTATCCCACCAACAGTAAACACATTTAGAGTTCCACTGATTCCAATGGAGAATTAAGCATCTGCTTATCTCCCATTCAAAATAAATGGAACTTTTAGGTGCTTAACTTTGGCTGGATTGTGCCACAAGTGAAGATAATTCACCACCCAGAATAAATTCCAAGCATATGAATGGCAGCATGAGAAAAAAAAGTTATATGCATCTTGGGGCCCTGCCTATAAACTTTCTTGTCTCTGAGCAAATGTTATGCCCTCAAAAATAGGAAAACAGCTAACGAGCCCTTTTATTATATGGTAAAAATGTGTAATGGAAGTATTTCTTAATTTCACATGACAACTCCATATGTTCCATCTTCATGGAAGAGAACATATCCATTGTATACACATTACTTCATGTTCAGAAATATGTGAAGGAGGATGTGAAATATTTAGTTCACTTAAATGTTAATTTTGCTTTTATTGATTTGCTAAATGAATCAGTAGCCCAATACAACCTTTCTTGAATACATATTATTTTTCATTGGTATTTAAACAGAAATAGATTTTTAGTAAAAGAAAAAAATTTTTTCCCAGCTTTCAACTTAGAGCTGCTCAGGATCTTTAAATAAGAACCTTTGTGGATCTGCTAATGGCATTTAAAAGGTAGAATATAATGAATGCTTAACTAGTATTAAAACCATTATATAGATTAGAAAATGTATTCCCAAATTGTCCACTACTAATAAAATAAATGTAAAGATTTTTCTGCCTTTAATCTTCATTTGATTTTGTAATTATATAATGTCCACATATTTTGCAATTTATAAAATAAGATTTCTTGTCATGTTCAAGTGAAATCTCTTTGCAAAGCATTAAAGTATCAATTACTCTGGCAAGATCATTTTTTGAATTCATCACATCAGCACAAATCACTCCCAACATCTTCCTGAGACATTAATTTCCATCTCTTTTCTACTTCAAGAGCAAATATTATGTTCTCAAACAAAATCATTAAGATAAACCATTCTGTCACTCACTTTGTCAGGTCCATTTTGATTATTTTTCACTCAAGTGTTTGTATTGGTCTTTCTTACTCTAGAATATACATGGATTGGTACATCAGTTATAGTGCTTTTGATTAACTATTCCTATAAGAAGAATCTAAACCACTGAGCCAGAGTGCGATGCATGCATTCAGGCTTTCTGACTGAGCCTTCTTCCTACTCCTGGAAAAGCTTAAATTCTGAATCTCAGGAGTTTCTAGGAAAAACAGTCTAGCAGTATGAGGTGAGCTACAGGCATAAAGAGAAATAAGCAGAGTCCTGGCAGATACACCAAAATTCATGCTCAGACTTCTTTGGTATTTGCTAGGGAATGCAGTAATAGTGACAATTCATACTTACTATTGTAAAGATGTGGCCAAAGTAATTGCAGTAAAGATGATATTATTAAATTAAAATAGGTGACTGAAAATAAATTTGATGGTTGAAATGTAAGTTGGTGAATACATAATACCATAAAATTTTGACACAAAACTTTTGAGTTGGAAAAATGCGAGATGCTGCTTCAGAATCATTCATTTAATCTTCTTAATCTTTCATGAATGACAAAAGTCATGAATGCTCATTTCACATACCTTTAGTAGGTTGTTTCTTAATTTAAAAAAGGCCTGTAAGCCTATTGCTGTAATGTGATGGACACAAAAAACCCTTTAAGGTTATTGAACTGGATCCAGAACTGTGCACAATAGAGTTCACATTGGGGGAAAAAATGGGTATTGGTAATTTTTGCCAATTCTTTTCCTCCCCTCCTCTAATGAAGAAGTGCTCTGGAGAGTTGGGAAACATTTTTCCTCTAGCTGAATGCGTTCTCTGAATCCTGGTTCCCTCTGCCAATAGAAAAACCTGATTCTGCTCTCAAAGGAGCAAGTTGAGATTCCAACTACTATTTTCATCTTACTCTATGTCTTTTTCTAATGTCCATTACTAGATTGTAGAATTTGAAACAATTTTCTAATGTATATTTCAAAACAGGATGTGAAGTAATAAACAGTTTTTCATTCAATTATTTTTTAAATCCAACTCCTGAGTGATCATACAGTACACAGTGCAACTTAATGCAGTTGAAATATCCAAGTGACAATTCTGGCATTGTATTTGTTATTTATATCACTTTAACTCTGGGGTAATTGATGTTTGGAAGACGAGGAAAATTAGTGGAAGAAAAATGCAAAAATATGGAGTTGGTGAAACATAAATGAATTACTGAAGCCCATATTATCTATGAAGAATTTTACTTAGGACAGCCAGCTACAGCTTTTGAAAATTCTTCTGGAAAACTGTAAAAAAATGTAAAAAGCCAGAGTACCAGAAGTGGGTTCCTGCCAGTTCTAACCTCTTCTATAGGAGAGGTTCCACAAATCTAGTGCCGTTTAGAACTGGTTCCAGCTTTCTCTCCCCGCCCGTCCGCACATCATCAGGATGAAGAGTGAGAGGAGGAATTCTGGGAGTCCACGTCTTAAAGCTGTCAAATTTGAACAGGGTTAGGGGTGCAAGGGTCTTGTAACTTGACAACTTTAAGACTTGCACACTTGAATGCCAGAGTTCCTGAGCCAACATGACTGGAGGAGGAATTCTGGGAGTTGAAGTCCACAAGTTTTAAGGCTGTCAAGTTTGAACACCCCCGGGGTTTTTTTCCTAAAGGGTTAGGGGTGCAAGGGTCTTGTAACTTCACAGCTTTAAGACTTGCGTGCTTCAAATGCCAGAGTTTCTGAGCCAAGATTTTGGTTGCTAAGCAAGAGCGTTGTTAAGTGAGTTTCACCACATTTTACAAGTTGGTCACACCCACACAATCACATGACTGCCAAGCCACTCCCACTCAGTCACATGGCCAGCAAGCCACTCCCACAAAGCAGGCCACACCTACAGAAGAGGTTCTAAAAATGTACACAGATGTTTTCTGAACCAGTATTGGTCAATCTAGAATTTTTCATTAAAAGCTACACTCCTGTATAAGAACTCAGTACCTTTTGTAAAAAGGTTTCAATCTAAACACTTTATTTACACAGATTACTTAGAAAGTCCCTACAACTTCAGTATGGAAAGTCAATTTGTTGAAAAATTTTCTACTTGTCTTCAGGACTGCACCAATGTCAATACATAAACGTGTATATATCAGGAGTAATACAAGTTCTATCTAAATACTGCAAAGTTTTCTGATTATTTTGCGATTTGTTTAAAACTCTGTCCTCTTTACTGAGGTGCTAATATGCTTATATTATAATCTACACAAAACAATATTGCACAAAGTAATTGCTGTTACAAACATACGAATATTTGTATTTTCCTCACAACTGTTTTGTTGACTTGCATTGGTGTAGCGCTCCCATTCTCTCTTCTACATTAAAAAACAGATTTTAAAATACAAATAAATTTTGATTAAATTGTGATGAAGTTCAGAACTATTAGGGGGTCAATTTCATTTTACTATCCAAAACAAACATTGTTCTGTATATAATGAATAAAAGCTGAATCTACTTAATGCTGAGAAATATTGAAGGAATGCTAAATAATATCAGCCAATTATACTGAATATACTAACATGTGCTGTTTAATCTTCCAATATAGCATTAAGGAATCCAAGAATTACTTGCAAAAGTAGCAATCCATATATGATTATGTGACAGTTTATTGTGAATCAGTTATATATAATTATAAAGAATAGAGGAGATACAGGCCTGCCCTATTATATTAAGTGCCTCAATGTGAAAGAGTTAATGGTTTCTCTCTTAAGATGCCTATTGTGAATTAAACAAGCCACCAAGTTGGTTTAAATATTGTAAAGCCTTAAAGTGCTCAAAGATAGCAGTTTCATCAAAGAGACTGCTAACAATTACTTTCATTAGACACTAGTGTATTAAGTTATGCAGTTCGGAAAGATATTAAAAAAATATTCCAATATACATTAAAAGCAGAGGACCATGAAAGAGCTGTATTGATAATTTCATTTCAACAAGTTCATACACTCTGCAACTAATCTCATACATCAACTTCTTACTGAATGTCTTCTTAAGCAATTAAGGGTTAATCTACACTGCTGGTAACTTGAGCTTCCTCCAGGCTTTCAAACTCTCTCACACATACAAATGTCATTGATCATTAAAAGTGCTGTGCTTTCTCTTTCATTCAAGCCATTAATTGAATGGGAGGGAGAGTCACTTTGTGAATCTGCCACAGAAACCATCCCTTTTATGGTGAAAGCTAAAGATAAAATAGATGAAAAGTTATCAGACTTATCAAGTGTTAAATACTTGATATTTCTGAAGGAAAACTATTGAGATGTTGAATTATTTACCTCATCCCTTAAAAAAAGAAATGCAAAAAGTTGTAGTCCACTACTACATGCTGTACTAAGGGAATAAAATACAACTCTAACTTTGCATAATCTGTGTAAAAAAGATACGCTTGACATTTTGGAATGTCACCTTTCTTTATAGAATTATAGGCAAGTTTTCTCCAATAAAACATAACCCAGTTATAAAACTATAACTTCACATCAAAATTTTAAAAAGCTGTTTAAAAATGTATGATTATGTACATATCAGACAAGAAAGAGTATATGATCCTTCTGTGGATTGTGTTGCTGATCTGATTCTAGTTTTAAAAGCTGGAAGGGGCAAACCAGCTAATCTTGTTGCAGAACAAGTCATGACAGGGATGAAAACAGTGATGGTGATGCTACTGTCGCAGTCTGTACTTCTCTTTCTTCTTCAGACTCTTTTTTTATAAGTACACATTGGTCTTCACCTTCCAGTTTCACCGTGTCCGTATTTGAAATGTTTTCCATACACTGAGAATCCTCTGCTCCAGGATAGTATTGTTTGAGTCTTATATGCCAAGCTAAACTGCAGACAGCTGACACTGTCTTGAACTGATGAATGACATTTCTAGGGATGAAGTAGATGTCATTGTCACATAGCTGGATTCTGGCATAACGAATCCCTTCTCGTCTCATTTGGTTTAGCTTAGCTTCATCAACCCATTGAACACACTGAAGGGGGGGAAAGAGATAACTATGAGTAAGATAAAAAATTGTATTTTTGGTGCTGTGTATTATTATGTCATAAAGACTGTTGGTTGTGATGAAGTCAGCATGAAGTCTAAATGACACATATTTCATGAACCATATACTGAAACTACTGCTATGCTAATAGAACAAATAAAGGAAATTACCATTCTAATAGGAGGCAATCAATCAATTTGGAATGTTAATGAACAATTATAACTAAATTTTGTATTGAGTGGGACCAAGTTAAAGATTAAAAAACTTTAATCTTAAATTTAACCCAAGTATAAAAATGTTTTTTTGGCCTTTCTTATCACAATGAACATCTAAGCATGTCTATAAAACCAGATATTCTGTTCAGAATTTACCTATATCTTGCTTTTCAAAACAGTTTAGAATATCACAAAAAATAAATAAAATTAAAATATCTTAAAACATAGCAAAAATATATTTAAAAAAGCAAATATTTAAATATATGTCTTCTGAAATCAATATGTTTTAAACCCTGAACCAAGCATAAGAAATCTTGTGTCTACTACTCTTACTCACAAACAACTGCTGGCTTCTTCTCTTGGGAAGGAAACAACAAGGATTTTTTTTTTTAAGAGGATGGGGTTATGCTAATTTGAGGAACTTGTTTCTCTTTAAAGAAACATTACCTAATCTACCTCCAATCCCCACTTATTTATGCATTTCAAGCATGTGTATGTTATTCTGGAGACTTTATTTCATAATCAATGAACAGAGAAAACTTTCAGGAAAAAATAACAGAATTTTAATTGGGAAATAATATATATAGCACACTAAAAGACTACCTGTGATACTGGAGGTTCATGCAGATCCAACTGAAGTCTTTGAACTACATCAGTGAAATCTTCAGCATGAAAACAAACAACATCTTTGGTTATACGAGGCTGGTCACTCCTGGAGAAATGAAGATTGTAAAAATATGTTTGAAAATATTAGTTAAACTTTGAAAATTCCATATATTCAATAGCAAAACAATGCACCTCCTCTCTCACTTTGATGGTCAACCTCTAGGAAATATTTCCTTTTTATCTATATATTATGGGACATGTAAATTCATGTACTTTGTAATTTGGATTTTAAGAATTTATAGCAAAAATGCCTTGTAACAAAAACATTATTATAATGTACATTCTGTTAAAAATCAACACAATACCCACTCTTACCATTCACCAAACTGCACAGCTTTTAAAACTCCAACAGCAGCTGTACTCTGCCAATCAAACCCTTGCCCAACATGATCAGCATGCGCTCTTGTTCTGTCTTCAAAGAGAGCTTCACGGGGTTCACTGGTCCGAGGTAGATACTGGAGATTTTTTATTTCATTCATAGATCTATGAAATGAAATGAAAAAGAATTTAATTATTAAATTTATAAGGGGATATACAAAAATGTATAAATAAATACAGAAAATCAGCTATCCTAACTTTTCTACATCGTTATACAGGCACTACTTTGATAAGTGGCTATTTAATTCTAATATCAAATGCAATATAAATTAAAATGGAAAACAGTAAAAAGATGGAACGTGTAACAGTAAAAGGCCACTTTTTAAAAAGTTTATGCAGATGTTATATACCAGGGATTATTCTATGCACTATTAGTAGGCCTTTTGAAAGAAAAATGCTGCAGATAACTTCAACTTTTTCACAGCTTAAATATGATACACAGACAACAAATGCTTACATCGCAGAAATTCAATGAACTTAAAAGTTGGCAGTGTGCAGCCTTCCAGAACCTTCACCGGGACTGATGCAAATTGAGAGTTCAAAGGCACCAGGGGAACCCACACTAGAATGCTATGCACAGTGCCTTGAGCTCCTGAAGTAAAGACAGGATATCAAACTAACTAATAATGTAACAATGTGCAGCTATGACACAGTCTTCATTGTCTTGCTCTTACAACATTAATGATTTCCTACAGTTAATATCATTTTAATGTTTTACTCCAATATAGCAATATATGACAGTAGCTATAAGTAGCTGAATGGAAATATATTTTAAATCAAATAAAGTTTATATTAGGTGCACTGAACTGGAAGCTGTTGTTTTAATTTATGTAGATATTCCATCAATATCTATTGCATTGCCTAACAAAAAATTTCATCTTGGGAGTTTATCATGCAATGTATGATACTGACAGAGGGGAAAGGAGTGGCAGCATTACAAAAAATATGTACAAAATTATCACGATGACTTAAGCTATATTGGAAGGGAAGTTTACTATTACATATATGTCAACTAAGTTTCAGAAATTGTCAGAATAATAAACAGCCAATTTTGCTGATGAGATCAATTCAATTAAAATTTAAAGGTACAAATCCCTCCCAGCTATAAAAATTACCTGCGCCTTTTGAATGGTGACTTTGGCATATCAGCTGTTGGGATCATCTGTTCACCAGGTCTTACCCACATAATGGGCCCATCATCACTTTGTGACCTACATTGAAGTCTGAGACTTGAAAGAGTACCCCAAGGCAAAGTCATCTGAATATCACAAAAGAAAACTAGTCAGCTAGCAACATAAATTGCTTTGGATATTTTATGAACAGATGATCAATTTCTTTATTAAACTATAATTTGTACAGTCAATAAGAATTTTATGTTTTCAGTATAATTTATTTCATTCTGTCATGCAACAAAATTAGACAAAAATCACCAATTTCCTAATTAACTATTCTCTTAATGTTTAATAATGCTTTATCACTTTTTATTCTACCACCAATGCAGTGCTAACATTAGTTAAAACTTAAATCAGCAAAAGAAGAAGCAAAACTTTAATACTTACTCTAAGAAATGGGGATTCTTCTAACATATCAAGAAACTCTGGAAAATAATCTCCAACTTCTTCATCTACTGCTCCAACAAGACTGATCTGCCTCATCGGACCTGCTCTGTAAGTTCCACAGCAGTACGTTCGACTGACCTTTTAGAGAAAAAAATAAAACTATTTATCCCACAGCTTTAAAGTAATTATCAATTTCCTGTGAAGTCAAAAATATTGGCACTGATCATATACAGAACATACAAATATCTGAGCTTGAAACTCCCCTCTCCTATTATTCATATGGGGGAGTGCAACAAATACAAACATTACTCTGTTAATCAAAGAATGATTGTTGGCTTATCTGAATGGTCGTTCTCTAGGCGCTGCGGGAGTGTCCAAGCATGGGTTAATGTCAGCTTCCTGCCCAAGGACTGAGTTCAAAGTTTGTGTAGCCATGCCTCCTGCTCCCTTTAGAAGCTCAGTTTAAAAAAACGAAGGGATTAGACTATAAAGATGCTGTAAATAATAAAGGTTATGTCCATGGAGGTGATAAGCCATGCATCTGCGGCGACGTTGGACACTCCCGCAGCGCGTAGAGAATTACCATTAAGGTAAGCCAACGGTTATTCTCCTAGGCACTGCTTGGAGTGTCCAAGCATGGGACATACCCAAGCTATGTAATCCCAGGGTGGGAAGAAGGAATGTCCTGGTTAGTTTGAGCGCACCACATGGCGCACGTCCAATTTGTGCCAGGTGCACTCCCTGGGATGTCTGGGGTGTGGGCAGAAGTTGGGGAGGATGACCTCCTGAGAGTCCTATGGAATAAGATATTAATTTTTGGGAGAAAAGCTGGATCCAATCGCAGAATGACTCTGTCCGAATCTATTATGCAAAGGTCCTCCCTGAGAGCGCTGCCAACTCAGAAATTCTGCGTGCTGAGGTAATGGCTATGAGAAAGGCAGTTTTAAACAACAAAAGTCGCAGGCTAATGGAGCGAATTGGTTCAAATGGCGCCAATGTTAGGGTCTGCAGGACAATTGATAGATCCCAAGTAGAATATCAGTGTACCTTCGGGGGGGGGAGTTGGTGGCCCCCTTCAGAAAACTGCAGACACTTAGGTGTCTGCTGAGTGGTTGAGAAGAGTCTCTGGACAAAATGGTATCTAAAGCAGCCGTCTGTCTCAAAGAGTGTTGGGGGCAAGGCCCTTATCCAACCCCTCCTGGAGAAAATCCAGGATTTGTGGAATGGTCGCTGCTGTGGCAACAATATGATGGGACTGACACCAGGAGGAAAACATAGTCCATGTTGTGTCATAGATCCGCACCGTAGAAGGTCGCCTGGACGCCTGGATCGTGTGGATGACCTTGTCAGAGAAGTTGTCCTGTCTCAGGAGGTCCCCCTTAAGTGCCAAATGGCCAATTGGAGCCATTGAGGATCCAGATGCAGAATGGCCCCTTGGCTGAGGGAGATTTGCTCCTGAGGTATGTGCCAGTGTTTGGACACTGACAGGCTGACAAGGTCAGCGAACCAGGACCTCCTTGGCCAATGCAGGGCAACTAGTAGTACTTTGGCGCCCTCCAACAAGATCTTCCTGATCACCTGAGGTATCAGGGAGAGAGGTGGAAAGGCGTATAATAGGCCGGGAAGCCAGCGGCATTGAAGAGCATCCGTCTCTTTCACGCCGGAACATTGGAATCTTGAGAAGAACCAGGGGATGTGAGTGTTTGCTGGACTGGCGAACAGGTGTACCATCGGAAGGCCAAACCTCTGAGTCAATTGGTGAAACAGAGATGGATGAAGCCGCCATTCCGGGTTGCTGATGGTTGTTCTGCTTAGCCAGTCCGCTGTCACATTCTCCTCTCCCGAGATGTGGTCTGCTCTCAATGATTCGAGGTGGTGCTCTGCCCATCGCCATTAGGGCTCTCGATTGAGTCCCACCTGGTGGTTGACATAGGCTTTGGTAGCAATGTTGTTCATCAGTATTAAGATGTGGGATCCTTCAGTGAAGTGATGGAAGTGGCGCATGTCTAGCCTGGCAGCTCTGAGCTCCAGCCAATTTTTGTTGTGGGCGAGCTCCGCCTGTGACCATCTGCCCTGCGCCACATGAGTCTGCATATGGGTGCCCCAGCCGTACAAGCGGGCGTCTGTTGTTATGACCAGGCGCTTTGGTTCCTTGAAAAGGGACCCCCTCTTCAGAGCTGCGGACTGCCACTACCAGAGCAACTGGATCACCACCCTCTTGGAGTTGCTGGCCTTCCGTCGTTGAAATGGGAGAAGGAACCACTGAAGATCCCATGCATGTAACCGTGCCTAGGGAACTACTGCGATGCACGAGATCAGTTTCCCCAGCAGCTGGGATAGATTGACCAGAGGTGCTGACTTGGACCTCCGGATCTGACTCACAAGGGATGTGATGCTGTCCATTCACTCCTGTGTGAGGAATACTTGGCAGGTCCTGCAGTCGGTCACTGTGCCCAGATGCTGGATTCTGGAGGTTGGCTTCAGGTGGCTCTTTTCCAGATTGACGGAGAAGCCATGTTGTTCGAGCATGTGGATGGTGATGCTGAGATCCCGACATGCCTGCTCCCTGGATGATGACATCAACAGGATGTCATCCAGATAACAAACAAGTCTCAGTGGACAAGATCGGAGATGTGCAGCGACAGTGGTCAGAAGCTTGGTAAACGTCCTGGGGTCCAATGATAGGCTGAAGGGAAGAGCCTTGTACTGATAATGCTGGTATGCAAATTGAAACCTCAGAAACTTGCGATGTGCTGGATGAATGGGAATGTGCAGGTACGCCTCCTTCAGGTCGACTGACATCAGGAAGTCGCCCTGCCTGATGCAACCCAATATGGTTTGAAGTGATTGCATCTCGAATTGCTTGTACACTAGATGAATGTTGAGTTTCTTGAGGCCCAGTATGGCTCTCACCCCTCCCAAGGACTTTGGGACCAGGAAAAGGATGGAGTAGAATCCCCTCCGCTCCTGGCCCACCGGAAACTGCTCGATGGCAGCTATGTCCAGTGGATGCCTGATCTCTGCCTGCATTAGATGATGTTTGTGAACTGACGTGGGGAATGGGCAATGGACAAATGTCCGTGGAGGGTCTGAAAGGAAATCTAGGGTGAGACCATGACGGACTGTGTTTAAGACCCAGGTGTCCGTCGTTGTTGCCTCCCACTGGTCAGCATACAGTTGTAACTGGCCCCCTCGGAAGGACCTGCGACTACCCTGTTGTCTATTTTTGTCCCTGAACATTGCCCTATCCTGGGTACGATCCTGCATCTGGGAATAGGAACGGTTAAATCCTCCAGAAGAGGCTGGAGGGTCTGCGTTCCGAAAGGGCTGCCTGCGGAAAAAGGAGTGACCTTTGCATTCAGACGTCTTGGTAACGGTTGGTAGAACCTTGCGTTTATCCTTGGATTCTATTAAGACCGAATCCAAGTCCTCTTCAAAGAGCTTTCCCCCTTTGAAGGAAGCGGAAGCGAGCTTCCACTTGGCCTTCATGTCAGCCTGCCAGTGTCTGAGCCACAATAGAGGGCATGATGTTACATTTGAGGCCAAGGCTCTTGAGGAAAATTTGGTGGCATTAAGGGAAGTGTCAGCTGAGTATTCAACTGCATCTGGGAATAGGAACGGTTAAATCTTCCAGAAGAGGCTGGAGGATTTTATTGACATCCTGGCGCAGTCTTGTGTCATTCTCTGGCAATTTGGATTGCAGCTTACGGAGCCAGACAAGGGATGCCCTACTGAAATAAGAGGATGAAGAGGAGGCCCTCATGGCCCATGCGGTGGCCTGATGAGTCTTATGGCAGGCCTTTTCTGCCCTCTTGAGAAAAGTACTTACTCAAGTTTTTTGTGTCACTGCACAGCATAGTGAACATAGGAAACAAAGAAAAGCAGAAAGGAAACGAAAAAGCCAAGTGAGCTAAAGATAAAGACTACAAAACTATCTTCTAAGAGTTTCATGTTCTTCTGACCTGTTAATATTATCAAGCTTGGTTTAATTTTATCACGTTTATGGTTCATGGGATTGAAGCCAGCCAACCACCTTGGATGTAGCTGCAAGGGGAAAATTGACCTAGACTGCTCAGAGGATTGTATAAAATGATGGAGAAAGAACCAGGAAAACTTCAAAACACATCACAGCTGACTTCCAAGAGCAAGGTGCAACAATATCAAGTCAAACCACCCATTACTGAAAGATGAATGAAAGTGCCTCCATGGTAGAAAATCCATGAAGTCTTCACTCTGAAAGACAGAGACAAAAAAGGCAGACTGGATTTGATAAATTGTACCTTGAAAGCCACAAGTTCTTTTGGAAGAATGTTCCAGAAGATGAAACAAAATTAGAGCTTTTTGTAAATCAGTAACTCTATATTCATTGAAGAAAAAATGATATTCTGAAAGAAAAAATAACCAGTCCTATTGTAAAACATGGAGGAGGTTCAGTACCAAGTGCCTTGAATCACAATTAAATGAGATTTTCAAGATCTTCTGGAGGGAAGATAATACCCAATATTAGAAAGGTCTATCTCGGTCACAAATCTTGTGTCCTCCAGCACTATAATGATCCAAAATAATGCATCTAAGAGAACCCCAAAATAGTTGAAAAACAAAACTTGAATTGTTTTGAAGTAACCTTCTGTAAGTCCGGTCTGAATCCAATCTAACTTCTATAGAAAGAGAGAAGGGACATATGAAACTTAAAGACAAATGGAGCAATTTGCTATAAAAGAATGGGACAAATTGCTGGTTGAGAAATATATGTCTTATTCAGAGCTACAGAAATTGCTTGATTGCAGATGCTATTTCTAAAAGGTATACTATGCAATATTTAGTTAGGTCCCACTAATTACGCCCATGTCATTTTTCTTTGTTTTATATGTTGCAAGAAAACATATAGTCATACATCAAAGGCAAAATGTCTGCTCTATGGACTAGAGCAGTGGTCCCCAACCTTTTTATCGCCGCGGACCAGTCAGCCTTTGATAATTTTACCGTGGCCCGCTGAGCGCGCGCAGGGGTGGGGAGGCGTTGTTTGCGACGACACATTGATTGTCGTGGGGGAAATAGGGGGTGGGAGTATTAGGTATCTTCACTACCATATATAAAAGGAGATACTATCTTAAATAACAAAGTGGGCCCCCACCTCCAAAATATACTAAAAGAAAAAAGATTCCATGTGCTCAACTAATTTTTTTTAAAATCATCACTATATTATGGACTACAGACATATATATATATATACATACATACACACATACACACACATACATACATACATACATACATGCATATATACATACCGTACGTATGTACGTACGTATATATATAATGTCCAAATAACAGGAAAAGCGCTTCAAGGACCAAAGTATATTCCTTTTTTGCAGCCTTAAGAGAACTCTCGTTTTTTGAGGCTCAGAACCAGGCATTCTCGTGGGCTGCAAAATGGAAACCCGACCCGGGAGCGCAGCCTCCAAGAGTCCATATCGCCAATAACTACGCGTGGGGGGAAAGGAAATGTGTTTTGTGAGGAAGAGAAAGAGCGCGCTTCACCGATGCCCGTTGGCGAAATTTTGGAAGAGAGGCAAGAGACTTCAGGCACTGAGCCCCTACCCCTGGCTGCGGCAACTGGAGCGGGCGGGAGGCAGGGAAGGGGTGGGCAAGACCGCCGCTTTTCCACCGTGCGCTGCCCCCCATCTCCCCTCAAAAGACCCCCCCCCGCCCTCGGCTGCCCGACGTTCTCTCTCTCTCTCTCTCTCTACCTTTCCCGCCGTTCCTTCTCACAAGCCAAGGCCGGGCGGGGAAGCCGCCAGGGCCTCCAAGGGCTCCGCTTCCAGCGCATGGTCCGCCCCCTCCTCGCCTCGCTTCCAGGCGAGCCGACTGAGGCGAGAAAGGAGAAAGAGGCGGAGGCATTCACTGAGGGGACGGCTGACTCGGGGAGGGGGCGGAGGTGCTGTAGTAGCGGGGGATTCTTCCTCCTCGCCTCACTTGCTCCTGTGCTTCCGCACAGCTCCCCCCTCCGGCGACGGTGCTGCATGAGTGAAGAGTCAGCCGTTGCATGGCCTCCGGCCGCTGCAGCGATCATGGCCCCCGGCCGCTGCGCGGCCCGGTGCCAGGTACTCCACGGCCCGGCACCGGTCCGCGGACCGGGGGTTGGGGACCACTGGACTAGAGAACAAAGATTGGTGAATGACTTTGTGTCAGTATCAACATTTTTCATGATTAACCAGATCCTCTGAAAAAACGTGGATACCAATACTTTTGACTGTGTCTGTAAATGTCAAATGAATATTTAGACTGTAGTAGTTTCTTTGGTGGGATGTTTTGAAGTGTTATCCACCATGTTTTTTTTTTCTTTTTATTCTTTACTTTGGGGGATGTGATTGTTTCTTTCATTTTTATTGTATTGAGGGCCATCCAAAATCATTTGGAGTTGGGCAACATTAAATGTAATGAAATAAATAAATGAAAACCATGAAGATAATGCCCTCCCTAACCTCTTCCACAAACCAATTAAGGTTAAAGAATGTAGGATTTGGTGGGAGCAGAAAGGATAGTCTGAGCATCATTACTTTTCTTCTGTAAATTTTTTCTATACCTTGTGAAAGCAATTTATGTTTTCCATGATTTAAGACTTAAATCTAATTTCTATTTTATACTAAGTACAAGTAGATGTTTGCTCTTGGAGACTAAGACATTCTCATCAGCCATTTTTCAACAATGCAATCCTACCAAAAAGACTCAAATTATCAGTAAAGGCTATATCTAGGTTTTAAAATTCAAAAATAATGCCATTTCTTATAGAGGCATAGTATGGAGTGGAACAATGGAATGTGAAATGTGTGAAGGTAATATTGAACTGTATTTGACACATAGCATGCAAAAGCAATTGGAGGTGGAAAATATAACTAACAGAAAGCATTCTAGATTTCAGCTTTCTGTGTATTACAGTCAACACCACCAGATTCAAATTAGAATTCAGGCATGCCGGGAAAATTTCTCTTACCTGAGTGTGAAAGTTTGAAATTGTGGTTGTTTCAATGTCTTTTTTGCCAAGGATTTCCATTTTCACTGGAGTGCTAGGGAAATTGAAAGCAAAGTAATCCAAGAAGTCTGGTAAGTATGCAGCTGCCCCATGAACTATCGCTAGAGCATAATAAGCTGCATTTTTCTCATTTTCACTGAATGTCAAAGCAAGAAACTCTTCTGCAAATCTCTCCATCTCCACTGGAGACAAAAATGAGAGTTCATCCATATAGGCATGAAGAACTAGAGCTCCTCCATTTGATTGATGCTCTTCATGAATAAAATTACTAAATTTAGTGCCTGTTTTTAAGAAGCTGTTGCGAACAGAATGCTCCTGGTGGGTAGTAAATGGAGACTGCACCCCCTGGGGTATCCTATATTCCTCCATGCCCACATTCAACTGACACAGCTGCTCGTCTTTTAGATACCTAAAAGATTCCTTGTTCTCTTCCAAATTATCACTCTCCCCTGGAGTCAACATATCTTTGCTGACACGAGTAAGACCAGCACACACTGTCTGTACTTCTTTGTTGTACATTTTCAGATGCCTCCCTCTCATGTCTTCTCTGTGTTTCTTTTTCTTCTTCTTCTTTATTTTCTTTACAATAAGACTGTCAGATCTTTCTGTCTTGCCATTTTCATCTCGGGTTTCTAAAAGTAGTAACAATAAGATATTTATGTTGCAAAAGAATTATATTTAATAAAAGTATGTATTTTTTCAATAATGCACCAGTACTTCACTAAAAGGTTAATATAATGTTACTTTTAAAAATTGGCTACTGTTATATAAGAAAATGCTTTTTACTTTTACATACTTGTACGTACATACATACATACATACATACATACATACATCATAAATATGTACTAGTCATTTCTATAACAACAAATATATCTAATCAGCAAAACCCAAAGTTAAAGTTTCTTTTTTTTCCATCTCAAGCATAAAATCCAGAAGTGGATTATCAGCAGAAATAAAGTTGAATGTGTTTTTTTTCTTGGATTAAATCAGTTAATTTAGCCATCTCTGCTATTTCCATTAGCTTTCTAGCCATGCATCCATTGTACAAATTAAAGTATCTTTTTTGTGCATATAAAGCATTCTTGTTGCTGTCAACATATCTAACAGCAAAGTTCCAGATTTTTTCCAAGTTCTTGCCAACCAACATTCCTTGACTGACAGGACCAGCAATACGCCAAACCATGATCAAACTGAATGGGTAGAAACCACTGGGACAAGATAATTCCTAAAATAACATAATCCCAAGCCATTAACGGCTTTAAAGTAATAACCAACATCTTGAATTGCACCTGGCAACACACTGGCAACTAACTTACTTCTAGTGGTAGAACTACTGATACTGATAAAATGTCTCTATCTCAATTCTGTCATTAGTATGTTTTCTCTGAAAAAAACACACAAAACAAAATTGTATAGCAACAGCAGTTTGAACAAAACCTCTTAAAGAAGGCCTTGTGTATGAAATCCAATAACTTTCCTGGTCAAGATTTTATTACTCCATAGACTTAAATGACACCTGTGTTGATACTGTCAACTGAATTTCAAATTAAGTGATATAATGCTCTCCGAAAAATAGTTTGATTACAGTTCCCCTATTCACTGATACTTAGTAGAATTAATAAGCAACTTCTATTTCGCATTATATAATCATATGTATACAACACAATATTAGTAAACCTTAATTGTTGTAGAGACAGAATGATGGAAAAACTCATACAAAAATCAGGCCATCTCACAAAAGTAATTTATTTAATGACTTTAAAATAAAATCTGACTCAATTAATTAAAAGCCTATCCTAGTCCTGCAATATTCCTCACAGAAGCCAACCAAATGCTTCTTAGTTACTCTGATGCTGAAGGTAGAAAGGTTATTCCTCTCCCACCACTGTTTCTCTACAGCAGATATTCATAAGTATGTCGCCCACAATCCAGAGGTAACACTAAGTTTTCAAATAACAGCCCTCAATGAATCCAGTCTCTAAGACCGCATCCCCTTGGTCTGTAGAAAAAGGCTGGGGGCTGCTGTTTTTCATACTTACGTCAGCATCTTCATTGAACCCATTTACCATCAGCCTAAAATATTTTTCCTAATTATAGAAAGTTCAGATATTAAAATTGGGAGGTATAGCCCATATAAATTGGTTTGCATTTACTCAAGTTGAAGCCCATTTCCCACTAAATTACCCAATTCAAAGGTATACTTCTGGAGCTCTTCACAATTGGTTTAGTATTATCACCCTCACAAGTTCAGTTGCTCTAACAACTTGACCAACTCACTACCTATCAGTAAGTTAAGGTCAGTTAGGAGCAAGATTAAAAAAATCACTTCCCAGCATATACTGCTAATATACTCCATTTCTTGATTCTCTTCTTTGGAAAACATATTTTTTATTTCATAGCTAGTTAGCAATCCAGAAAAGGTAGATTTTCTACTAAAGGTACTCAAGAGCTTTCAATGAATAATACTGTACACTTAAATCCTCAAACCTTGGGCAGGACCAATGGAATCACTGCCATTCATGTATTTAATAACATTCAAATTGTATGAACATGGTAAGGAAAAACTGCTTTTACAGAATCTTGCTTTTGTTGTTCTTGAATTATAAATCTCAGTATTTTGTAAAATTTGTCAGTTCCAGTTATTAACTGTGCACCTTTATCTTGGCAGAATTGGAATTTACTTTCCAAATGAATATTTTCTATTTTTGCCTTGATGACATTTGTGCATAGTGTTTGTTCTTGGATAGCAAAAGCATTTTGCTGTTTCCATTTTTAGCACATCATTCTTAATCCATTACCATATTCTGGTAATTTCCTTCAATATCCTTCAAAAAAATGCCCACAGGGTGCTTGTGTTTTCCACATATCTGATGTCATTTCAAGCTGTTTGTCTATAAAATTACGTTCTTACATTTAATTTTTACATATAGCTTTTTTCTGAGATTTGTTTAACAAAAGTTTATTTACTTCCTTCAAAACAATATAAAGGCCTTATTTTTCTTTTCTCCAAAGCTTATCTGTAACGTTCTCATCCAACCTCTTCTTTGGAAGACATCATCTATTAACATCACTGTGAGGATGTAGGGCAGTACTCATAATCATTAATCTTCTGATTTGCTGATCAGTTATCAACCATCTGACTCCAATTGAGTATTCCTGCAGTATACTGAGTTATCAGTATTGCCCATGAGCTGATGGCTCTGATTGTACTTCCACCATTTAGGCTAAATTTTAGAATTTTTAATAATTGTTTGCAATTTAGTGAGTCTATTTTTCCTTTTACTATATTTGGTTGCACAAAATACCTGATGTTTCCAATATCCACAAATTTAATCTTGTTCAGCTGCTGGCCTGTTGATTTTTTCCTTTATGATCTGAATACTTTGTTGTAAATTAATGATTTTTTTTCTTTACTTCAATTATAGCAAAGAACATCATTAGGTAATTATTCCTGTTCATCTTTTGATTGCATTGATAAGTAAAGAGAGAGAGACTTTTAGATGTTGTTTGAAAACTGACAGCCATGTTTTACCTTATTCAGCATCCTTGGCAATAGGCCCATCACTAAATTAAATAAAAGTGAAAACTGAGCACTTGAGGCTAATTTGGTCAAAGAAAATTTCAGTCAGATGGAGGCAGCAGAAGACAAGGAGCTAGATTCAGATTCTACTGTTTTCCCTAAAGCATGCTGAGTTGGGCATAGAGCAGAACAGAAGAATTCTGCAAGACTTCTTGTATGACAAGGGCATGGTTCATTTAAAAGCCTTTGCTGGCAAGCTGTTCTCCACTGGGAACTATCACTCTATTTGCCGGAGCTCTATGCTTTGCCTGTTGAATCTGTTCCTTAAGAAAACCCTGTTCCTTGGAACCTGACCCAATTTTGGACCCTTACACTTCTAGAGTATGACCCGACTATGCTTCTGTCTGCAGTCTGGACTCTAGCCATTTGGAAGTCTCTGTAGACAAGCTGGTAGGCATTTGGGGCTTTGCTGCTTTGTGTGTACATTTACACATATGTCCTCTTGGCCACTGCCTATATTTACTAAATCCTAGGTAAAGCTCCTTGCAACTACTTGGGGCGTACATGTCTTATCAGGACAATTCACAATAATGAATCACCTTGAAAGATCCTCCTTTTTGACTCCACATAATTGATCATTATTTACAATTAACTTTGTAACTGAGCTTTCAATTTTTCCATGCTTTTATTGTATCTACAAAATCTTAAATTTTAATTGATACAAAATAATGTGCATATTTTTCATAATATAGCCATTTGAAAGAAGTCAAATGCCTTCTTGTAATCATTCCAAGCAATACATAAATTCATTTTTTTAGGATTGTTTTATTAATAAAGAACATTTTTGAGTCATTGTGAATTTTTCAGTTTCCTTTTTGTTCAATTGCATAGTCAGAAATTTCCTTTAGATAAACATAGTGACTTCACTATTATTCCAGTAAGTGTTTTGAATGTGGTAGGCAAACAAGTTATCAATCTTTAGTTTTCAGGTATGAATTCTTTTTGTGTTAAAAAGTTTCTTTCAGATTCATCCAGGCTTCATTTGTTCCACTCTTTAGTGAAACATGAAACTGATCAGGTAACTGTAGATTTGCTAACCGAGCAGCTACTTGGCTAGACATTGATGTTAAAATCTATCCAACACATCAGTCCCAGATATATTTGTTGTTTTCTCTGACTGCTTCTAACTATTAATCCCAATACAGTTAAAATGTTCATAGCTTTTTTTCCTTTTTATTGCATTTTTGTAATTTAACTATATTGTGTGCTCTTTGGTTTTATAATTAACTTCTAGCAAAATGCATTTTTAATTGTCAAGTTTCAGGGTTTTATTTTTCTTTGATGGTACTTTGAGTTAATATCCATATAAAATTTATGATTTGTTCTAAATTGTAAATTTTGTTTACATAGGTTTATGCAGTTTGATTTTTTCCTGACAATGCCACAATTTTCAGTTTCAGTTTTGCTTGAACGTCAGCTGTGCTTTTGGTTCTGATGTAACGTTGCATTTTTAGATTCAGTTGCAGCTTTTCAGTTTTTATTAGGTTTTTAAACCACCCTCATTACTTTTAAAAAAGCTTAAGTTTTAAGTTTTTTTTCAAACTGTTCAGATTCAAAATTTTGAATATATTAAAAGAAGTTTTTAACATTTTCCCTAAAGCTATTTTTGCTGTTCTTATTAAATGCTTTTATTAAAACTGTTTCTGACACAGTTTGTGCTCTTTAGTTATCTTCACTAGGCTTCAGTTTTCATTTCCTAAAGAAAGCTTTCTTCACTTTTACAGCTGTCTAGGCCCTGTTAAAATGCATTAAGAGCATTAAATATGCTGTCCTCTGCCGTGTCTTGGTTGACTCTTTCTTACCTTATGGAATACATGCAATATAAGTTTTGATTATTGTTACTTAAAAAAAAGACCCTGCACATCAGATGAGCATATTATTTACATCAAATGGTGGCACAGTGGTTTGACTGCAGTATTGCAGGCAAACTGTGCCCATAGCCAGGAGTTTGATCCTTCCAAGGTCAGTAAAATGAGGGCCCAGATTGTTGGAGGCAGTATGCTGACATTTATTAACCACCCACAGAGTGCTGTAAAGCACTACAGAGTGCTTTAATTAGTATATAAGTCTAAGTGCTATTGCTAGTTATAGGCAACACCTGCCACCTTTAGTATTATCTGAAGGATACATTCTTTCAATGTTTGCTATTATAAAGCATGTATACAGGATACATATATAAAATTCATATCCAGACATCATACTCCATTGATTCACACTATCCCATTTCTAGTAAACTCTCTTGTTATTAATTAAAAGCTACAAGCAGGAATTTATAACCAGTTGATGAAAGATTGGTGAAAACAATCACCACCATCAAGATACTACTTGTCACATAAACAAAAGTGATATTTCAGTTTCCCCCTCTTAAAATTTAAGATTTTTCAGAACTAAGAGAATTTGAAGACCTCAACTAGAGGAAGAAAACAGTTATTAAGGCTTACAACAGTACTGAGGTTCTTTCCACGTTACCAGCAGCATCAGAATTAATACTGAAATCTCCAGAAGCAGAAAGTTCAGGAATAACAGACAGAAAAAATATCTGTTCAGGAAAACTATCTCTAGGAAAATGGGCTAACATGTTTAGCTAGGGATATTGTGTTAATGTTTGTTTTTTTCTGCTGTGCTACAATTTTGTTTTTATATACAAGGTAGAACACTTTGTGTTCATAAAGTTATATTATTTCTGTATTATTTTGCTCCAATGTCTTTTTCCCCCACACTTGTAGCAGAATGATACCAGCTTGTGGTCTGCCCCATCTCTTTTGCACTAAATTTAAGAGCAAGACATGAAGTAAGGCACATTCTTGATAGCAGCAGCAGGAACTACCAAACCAAAGCAGGAGGTAGAATCAGGTGCAAGACCTAGAGAGCTTTTGGGAGAGAAGGTTTGATACTTCCAATCTACTGCTATATGGGCTAGGCCATTCTGCCACATCATTGTATCTATATTTTTATTTGCAACCAAGTGCTACTACCGTGGCACAGATATGTATGTATCACAAACTTTTTCAAATTTCTAGCTAATTTAAACGGACCTGCCTACACTACTATTTCATTGGCATATATGTGAAACAGAGACCACTTCCAAGAATATCTTGACAGTTCTCCACTAAAATCTCTTACCTAGTAATCTCAATTTTACTTTCACGGCTGGCTGCTTATTTTTTTCTTATATTATTGGTATCAACCTATACCACACCACCGCCTCTTCCTCAGTCTTTCCAGAACCTATCTAAACAACATGCAACTTCCACCTCTCCAGATCAGGCAGGATCTTCATACCAATCACAAACACACATGACATGTTAGAGGGCCGAATATCCTTTTTTTCCCAATGTAAGTGGAACTCCTTTAGAAAAGTTCACTGAGAAACAAAAAGTAGGGTTAATATTTTTTTCTTCAGTGCAATTTTTGTGAACATTATTTTGAGCACATGCCTCAGCATTTTGTACACTATGGGCTCTTTGCGGCTTAGTAGTTTTTCTTTTAAGACATTACCTGGAGTAAGCATGGACTATTTTTCTCCTATTAGGAAATCAACATTAGCATTGTCTATGACTGAAGTTCATATTTAGGAACATTTGATTATACCTATTTCATTCAAGCATTTAAAAAGCCAAGAATTTACACAAGTTTATACTTGGTTTAAAATGCTGTTGTGTTATGTTATGTCTGTGTGAGACAAAACAAACAACTTCAGTGATTTCCTGGTTTGAGTGGTCTTCTATTTATAATGCAAACAAAGGAGCTAGATAATCATGAAAATTTTATTTCTATATATGATCTATTTAATTAGTAATTAAACTGCTATTTTTAGCAATTGCTGAACTTTTTATATACACAGTTCATATAATATGAGTTATAATCATACAGAGTTTGTGATTTTATGATAGGCTAGCACAGAATGGATGTTAAAGAACTTACCAGGATGGTAACTTGGTAAAACTTCACTACTTACTACTTATGTTCAACTGCTACAATATTACATCAGAAGTTTTTTTAAACCATTTCAAATTTAATAGGCTTAAGCTAATGGTTTTTCACAATTAAAGAATACTTTAGCTCATCCATTTTTGTATCTCTGATTTTGATTTCATTATATGATTTTGTTTGTATGCCAAAATTATATAGGCACGTTCAAATTTTGAAATCATATCTACAAAATCTCTGTATGTTGATTGCTATAAACAGGAATAATCCCTAATTTATGTTAAACTGTAAGTGAACAATTCCAAATAAGTAACATCTACAAATTAAATCCTTCCCTGAAACAATACCAACTTATGAAAAGAACAAAACATTATTAGCAGTAAATGAAAGAGCATGTGGAAAAGCGCAAGTGCTCAGGAAATATTTTTTTATTCTATATAAATATTTGTTATATTTAAATTCATATTAGGTAGTAATGAAGGTAAGAACCAGATGGTAAGATATCCTATCATATGATATGATAAGCTGATTGCCTATAAGAATGGGATAAACTATTTTAAATAGTTTGTAGCAAAAATAGTAACTTTATAGAACTGAGCAATGTTTGTCACAAAAACAGTTATCTCATTCTGACTCCCTAGTAGTAAAATTTAGATTTCTCTTGTCTAACTTTTTAAAGACAACCGTTTTAAGAGTTAGAAAGCATGTGTGCTTTTAAGCATTGAAGTTTAAAAAAAAACCAGAAACCTGAAGATAGCAATGTTTATTCTCCCAAGTGATTTGTGGCATAGCACATCCACATAACAATTTTTTAATCATTTAAAGTCACAATAGTAACTTTGTTACATTTGTATAGTATTTGAGCTGATAAATAAAGGGAGACTAGTATAGATCTATTTCAAGCTATTTAGCTCTCATCAGCTAGCCATACCCTTACTGGTAGTACTATACAAATACATTTGTATTTTACTATACAAATGTAACAAAGGCAACAGTAAAATATTGGGCTTTCTGTCTGGATGGTCTCTTGTGACGAGCCGATGGACAGAGAATGTATATGTGTGTGTGTGTGTGTGTGTGTGTGTGTGTGTGTGTGTGTGTGGTGTGTGTGGTGTGTGTGTTGTATTTGATATATATATATACATACATACATACATACATACATACATACATACATACATACATACATATATATATATATATATATATATATATATATATATATGTTTTTTTTAAATTTGTGCTGATAAATAAATAAAGGGAGACTAGTATAGATCTATTTCAAGCTATTTAGCTCTCATCAGCTAGCCATACCCTTACTGGGATTTGAACCTATATCCATGCTGCAGTATTTACCTAGTCATTGATATTCTTTCCCCCTAAAAGT
This sequence comes from Thamnophis sirtalis, assembly GCF_051295495.1. Classification (NCBI taxonomy): domain Eukaryota; kingdom Metazoa; phylum Chordata; class Lepidosauria; order Squamata; family Natricidae; genus Thamnophis; species Thamnophis sirtalis. Next base: position 59,632,999 of record NW_028261387.1, read on the forward strand.
TTATTTTCCCATTGTAACATATACAATAACTGAATTTGTTTCATTTACAAACACGTTTGGACCAATTCTGGCATACTATACAATCTCCTACTTCAAGGAAGAGATAATAATCTCCCTATTAACCAAAATCAAAACAACTCTTAAGTAGAAACAAGTAAGGCACTACATAAGTGAACTTTAGATCACCTTTCATTCCTTGACAAAACTGGCAACTGAATACATTATGTACAGTATGCCTAGAGAAGATATATTTATATTTATATTTATATTTATATTTATATTTATATTTATATTTATATTTATATTTATATATATATATATATATATATATATATATATATATATATATATATATATATATATATATATATATATATATATATATATATATATATATATATATATATATATATATATATATATATATATATAAAATGTGTGGCATGGCTCTCTCCATGTCTATATATAGACACATGCATTTCTTTTTCTGAAAAAAGCAGCAGGAAAGTCATGCATAAAAAAAGAACCTGTCGCGGATCCTGAGTTTACAGCAACTTCCCTTTAAGGAAAGTGACAAACTTGAGGAAAGCTCTCCCACAAGCGCCTCAGGGCTTCCACTAGCCAAGTCTTTTTTTTCCTAGGGAGGAACTCTGGCCTTTTTCGACCAGTACCAAATTTTCGGGGGTCTTTCGTTCCTAGGTTCATGTTATTCACGACGAATTCCTCACTGTCAAGTTAGGTCAAAGAAGCCCGACAAAGGCCTTTTGAAATTTGAGCTTGGCGGGCGTGCCGAAGTCAGGAGCGGCTCGCTGACAGGAGACGTTTGGGGAGCGGGACGAGGATCGCGCGCTCGTCGTCCAAAGGAACCAGTAACATCCTGGCCGGGGGGGGGGGGAGACAAACCAAGCCCATCCGCCCATCGCAAGTCCGAACCGTCCCGGCGCTTGGCTCCGACTCACCTCGCTTGCTGGGCCGCCCAAGAGAGCCGTCACCGGAGCTTCCCCGCCTACCCTTGTGGGGCTTCTTCTCCCCAGAGGAACGGCCAGGCTCCGAGTCCCCGCTGTCCGGACGGTGCCGGTGCCGGTGGTGATGCCGTCGCTCGCAGTGCAGGGCCTGCGGGGGCAGGCTAAGCGGAGAGAAAGTGAAAAGCCCGGCGGGGGCGGAAGGCAGGACAGGAGTCGCTGGGAGGCCGGGAACAGAGGCCGGCGGCGGCAGCGGCTCTGCCTGAGAGGGCCTCACCGTAAGCGGTGGCTGGCTCAACTTCGCCCTCTTGCAGCTCCCAGCATCCCCGAGAGGACCTTTCCGCTTCCTCCCTCCTCCCCTCGGTCGACCAGGCCGGTCGCCGAGTGGCAGCGAAGGCGTCTCTTCCGCGCCCCGGGACACGGTGCGTACCGCAGCGACCTGCGCAGCCATTTCGCTCTCTCCCTCACACACATTTAAATGGCCCGAGCGCCTGTAAACTCTGCGCAGGCGTCGCTTGACACTCTCTGGGAATTGTGGTCCGACCTTGCACGTCGGGATCTGTAGTTTTCGTTGACTGGACGTGCGCTTGTTTATGCAAAGGTTGCTGGGAAATGAAGTCTTCGCTCCGGTTTTCAGTAGTTTTCAATGAAGAGGAGCGTGCAGGGAGTCACGCAGCACGGCCACATCACGTAGACTTTGGGCTTTCCGGTGGGGGAGTGGAGGTAACTTTCAACCATGCGTGAGTGGGTGGGGGAATCCCGATGTTTCCTGGAGCATGCGTATTAGTTCAGCTTTGGATCATTTCTATGCTGAGGTTAGATAGTGGGAATTGTATTGTTATGAAAGTTGGGATTTCTAAGCACATGCAGAGTGCGTATGATCGCCTTTAATATATGTAATTCAGATCATGGTTTCCGTTTCATTGGGGACTGATTGAGTAGTCAGTACTTTATATGAGCTTAAAACCAGCCACAGGAACATGTATTGTGTAAATGTATAGAGTGCTGAAAATGCTAAAGTCCCGAAATGTGCATGCGCGTTATTAAAGAAAATAAACAGCACTTTGGAATGATTCGATAGTCGAACGATTGTAACCTTATTTTACCGAGGCTAGTAGCTCAGGCTGCTTTATGTTGCTTACTTCAGGTAGGGTAAAGCTTCCCCCTCATACATATGTGCTATTCGTTCCCGGCTCTAGGAGGCGGTGCTCATCTCCATTTCAAAGCCAGCTCCGTAGTCATGTGGCCGGCACGACTAAACACTGCCGCACGGAAGGTGTTACTTTCCCACAAAAGGTGGTTCCTATGTTTCTACTTGCCTTTTACATGCTTTCCAACTGCTAGGTTGGCAGAAGCTGGGACTTCAAGTAACGGGAGCTCACCGGCGCTAGGGATTCGAACTACCGACCTTCTGAAGGACAAGGTCAGAGTCTTAGCCACTAAGCCACCATGTCCCTTGCTTACTTTATGCTTAGCTCATTGAGTCATTGGATGAGAACTAATAGATTTCCGTGAAATTAGAAATATAATTAGAAGAGGCAGACCAAACCCCAAAGGTTAAGTTTTTGACTGGTTTACAGTTCTTCTCTGTAATTATTAATAATTTCCCTCAATTTCCTGGTTGGGTAGGATGGTCTTTGCTACAGGGTTAAGGGTCTCCCCATATTCAGTGAGGTATGTATGTATAGTAGCACATGTTTTGAAAAATGCATTTCATTCAGCTGCTTTTAAAGTGTATTTTAAGGTTTATTGTGCACATTCTGCAATTTGTCCTCTTAATGTTATGATTTTAACTAAAGTCTGGTGCTTGCTTTTCGCTTAATTCCCACAGCACTGTCTCATTTCTCATCTTCTCATCTTTCCTACTATCTTCTACATGATTTATCTTCTTCCTTATGATTTATCAGTTGTTGTTTGTAACTTGTGATTGGTGATTGTAACTATAATTTATCATCTATGACCTTGCTTTTTAGATGTACACTGTGAGCTTATGCACCAGAGACAAATTCCATGTGTGGCCAATGACACTTGGCCAATAAAGAATTCCATTCCATTCTATTCTATTCTTATTTTGTATCCTAATTTAAGCAGGCCCCTGGTGGAAATTTATTCTGCTTTCTTAAAACTTTCCAAAACAAAGTTACTTTTTCAACCAGCTCCAGAGCATTTGAGCTGCATTCAAAATGCATTCTCAAAAGGTTACACGTATTTCATAAAGGGCAAAACTAAGACTGATACATGCAATCCGAGAACAATAGTGATGCAAATACATGTGGGATAACAATGTAGCAGGAAAAGTGTGCTAGTCTTCGGTGACAAAAAATAGAGTAATGTGGCTTGATTGTAATTTAAACTGAGATGGGAGGGGAAGAGATCTGTAACCTGCACTGCACAACCAACCTGCGCCCCCTGCCTCATCTTATATAGCCATTCAATGCTTCTGATGAATAGAACAGCAGCTCATAAAAGCTTATGCCTTTTAATAAAAATGTGTTAATTGGAAAAGGTGCTACCAGATGTCTGAAACAGTTTCTTGTAAGATTAAAAGACAATGCCTAAAAATTACAGAAATTAATGGGAATGTATGGACTGGGTGATATTTGAGAAATGATGAATCCATCAACAGAAAGATTTACATATTATTTGGGTAAGGACTCTTATTATCCAATGATAGATTATCTTGGGGGTTTTAAAACTTTTTAAATTGACTGTAGTGAGTAAAAATTGCACCAATAGGAATTTCAGACCATGCTCCAGTTAAATCTGAATTTAATTTGGATGAAAGCATCCCAGTCCTATTCAATTAATGGAGAGTCTGTGGCCTTTAAGAGGTTGTTACACTAATAAGATACTACATAACAAAGAAGAAATCAAATTGCAAATAGGTCAGTTTGTCTTGGTGAACATACAGTAGCTCCAGCTCAGCGCTTTTTTAATGTGAAGGGTATAAGAAGAATTCCATCTCACTGCATAAAATACTTTATTTGAGAAATTAAATATTAATTACCTAAAATACATTTGTTATTATTGGGAAAAAAATTAGGCAATCTCCCTGTAGATCTAAAAGAATCTTTAGATATAGACATGGGGGGGGGGGAATGGTAGATAGAAAATGACAGTGTTTTTGGTATTGTTCCTGATGTTGTTTCTTTATTAATAGCCTTTTCAGATGTATGACTGTTCTTCTTATTACTGATAGCATTTCTGTGAATTGCTAAATTGTACATAAGATAAGTACTATAACTCTTATAGGGTAGTTGTTCAGTAAGGTGTCTAATTTTAATGAAAAGAGTAAGTTCCTACTTCTATTTAGGCAACAAAAACGAAATGCACAGGTATAGTATAGGTGGTACCTTGCTCAGTAGTGGTAACTGTGAAAGGGGTCTTGGAGTCCTAGTGGACAACAATTTAAATATCAGCCAGCAGTGTGCAGCAGCTGCTAAAAATTAAACATAGTTCTAAGCTACATAAACACAGGGATAGAATAAAGATCACATGAAGTGTTAATACCACTTTATAAAGCCTTGGTAAGGCCACACTTGGAATACTGCAATCAGTTCTGATCACCACGATGTAGAAAAGATGTGGAGACTCTGGAAAGAGTGCAGAGAAGAGCAACAAAGATGGTGAGAGGACTGGAGACTAAAACATATGAAGAACTTTTGCAGGAACTAGGTATGTTTAGTTTAAGAGAAAGAAGGACTAGGGGAGACATGATAGCAGTGTTCCAATATCTCAGGGGTTGCCACAAAGAAGAGGGAGTCAAAGGCACCTGATGGTAGAATAAGAAGCAATGGATGGAAACTAATCAAGGAGAAAAGCAATTTAGAACTGAGGAGAAATTTCCTGACAGAACAATTAATCACTGAACAGCTTGCCTCCAGAAGTTGTGAAAGCCCCAACACTGGAAGTCTTTAAGATGTTGGATAGCCATCTGTCTGAAATGGTATAGGATTTCTGCCTAGGCAGGGGGTTGGACTAGAAGACCTCCAAGGTCCCTTCCAACTCTGCTATTGTATTACTGTAATACATAACTATACATTTATGTAAATAACCATGCAATCTAATTCAAAATATTTGAGTTTTTGCTCCAAGCACAAGTGACCTCGCTGAAATTACCCTACATTGAACACATTGTGCAAATTGTCCATCTGGCTGGACAAAAGTCTCATGTTGGGAAAAGTGGAAGAAAAAAGAAGAGGATGACCAGCAATCATTTGATCAAGCTGAATTAACTAGACCTACTCTAAACTCTGATGGCAACTAATTTGCTCCAAGATAATATATGGGAGCTTTCTGCAATATAATTCATACACACTATCTTGCAGGTACACAATTTTTTTCAGTATGAATCTCTCTAAAAAGCATACAAATGTTGTGTGATAACAGGATTCCTTTCACTTAAATCCCATGTTTTAAAAACAATGGAGACACTATATAGCCCAAACCCACTACTTTAATCAAACGTTTCACATGGATAATCTAGTCTCTCTAGAGTCTAGATTCTCTGACTCATTTGTGTTTGTAATCCAAATAAATCCTTGCCATATAGTGCTGATTTACAGTTTTGTTTTCAAATGAAAATTAATCAGAGATCAGTTTGAAATAATAATACATTAATGTAGTTTTTGGCATTTTTGTATGCCATTAATAGCTAACTATTGGAGGGAAGATGGTGCTAATTGTAGTGCTTTACATCTTTGAGATAAATGTGAAATGAGTTTGGTTGTTAAACTTTGTGGAAATGTAATCCATGGAAGCCTTTGCTGGTACTCAAATAAAATAAAATAAATAAATTGACTGTAGATCTTTATTACATGTCTCTTAAATTTCACTAAATGTCTTTCAATTTGCTTAGTTTTCTGATTATTTTTAATAAAATAATATAATCTATATAAATAAAAATGTAATGTTTGTTTGTTCAAAATCGCTAATCTCCGAAAGGTTTTCACCCATTGCTTTGAAATTTTGACATAATGTTGCAGTCAAATATGTGAATGTTTTTATATATGTATATTATATAGATGTCACACCTGTGACAGGTAAATACATGATTTTTGTAAAAACATGCTTTTTTGAAAACCAGTGCCATCTGGTAGATGTAAAAGCAACACACGCTATACTAAATATTTCATGATTCCATTTCAATGTTTCCAGCGCCATCTGGTGGACGTAAAAGCAACACACACTATACTAAATATTTCATGATTCCATTTCAATGTTTCCGATTGATTGTTATGTTGAATTTTCATAGATTTTGATTTTTTTTTAAATTTTGATTTAATTATTGTGACATTGTGTTGGAATTGAGCTGTGTCATTTACCGTAGCATTCATTTAGTGAGTATAGTATGTTTGGAACAGTTCAGCCTCTCTCCAGCTTCGTCCCGACAGTCCCTTTATATGTGTGGCTGGGCTGCGGCCGCACCCTTTCCTCTTTCTGCCCCTCCTCTGAAGAGCTTCGGCAATTTCTGCCCAGGGGAGCCGAAGCCCTTCGGCCTGCCCCTCTCCTCTCTCCCCTCCCCTCCTGCCAGGCCTTTGCTATCTGCGGTGGGGCACCACCTGTGCCATCCCTCAGCAGCCTCCCCCCACCCTTAAGCCAGCCTACCCCCAGCCAACCCAGCGGAGCTCCAGAGGAGGCGGAGCATCTCCTCAGCCCGGCCGGCTGCACGCGCTCTCCACCCCCCTTCACAACGAGCCAGCTACGGCCTCACCAAGGCGGCTCCAATGGGGTGGCGGCGGTGTCAGCCTGAGGTGCAGTGGTGCTGGGGCGGCCTCTGGGTGCCCCGTGAGACGGCACACAAAGGACTTCTCCTCCTCCGAGATCCTGGATGTCTCACTCTCCCAGGCCACTGACTTGGGGGAGCCCGAGCGCAACTCCTCCGAGGAGATGCTCAACAACTTCCACGAGGCCAATAGCCCCGGCGCTGTCTCCCCCAACCAGCCTCACCTGGCCCAGCAGTCCCGAGTCCTGACCAATGGCAGCACCCACCTGCCACCCCACTATGCCCAGACTGGGCCACAGCAACGCGTGGCCGGGTACAGCTAGTAATATATAAAATTTAATAATGTAATAATTATTTATAAAGGTTACTTGTGTTGGGTTTATTTTATTCTCACTTTACCCCACTTTATACAGTATTGTTCTCATCTTTCTCCAACTTGGTACTTTCTTCATGGATTGAATTTCAGCTCCCATAAATCCCAGCCAGCATCCCACAGCTTGTCTCAGACAACTGGCTCTTTTGTGACACAAATATCTTCTTCCATATGCTTTATGTAAAATATGTAAAGTAATGCATTTTTTGAGCTTATATACGTAGCTTGCTTCAATCACTGACCATGGAAAATAATGATTCTGTACCAGGCCTAGAACTTTTCGGTCTCAAAATAGTCAAAATCACAACAGTCAGAAATGAAAAGACAATAAGAGATGTTAAACCAACTATTTCTAACCCTATCTTCTTATTTTGAAAGGGCTGGTATAAATGATTCAGATGCTAAATTTTTAACCTCCAGGATAAAGAGTGCTGTTTTGAGAAGTGATTTAATATTCAAATTGTAATTGCTCTCTAAAATAAAAATGAAACTCACAATCAAAACAAGTATTTTTTTATCTTACACACTACAAAATATGCTTGAAAATAAATGAGTGAATAGAGGATGGCCCAAACTTCACTCTTTGCTATTGAAGAAATGCTCTAGCACTTCAGAATGTGAAGCTCCTATTTTCACTTATTCACAATAAATCACTTGATACCAGTTTTGAAAGTATGCTGAAGCTGTCCACCAGCTGCAGTTTCCTTCTTGATAAATTACAGTTATTATAGTCAGATGCCTTACCAATCTCTTATCTGTTTCAAAAGCAAGGGGACCTGAAGTCATATCTCCATGACAGACATAGACCCAGAATATATAAATGACAAATGACATGCCTTTCTACTAAAAACCGAGTACCATTCTTGAACAGGAACACAATTTATATTTTTATAGTGACAGACTTAAGATAACACCATGAGACACTAATGCGGTTACTTAAACCTTGGCATTTATTTTTTGTTCATCTCAAAATGTTGTTTGTTCAACAATTTCACCTTAGGTTGGTTGTCTGATGGAAATAAATATTGGAAATAGCCTAAAAGTTCTATGATCTCATTTCCTCAGCATGGCATGCAATCCAAATCAAATGATGGACAGGTAAGATTATATTGTATATTAATTTTACTAAGAACATGCAGCATACAAGACTAAATACTGTAATAAAAGTCTTTTTGTTCAAAATGATGCTGTTTATTGGAAACAAACAGGAGAAACATCAGCAAGGCAAGTCTATGGGACTTGAGATTACAGAAGATAAGAAATTCTTCTAAATATTCCAATTTGGTGGTGGATTTCTTGGTCCTTTGGGTTTGGAAAATCGGTTTGCAAAGCCTGTGACAAAAAATGAAGCACTATTATCATATTTTATATAAATAAATCTTCAGTGAATCTGAAGCAAAAAATTACTGGGTATGCATATCACTGACAGAAACTATGTGAGAGACAGTGCAACTATTCCAAACAACCACAGTAATAAATGTATAGTTCATCATTAAGCAATCAAGTATTTTTTAAAAATGGAAGCTAAGCAATAAATGCATAACATGTTTCTCTAGTACAGAAAAATAAATTTAAAATGCTGAAATGTAGCAATAATATTTGCATATGGTGGTATGGGTTGGTGCTAACAATTTATTAAATTGTTTTATATCTATATCCCCTATCATCATTATCTAGTATAGTTGCTGAGAGTTGAGTGATTTAGTCTTTCATTTAGGAGCGGAAGGAATTACTACCTATTTTTCTCCACAACAACCATGCTGTGAGGTAGATGGTGATTGGCTCAAAGTCACCCTCTGCCTATCTATGGCTAAGGATGAATAGAAATTGGATCTTGGGCAAATATGGCAGAATTTTGAACTATTTTCTCAAAATGATTTTTTCCTTCCTCATGTCAACATGTCAGTGCCATTTCCCCTAGTTCTCAACATGTATTTTCTCATTTCAATTTAATTCTAAGTGTTTTCAGTTACTTTATAGCATTTGAGAAAACTATTAGAAAATATAAGCCAATATCTTACCATATTTAATAAATCTAAAAAGGATTCTGACCATCCTTTGCAATGTTTACATTAATGCATATGATCCTATATATGGTAGGATGAGAAATCTTGGTGATAGCATTACAAACTATCAACTGGAAAGTTGTAGTGATAATTTAGAGAATGCAAGAAAACTTTAGGATAGGTAGTATTATAATTTTGGACTTCAGTATTATTCTATGGATTACCTTCATAGTAAATTGAACATTGGAGCATATTTATTTTTTAAAATGCATACCAAAATTCAGAATAGAGCTGTGATGATTTGACGGATTATGCTCCGGAGCTCTTACTATCGAAGATGGATTCCAAATACCTAAAAATTCAAAAATGTCTTTAGTAAGTCATAATTAGTCTGATAAAGACAGATTTCATGCACTGTAATGTGATTCCTGATATAAGGGAAGTCTTGCTTAAATTGGAATAGGAAAGATAAAAGAATAACCATTAATCTTACTACTCATTATGAATGCAATATTGTAAGACCAAATTCTAATATTGGTACTGGTGCTCTTTTGATGTTCTGTCCATTAAGAATTGTTTATTTCATAATGACATGCCTGTATAAAAGTTTACATGACAGAAGAAAGTGGACCTAGTCACATGGCTTTTCTTACATGGTAGAACATTTCAGCTGCCACTGATTAGAACAGTATTTGAGGATTTTGTTATTATTGGCAAGTATGGATCAGTTTTACATCCTTTTAAAGTATCTACTTATGTGGCCATATCCAGCCCCAAATTTATTAACAACTAAAGATAGTAAAACAACTATAAAATCCAGGAAGTCTTTGTTACTTAAACACCGTTAAAACCAATTTGTTTTTTACTTCTTCCTTTCTGGAGGATCTAATGGTTGACAGGATGGCATTTGTTGGTTTTCAAGTATATCTTGTTAACTTTTAACTGCTGTTTGATGTTTTATCTGAAACAATTGCCTACTGATCCCAGAAGCTTCTGACAGACTTTTTTCTCTTTAGCAATCTAGTGATTTTGGTATTATTCCTCTTTCATTTCATTAATTCTCTTGGTCCTGGATCAAGCTTTCCAAGATGGTCATCTTTCTCTTTGTCAGACTTCAATGAACTGTTTTAATGTTTGCCTAAGTCTCATTGCAGCAGCAAACAATCAGCAATGTCTCCAAGAAGAGAAACAGTATTAATCCATAGCAGCAAGAACATAAAGACCACCTTAGAAATTAATTGTGGGTTACTCGAAGGAAATGTAGGCAGAAGCCTTCATCATGAAATGCATAGAGCAAAGCTTCGGAATCAGCTCTCTTAAATGCAGGAATTCATGCCAAAGATACTTTCTCAAATAGGTCTAAGGAACCTGTCAGAATATGTATGTGTTTACCATAATGGCTCTAATTCGTACTGTAAATGTTAAGTTTTTAAAGGCTGGATGGGAAATTTACACTGTGTTTTTAAGTTAAATTTCAGTATAGTTTCTGGCTATTTTCTATATATTTAAAATATAATGGGAAAACAAAGCATTACATGTTAATAGTTCACATTTGAAGTCTTTCATCCAATGCATTAATTAATCATTGTTTCTGGGTTTTTTTGACTCATTGAATGACAATGGGATTTGATAGTTAGCTTTTATTAATCCAGTAAACTATTTGCTATCCTCTAGACTTGTAAGGATATCATATAAAGATATTGCTAATTGTTTCCTTCTTCTAGATACTTACTGTTTTTCACATTTCGTAAAATTTTCAGACTCTGTAAAGAGAGAGATAAAATCCTCTATTGGCATTAAGAAACTAAAGATCATTAACACATGTGAGTAGAGTTTTAACAGTGTAAATATGGAAAGAGAAGTAAATATGAAATACAGTATACTTTTCTCTCTTTCTTAGAGGATCACACCCAGTGCTATGAATGATCAATATTCCAAATTTCTTGAGAGTAGAATACGATTACTGTAATATGTTCTACACAAGGTTGTTCCATTAAAAGAAAGATTGGCAAGAAACAGAGAATGTTGGTTTATTTATTTTGGACACTCATGCATGCATAAAAAACATATAAAAGAAGATGAAGCAATTGCTAAATATTTATTATTAAGTATTAATGATATAAAATTAAACACAATACCTCTCACCTTTGGTGAAGGAATGTTGCCTTTAAGACAGGACATGCAAGGACATTAATGGGGACTATCAATCACCACAAGTGATGTTGCAGTTGTTAACCTACACAGTAAATGCTTTCAGAACTTACTTTGTAATCACATCCAATCCAATAAACACATTCACACACAAAAAAAAATCCTAGTTAGACCAAAAAGATTATGCTTTTCCAGTAAGAAAAACCACTTGCTTAAATCCTGGATAAATGAGTATTTCTTTAACCAAAAGAAATGTTGCAATGTGTAAAAACATATGGTCTTCTGCACAACTGAAATTTCTATGATTTACATTATGTATAAGGTATGGGAGAAAAAAAAACCCCTGCTTTTCTGTTTCTAAATTAATGATGCTTTTCACCAGCTCCACTTTCCTTACCTTGCTCCTTCTGAAGTTGCCTGCCTCTTTTGTCATCTCCTTTGCTGATTTAATCTGAAGGTTTCCAAAGTTCGTTGCATTGTTTGTAACAGATGGACAAGCTTTAAAAAGAAACAGTGTCAAAAAAGACGCACTGGGAAAATACTCTCCATATATTAAAAAAGTATTTGTGAAAAAAATATTATTAAACCAATTGTACAGACAAAAAAGTCCTGTAGGACCTAAACTTACAGGAATACAGCCAATTTGTTTGTGAAAAATAAAAAGGTAAGTCCATCTCTCAGCAGATGTATTTTTAAAAGTAGGTTAGGATGAAAGCATCCTAAGAGACAAATGTAAAACTGTCTACTGTGTTTTCCCCAAAATAAGAGAGGGTCTTATTTTCTTTTTACACACAAAATATGGCTTGGGCTTTATTATGAGGGGAAGGTTTATTGTTTTGGGATTGCCGGGCGGCTGCTCTCTTGCGAGTGGGCTCCCAAAGAGCCAGGAACATCCTCATGGGCGAATGGCTGTGTTGCATTGTCACAGCAGCACAACACAGCAGCCATGAAGTGACCACACTCATGAGTAGCCACCCGGCAAACCCCCTTTGCAGCTGGACACAGCGCCATTACTGACCTAGGGGTATCGCCAAGCTGTGTGAGCGCCTGTTCACCGCCGCCCGGCTCCCACAGCTTGCCGCCTTCGAAATGGCAGTGAATTGTGCTCTGCATGGCTGGAGGGGGGGGGGTTTGCACGAGAGGCTGATCCACTCTCTCGCCTGCCAGCCTCATGATGCATGGCCCAATTCTCTCCACAGAGCCAGGGCACCTCCGCTGCCGCCACCGCCACATGGCTTTTTCTGCAGCTTCCAAACCAAGTCTTCCAGCAGTGGCCGCTCTGAGCGTATGCTCTATGGTTGTGGGCCAGCTGTCGGCAGAGTGTACAACCATAGACCATACGCTCAGAGCAGCCACTGCCAGAATGTTTGGAAGCTGCAGAAAAAGCCATGCAGTTGCAGAGGTGCCATTTGCTTTGGGCTCAGCATGTATTTTACACTGCAACAGTGGTAGGTTTCAAAAATTTTTAGAACCTCTTCTGTAGGTGTGGCCTGCTTTGTGGGAGTGGCTTGCCGGCCATGTGACTGGGTGGGAGTGGCTTGCTGGCCATGTGACCAGGTGGGAGTGGCTTGCCGGCCATGTGACTGGGTGGGCATGGCCAACTTGTAAAATGTGGTGAAACTTACTTAACAACACTCTTGCTTAGCAACCAAAATCTTGGCTCAGAAACTCTGGCATTTGAAGCACGCAAGTCTTAAAGCTGTCAAGTTACAAGACCCTTGCACCCCTAACCCTTTAGAAAAAAAACCCCAGGGGTGTTCAAACTTGACAGCTTTAAGACTTGTGGACTTCAACTCCCAGAATTCCTCTTCCAGTTATGTTGGCTCAGGAACTCTGGCATTCAAGTGTGCAAGTCTTAAAGCTGTCAAGTTATAAGACCCTTGCACCCCTAACCCTTTAGAAAAAAACCCAGGGGTGTTCACCCTTGACAGTTTTAAGACTTGTGGACTTCAAATCCCAGAATTCCTCCTCTCGCTCTTCATCTTGATGATATCTGGACGGGGAGGTGGGGGAGGGAGCTGGAATCAGTTCTAAATGGCACTATAGATTTGTGGAACCTCTTCTATAGAAGAAGTTAGAACTGGCAGGAACCCACCTCTGCATGGGAATGAAATAAAATGGAGGTCAACTAACTTTCTTAAACAAACAAGAGGCCACAGTCCAACATATCTGAAGAACCCTGAACACTCCTATTCATTTAGTACTTTATATAATAATATTGAACACAATGCACCAAATATCTACATGAACTGGAGCTGGGTATCATTTTTATAAGCAGATGCTCAGTTGTCCTTACCATCTGCAGTTGTAAATTCCTTCTACCAACTGACCTCTTTCTATTAACTGGATCCTCTCAAAATTGCTTTAATTTCTCCTTTCTGCTGAACTGAAAATGTTTTAACTAAAAGCCCTACATATCTAAAACTATTACAAGACGACAAAATCTTTGGAACTTACAATCCTCATCTGCAAGAAGAAATGATTCAGGAGTTCTCTCTGGAAGTGGGGGAGTAGGGGGTGAAGAAGATCGGTTCCAAAGAAGTTCTTTGATAATACAAAAATAATATATTTAAATTAGTTCACATTTAACAGTCAATACAATACAATACAATACAATACAATAGCAGAGTTGGAAGGGACCTTGGAGGTCTTCTAGTCCAACCCCCTGCCTAGGCAGGAAACCCTATACCATTTCAGACAAATGGCTATCCAACATCTTCTTAAAGACTTCCAGTGTTGGGGCATTCACAACTTCTGGAGGCAAGCTGTTCCACTGATTAATTGTTCTAACTGTCAGGAAATTTCTCCTCAGTTCTAAGTTGCTTCTCTCCTTGATTAGTTTCCACCCATTGCTTCTTGTTCTGCCCTCAGGTGCCTTGGAGAATAGTTTGACTCCCTCTTCTTTGTGGCAACCCCTGAGAGATTGGAACACTGCTATCATGTCTCCCCTAGTTCTTCTTTCTCTTAAACTAAATATACCCAGTTCCTGCAACCGTTCTTCATATCTTTTAGTCTCCAGTCCCCTAATCATCTTTGTTGCACTTCTCTGCACTCTTTCTAGAATCTCCACATCTTTTCTACATCGTGGCAACCAAAACTTGATGCAGTATTTCAAGTATGGCCTTACCAAGGCATTATAAAGTGGTATTAACACTTCATGTGATCTTGATTCTATCCCTCTGTTTATGTACCTAGAACTGTGTTGGCTTTTTTGGCAGTTGCTGCACACTGCTGGCTCATATTTAAATGGTTGTCCACTAGGATTCCAAGATCCCTCTTACAGTTACTACTATTGAGCAAGGTACCACCTATACTGTACCTGTGCATTTCGTTTTTGTTGCCTAAATGTAGAACCTTACTTTCTACAGTCCTGAAGCTCGACAGTGGTTCATTTGGGGTTCTATCAACAGCATTAATCGCAACCGTTTAACAAGATTCCAGTTATGCATTTAAAGATCTTACACATTCTGCAGAGTCAAAGCATGTTTTAATGCAATGAAACATGCCCTGAGATATTGTTTTATACCAATGTATGTATCTGATTAACATATTGTGCAGTAACCTGTAACAAAAACCCTCACTATATAGTTTATAATAAAGGAACACGTTGGTGTAAAGGGTAGCCTGAGTAAAACTGAGATGTACTAAGACCTACTTTCAGTCATTATAAAGCAAGTAAGAACAATGGTTGTGCATATCAATTAAAAAAAATAGGAGAAAAGGTACCTGATCTAGGCCTCTGTAGCTTTATACTCTGGAAATGAACAAAAAGAGACAATGCTTAATATTACTCCATTTTGGTAGGACGGTACTTAATTTTTATTGAGTATTTTGGTGTTTCCCAATGCAGCATCTTACACATAAACAGGGGGTGGGCAGATAAGGACAGAAACATTTCAAGCAATCATATTCACTGCAATTCAATCTGATAACGCTAAAAAGTCACCCCTTCACAAACTTCTTCCTGAATTCCAGTTCCAGAAATCCAGATCTCAGACCGTTTGGGAAAGAAGAATATGAAAGAGCAACTGCTGGAATAATTTCTAGAAATTGCTCATCAGGTCCAGATTCCTGCTACCCCTTGCTTCACTCAATGGGAATATAATCTGCTCTTTGTCTCAACCCCTAGAATGCAGATGCAATATCTATAGCAGTCAAATTTGTCAAAGAGGTAGCCTTTATTCTACCAAAGTCAGGTGTTTCGTAGAACAATGCTGCAGAATTATGTTTAAACCAGTTACCTTATTGGGTCTCAGCCTCACTGAGTCATCAGAAAATCGCAGCTGAGACATGCTGCTCCATTCTGCAGAGATTTTTGTTTTGTCATTTTTAGACGGTAGTTGATGATCTGAAACTGCTAAGAAAGGTTTATCTGTAAATGATTAAAAACCAGGAATTAAAATGGACTGATTTTTAAAATAACTTTATTTTAAGCAGAAGTTTCCAAGCAATAGAAAAATAGCTGTATCTTGCCCCTAGGGCTTACTCTGCATTTACCCAATTGCTGGAACTCATTCTCTTCTCCAAGTACAATAAAAGATTCAGGGGTTCTCTCAGGCAGGGGAGGAGGGATATCATCATCAGGCTGGGCAGAACCTGCAATTTTAAAACACAAAACCTGAAAATTAGAGGGCTTCCTTTTTAGTAAGTTCTGCCAGATGTGGCCAGCAATATCCAAATGATCACTAGATGGCATTAAAAAAAACCCACTGAAAATTCAAAGTCTTTGCTTCCCTCTAGAACAGTGTTTCTCAACCTTGGCGACTTTAAGTCCTGTGGACCTCAACTCCCAGAATCCCCCAGCCAGCTGTTGTTTTTAGAAAGTTCTAGAGCATGATGGCAAACCTGTGGCGTGTGTGCCACAGGTGGCACGTAGAGCCCTCTCAGGCATGTGAGCTGTCGCCCCAATTCAATTCTACCGTGCATGTGCATGTGCCTCCTGTTGGCCAGCAGGTTTTCGAGTCTCTGCCGCACATGCGGGGGGGGCGCATGCGGGAGACTGCCCCTGGATCTTAAGAAGAGGGCTCTCTGCCCTTGTATTCTTTCAAACTAGGCATGCCAGCAATTGAACACAGAGCTTTCTCAATAACAAACCATGTATCCCTCCTTGAGCTACAGATCCTCCCTTGCTTCCATTTTGTACTGCCTTTCATTGCTGCTATTTCTGAGGCACATTCGGTTAATACGATTAACATCTTAATTCATTCAATAGGTAAATCTATAAATCTATGTTTAGGAAGTATCTGCAAGCTACCAGCTAGTGCTCTATATCTGCTTCTACTTTGAACAGCAATCTTTATTGTCTCTACAATGACAAACACTTATTGAAGCATGTTCACATTTTCAAACATCTGAATTTCTAATATGAAAACGTGAGACATTATATACAATGCTGCCAAAATATAAAAACCATTAACCTGTGAATATTAATATACCTTTGTGACCACTAGATGGCACTAGAGCTAACCGTTTGAAAACAGAAAAATTTGCAGACTTTAATTGCCCTGCATATGCATGCTTCTTAAATATTAATCAAGGGAGAAATTTAATATGATTTTTCCATTTTTATTACTAATTATCTTTATCCAGTTCTCGTGGAATAATTTATCTCAACTCACTAAGTTCTGGGTATTAAAAATTCAGATGGAAGAGCTACCTACACTGTCTTTCGAATAGACATCTGCCGGAAAATTATTCCAGTTCTTTCTACCTCAGATTTTTTTTTTCACACATCAGGATTATAGGATCATTTCTTGCTTCTGTGTGTATATAATCTGCTTTTTTCCATATGGAGCAAATTGTGATGAAGAATTGAAATCTTTCATGCTTTACTGTTTTATGTCTGCAGAACACTAGGGGGAAAATCTGTTCTCTCTCTCTCTCTCTCTCTCTCTCTCTCTCTCTCTCTCTCTCTCTCTCTCTCTCTCTCTCTCTCTCTCTCTCTCTCTCTCTCTCTCCTTACAACTCAGTTTCCTGTTGTCATCACTAAAAGGAAAAAAATAGTAAAGACTTCAGCCAGTTTTGCCTGGTCTGCAGCCAAATGTCAGCAGAAATGTGTCTGTGTTGGCTTCTGTAACTTTAGAGAAAGTATGTTTTGTGATGGTTATTTTTTTTTTAATTGAGTACTTGCTCTTTTTATTTCTCCCTTTACCTTATTCCTTTAATTATCCTCTAATTTATTAATTGGCTATGGCATAACAGTAGTACAAATAAAATCAATTCATTTATTGATATTAGCCAGAACTTTCCTTGTGCAAAAATTGAGGGCGGGGGAAGAGATCAAATTGATAGAACATGTGCCTTACATTGCAGGTTTTAGTCTGATATTCAGTTAAGGCTATTACACGTTTCTAGCAGCAAATGTGCCAGGCCACTCAGATGAATTTTATACCTATTGTGGGTTGTTTTATTGTTGTTAATGTAACCCAAAAATTGACACAATACAATACTTTGGCATCTGGAGCTGATCATATTATGATGGGATTGGATTAATGTATGTACCAGTGGTGGGTTGCAGGTGGTCCGCCCCTGATACCGTTCTGGTACGGTGCTCCGGAGGGCGCACCCGCCTGCCCGAGCTCCTTACCTGTGCTTTAAGCCTTTGGCATTTCCGCACACACGCATGGAGCATACGGCGCCTGTGCGATGCTCCGCCAAGCAGCTGGAGTGTCATGGAGGCTTGCGGAAGCATCGTAGGAAAGTACAACGCATGCGCGTACCACCCATGTGTGGCTTGCGCTGCACATGCACATGTGAATGATACTGGGGCTGTTCCAACCGGTATAGTTGGAATCCGGAACCCACCACTGGTATGTACCCAAGTTCAATCATATGTAATCTCTTTTATGGTTATATTTTATGTATGTATTAATTTGGTCTAAGGCAATAATAAAATATGTAATTATGTATGATTTTGCTCATTATGCTCAGCTATATTACAAACGACTCTTTAACCAATTGCCAATATATACATTGAAGAAGAAGGCTCAAAAACAGTGCAAATTTTCCCTAAAGAAAAACTATTGAAACCTAAAGAAAAACCTAAAGAAAAACTGTTTTCCGCTTAGATTCCTAATATTTATGCTTATCAAACTTAAATTTAAAAGAGGGGTTCAAATATTGTGTCCTCTAACTGCATTCTAACCACTGCATTGTTGACTGCCAGTAGTTTGGCAGTTCGAGTCTCACCTGGCTCAAAACTGACTCAGCCTTCCATCCTTCCAAGGTAGGTAAAATGAGGACCCAGATTGTCGAGGACAATATGTAAACCAGTTAGAGAGAGTTGTAAAGCACTGTGAAGCATTATAAGTCTAAGTGCTATTGCTATTACTTTAATATCTCTTGACTATCATGTAAACTCTAGAACCTAAGCATTTTCTGCATCATATTCAGAATTCAAAAATAGAAGATGTATTAGGAAAGAACAGGTTTACCAGCTATATAATATCAAAGCATCCTCATTTTATACAACCAATCTGTACACCATATCTCAGTTGGCAACACTTGTCTTATTTGTTAAATGTTTGGATATAATCACTCATGTATCCTAATGGACCACTTCTATGGGCTATGCTTGCTCTGAGTAATGAAAGGGTGAGAAAGATCATGTCCTAAAGTGATCCTCTGTGGAGTACCAAAATGCTCTACTCTTTCACCCTTTCAACATCTACATGAAGCCTCTGGAAGAAGAGGTCATCTTCTGGCATAGGGTCAGGTATCATCTGCTTGTCACTCAATTAGGGTAAGGATTCATTCAGTTAACCTACTTTGTCAGTCATAAGTCTGGTAGGCTGAGTCAGCAGGATCTTCCTGACTTCTAATAACACTATCAAAGAAAGAGACCATTGCTCAGTGGAACAACACATCTTAGATGCAAAAGGTTTGGGATCAGTTATGACTGAAAAAGCTGCTTCAAAAAATTGGAGAGCTTGGGGCTGGGCTGACCTATAATAAGTTGTAATTTAGGAACTCAGTCACAAAAATTTCATAATTTACAGTCCAGATATTGCTGAAGTAGAACTGATGATACATTGATGTACCATCATTTATGGATGATACATTGATGGATATCTCAATCCTGAGTCAAACAGAGGTGCTATCTCAACATTTGGAAGCTGTGAGTTCTGTTGAGGAAAAAAAGACTCCTGATTGAAGACGACTTTTGCACAACTCCCATATTACCTACTGCCTTTGAAGAAAGCCAGAAGCTACAGCTGGTGTAGAATACAATGGCTCTAGTTAAGGGCACCACTCAACTTGCCTAAGTAATACTACAACTGCAAAAGTTTCACCAATTGCCAGTTGCAACTGGGTGTAATTCAAGGTGCGGATTGTCAACTTTGAAGCCTTATATGGCTTGGATCCTGGATAAATGTGGAACCATTTTCTCCCAGAATTTTTGCCCATCCGGTAAGACCCAGTAGGGAAGATTATCAACTATCAATATCCTCTGAAACCCCTGAGAACCATGGGGATGTGTCTATTTTGTATCTATCCCTACTTTGTAACAGTGCTTCACCTGATGTCAGGTTAGTACCAAATCTTCAGCATTCAGGAAAACTGTCAAAAGACAACTGTTCTAAAAAGCCTTTGGAAATTCATGCTACGAGGAGTTCTTTTCCTGTAGCAAACAATTACTGCTGCTGAGACTATTTCCCTTGGTATATTTATGGTTAGGAAATGTGATTGCTGTTGGTTTAGGGGTTCAATTACTTTTATTCTTTTTAAAAAATTTATAAGATGCTCGGGCTTCCTGGAATTGAGCAGCATATAAATGGCAGAATGGAAATAATGCTGCAACCTTGTATAAACTTACTGTGGCAGACTGCATCCAAAGGGCAAGTATCCTGGGCTGGAGGGTTGAACAGTGAGTAGGTGGCCTCTGAGCTCTCCATAGCCTGCTCTGTAAAGGCCACAGCAGAAGATGAAGGAACTGTTCTAAGGGGACTGAGAGCAGACTCACGATGTGCTGGGGAGCATGGTTCCTCTGATGAGAGAGAGGAAAAGTAGGGGTCTTCTGATGACCATACGCAGTGCTGGTGGCACAAATCCTTGAGCTTGTAGCCTGGGGCATTGTTTGACAGATTGTTTGAAAGGTTTGAATCAAGTTGAAAGCCTCCACAGTGGCCAGATTCTGAATCCATTTTTGCCAATGGCTGCAGTGTTTTCTGTGAAACTGATTGAAAAGGAGTAGATTCGGTCTGGATAGGATGCACTTTGGTATCTAAGCCCTTTCCAGTTTTGTCATCCATTTTCACAGGGAGAAGCGGATCAGTCGAAAAACAGTAACTGAAGTCCAAACTGTGATATTTGTGGAGTGGCTGTTTTGCCAGCCAAGAATCCCATCCTGTGTTTCTGCCGGCAGTAGGGTTCAATGCTCCAACAGAAAGTGCTGGCCTGACCAAAGAAGCACTGTCTCTGTTTCGGTCAAGGATGTTTAAGCTTTGTGTAGCACAACCAGGACATCGAGATTTCTCCTGATGCTCTTGTACAGAACTGCAAGAGAGATTATGTAATTGAGAGAAACAACCTAGAACTAAGGAGAAATTTCCTGACAGTTAGAACAATTAATCAGTCGAACAACTTGCCTCCAGAAGTTGTAAATGATCCAACACTGGAATTTTTAAAGAAGAGATTGGACAACCATTTGTCTAAAAGCGTTTCCTGCCTAAGCAAGGGGTTGGACTAGAAAACCTCCAAGGTTCCTTCCAACTCTGTTATTCTAAATGATAATTCAAGATTTTGTAAAATGGGCAAGGTGCAGGAAAGATTTTATGTTACATAGTCTGACATCTGTCAATGTTTTGGTCGCTTCAGTAGACTTCCAGCATTTTTCCACTAGAATACTTTCTTCTTTCCAATTTAAGGCTGCTAAATGCCAACCTTTAGTTTTTAATATGGAAAAAGGAAATTAAATACATGGTGAGCAATCATATTAACTATATTTCATTTTTATTAAATTTAATTGCATTCAAATAACATTAACTCCCTCCCCCTGAATTTGTCTTGATTCCATTTCTTTTTTCTCCTGCAATAAGATCCCCCTTTCAGAGTGCAAGTGATGCCTCCCTGAAAGAAAATCCAGAACAAAATCCAACTAATTTAGTATCTTGCCTATCTTATTGCTAAAACAACTCCATTCAGTGAGTCCTAGAGTATTTCCACCTTTTATTTTCAGAATTAGTTGTTTTTATGTTTGATCTCATCATTCCAAAGGATACCATGTGGATTTACTGCTGGCTGAACTGTACCCGTATCTCAATGAAATTGGACTTCCTATCTGAAGCACTAATTTTGAAAACGTTATGTGTGATCCATTGTTTAATTGGTAGGAACTCCTTCTTCATACTGACTCCTGGCTACTTTCTCTTCCTCTAGTAAAGCCACAAGAATGTGGTTCTTAGCATATTACTAACCTGCTTTTGAGGAACTGAGGACTGAAAACAGTGGCAGTAGATTTCATCCAGTAACCACAGCTAGTAGCCACTGATATGCAAGCTGTCTACCCATTTCTCTAAGGAAAATTACGTCATGGCGGATGATTGGGCCAGAACCAATTTATTTACTCTGTAGTTAAGAAATAGTTACGAGTGCAAATGTACAAGTACAAACATAAATGAATATGTTCGTGTCCTGGTTCAGTGAGAGAGAATTGAACTATGAGAGAAGTCAGCTCCACAACTGAAACCAGTGAGATTTACAGTGTAGACCAGGGGTAGTCAACCTTTTTATACCTACCGCCCACTTTTGTATCTCTGTTAGTAGTAAAATTTTCTAACCGCCCACCGGTTCCACAGTAATGGTGATTTATAAAGTAGGGAAGTCAATTAAATTTGAAAAAGGAAAGTGCTTCAGTATCGGACAAAACCCGTACCGCCCACCTTGAAAGCTGGAACGCCCACTAGTGGGCGGTAGGGACCAGGTTGACTACCACTGGTGTAGACGTTCCAATGAATTCATTGAAACTGATTTCAGGGAAATCTTTTTGTCCTAAATTCTCCAAAGTCCTTAATCCTATCTAGACTTTGTGCTACATTAAAAATAATATCTAGTTTTACCTGTTTGATTGTTTTATACAAGACCTTTGCCTATCTGGATCCTGAGGTATATTGGCTACAGAATGGTTTATTCCAGTCTGTAAAAGATACAAAAGTTCAGGTTATGAGTGGAGACTCACTTCTTAGTCACAGACAAAAACAAAAACAGTTATCACATATTATATTATTAAGATTTCTCTATCAAGCAAAAGAGAGTTGCTACTCTTATCTCCTTCTGCTAGTCAATAAATACATTTTCAGTCCCAGAAGCCCTCCATCAAAGTTGCAAGATTAATGTCAGAATAAAAAGATAAAATATGGCCTTTATGCTAAAAAGAATATCCACTGCCATCTTAGGACCATGCCTGCTACTGCAGAACATGAAGATGTCACCTAAAAACAGAACAATCAAGTTTTTGTTCCAGAGCAATAAAACAATTAAATTATAATTTGCTACACTTGCATACAATTCAATGGATTTGGATTATCATAGGCTAACATAACTCTCCAACAAATTCAATTACTGTAACTCATTGTCTAAAACTCATCAGGCTAATTAAAGACTGCTACTCACCACTATAATAACAATATAATACTTTATGAAGAAAACCAGGAAACAAACTAAAAGGTAAACTCGATCAGTTAAGACAGGGGTGTCAAACTCAAGGCCCCGGGGCCGGATCTGGGGCCACCCTGGAAACAGTGAAGGACTGGTCCACAGTGCCTCTGCCAGCGAAAACGGAGCTTAGGAGGGTTGCATGCGAGCTCCATTTTCACTGGCAAAGGGTTACAAGAGGCCTTCACAGCCAAAACGCAGCTCGGAAGGCCATTTTCACTGGCAGAGCACTTGGGCCACCACAGGCACTCCCGACATGAGTGACATTGAGCTAGCCATGCCCACCCTGACCATGCCCACCCCAGCCCCTCAAGGTCAAACACAACCCTAATGCAGCCCTCAATGAAATCGAGTTTTACACCCTTGAGTTAAGAAAACCATGCTGCCAAAATGGAACAATAGCAGGACTGAAATCCAAGAGAGAAGGGGACAGATGTCAGTCAATCTACATCCAAGCTGAAGAAATTAAGTAATTTAAGTTACTGGAGAGGGTCTTTTCTCATCTTGGGTGAAAATTCCAGCTGCTCATCTATTTCCTATTTTAGTGTAATGCTTGACAGCTACTTCTTTGTCTTAAATAAAACTTGGTGTTTTATTAAGCTCACTTTGGGATGGCAATGTTCTCAGAATAGAGTTATGACACCTTAGACCAAAAGTAGCTTCAAAGAGGAGTAGGAAGAATACAGACCTGATTGCATGTGATATTGAGCTTGAAATATAGAAAAGGACTTTGCAGTATTGTTCTGGAAAAACAGTCACATTAACTTTATTTGCAATTAGAGTTAGTAGGAAGGCTTACCTCTATAACGACAAGATCAGAATGACTGGAGAATGCTTCAATCTGCCTTTTAAAGAGTTCGATCACTGCATCATAAACCAACTTATACTGGCCCTGAAAAATAGCAGCCATGAGTCACTTGGAAACATGTCGCAACTGCATATTCATTTCTCTATACCACAAGTCTGGCTGTCTAACATAAGTAAGTTCAGATAAATCTATGAGTTCTAGCATCTGATCTTAGGGGAACTGATTGTACTTCCCAAATGGAAGTTGGGGTAATCCCTTTAACAAGCACCTACGAATGGGTGTTGGGCTTGGATTTGGCAAGACAGAAGAGGAAATTGCAGTTCCTCCTCTGCTTCATTTCCGGGCTGGTGGCTTATTTACTAGTAAAACATGAACAGAGAATGAGGATGAGGACATAAGTTCAAGCAATGGCACCATATCATTCTGAGAAATGATTTGCATTTGAAGGAGTGTATGCTTTTCAAGCAACCAATTTGGCAAATGTCTTCATGGCACATTATCAAAGAGCATTTAAATAACTTGTACTTTTCTCTCCCTTTTTCTGAAAGCATCAACACCTGCTTCTTTGATGTAGCCCCAAGAGGCCCCTAGTATTTTAAAAAAATCATTACTGTCATGCACATGATTTTCTTACAGCACAGCAACATCTTTACAGGACAAATAAGCTTCTTCACTTCTTTGAGTGCTTTTAATAGAAAAGCGGTGTAAAGTATGTTACAACACACAGTTAACTGAAACATTACTACCATGTTCCCCAAAAATAAGACAGGGTTTTATTTTCTTTTAACACCCAAAATAAGCACTTGGCCTTATTTTCGGGGAGGTCCAGTGGTGGGATTCAGCCAGTTTGCACCTATTCAGGAGAACCGGTTGTTGGAAGAAATCTCATTTTGGTTTTTTCCACTTTACAGGACTAATCCTGTAAGGAAGGCAGGAAGGAAACATTCTGGTGGTGTTTCTAACCTAATTTCTATTGCCCTGCTTAGAGAAACTGCCTCTCTGGTTAACCCTTATTACATTGTAACAGCTAAGGTGAAGCGCCCATTGACAGGAGTGATGTTGAGTTGGCCATGCCCACCCAGTCACATGACCACCAAGCCCTGCCTACCCAGCTGGTCATTAGGACAGAGAACCGGTTGTTAAATTATTTGAATCCCACCACTGGGGAGGTCTTATTATTTTTGAGGTGCAGGAGGCAGCAAGCGTGGTCACCTCATGGCTGCTTCTGTGTTACGATATTTTTGAGGAGTGCTTATTTTGGGGGGAGGGCTTATGTTAACGCATGCACTCAAAAGCCCAAATGGGCTTGTTATCCAGAGTGGTCTTATTTTCGGGAAAACAGAGTAATGCTTGGCATTAGTTGTATAAAGAAACCAAGTTGTCTGGACATACCTGAGTTTGTACCACCAAAGGTCTCTGCGTGCGCATTTCCTGAATCATATTAAAAATGCTGAAGTTCATTGGTAGAATCTTCAGAGAGAGAGAGAGAGAAACAGAGAAGACATTGTTCATTTGAAAGGCCCAGCTAGGCAATCTGTCTATTGAATACTCATTAAAGCAGGGGTTTCCAACCTTGACCACTTTAAGACATGCTGGCTGGGGAATTCTGAGAGTGGAAGTCTGCAAGTCTTAAAATGGCCAAGGTTGGAGACCCCTGCATTAAAGAACTTGCACTGAACATTATGGAAAGACTCACTGATAAGTCATCATTCCTCTAACAAATGTCAGAGTTCAAAGTATCACCCCCAATGGAAGAAAACTCCGAGGCTTGAGTTTCCTCAAAGCTCCATTTTATTCGCACCACTGGGAAAACCCGAATCTGAAAGTTTCCAGTTTTTCCCCACCCAAAAAGAACGTTCAAGTCCCTGACCAGAACCCACAAGTCCATCACAGGGTCCAATCAGGCGCCATCCAAAACTGGAGATGCCTCCGAGTCACCTGATCATAGCTGCAGGACGTTGGTCTTGTCTTTCTGAGAAAGAATGCTATTTTGACGATATATCACCCACACTCTATATAACCTCGCCTCCCATTTTTCCACAGTAGAAAATGTGGCAGGTCTGAAGTCTCAAAGGTAAAAGAGGGCTTCCAGATCTGACAACAACTATATGTCAATTTGCTTGGGGGGGGGGGAATCAATTTCTTCTGGAATAGCAGCCACATAGCAAGTAGCATGAAAATTAAATTATAACTTTAGGTAGTTTCTACCATGAATAGACAATATGGAAGCACTCACATTGTCTCTTAGCAAAGTCCAAGTATAATCAATGGCACATATCACTCCTGTTCGTCCGCAGCCCGCACTGAAAGACATGAC